>NC_081855.1:44906171-45213636 GCF_963259705.1 Myotis daubentonii | reverse complement strand
GTCAGCCTGCAGACCGAAGGGTCCCTGGTTCAATCCCTGTCAAGGGTGCAACCAATCCATGTGTTTCTCTCACATTGATTTTTCTCTCTGCCTTTCCCTCTCCCTTCCACTCTCTCTAAAAAAAAAAAAAATCAAAACAACAAACAAAAAACCCTTCCAGGACAGGCTCAGGCTTTGGGAGGGCCCTGGGACAGCACTGTCCCACCAGCCACCTAGTTCTGTGTTTAGGCAGAGTCAGGACACTGGGGTTCAGGTCTTAGCTCCCCACAAACCAGTGGGTGGCCTTGAGCAAGATCTCCTGGGTCCCAGACCTCCCATCTGTAAAATAAACCAGTCTCAAGATTGGTTTCTAAAGGCTCTTCCACCTCTGACATCCCACCACTCGTGTGAGGTTCTGCCCCAGTATTGGGGTTCAGGAATCTCATGCCCTGGGGGCCTGGTGAGTCTGGCCCATGCAGGACAACTATGGTCTTGGGGCAGAATTAGACACTGTTCAAGGAGCTCAAACTGAGAGAGTGACAAGGGAAGTACCTCCCCCACTGGCTCTCAGAATGCCCTGCCCCCCTGTCCTCAGCTCTGTCCTGACACCCGACCCTGCCTGTTTCTACACCCCGGCCCACACCCCACCCTCCTGGCTCCTTCCTCCTGGTCTTACTGTTTACAAAGCCTCTTTGGTGTATCTATCATTCTCTAAACAGCCTTGGATGTTAGACATTCTCAGTCCCACGTTAATGATGGGGAAACCAGAGTTTGAGAAGTAAAGTGACTTGCCGAAGGCTAGCCAACTCTTACAGCCCCGGGTCCTGACCTCTGCCCTTTATCTGTTACCTTGTGGAGGCAAGACCCAGGGCCCCTCTGGACCTCAGGCCTCCAGCTAATAACCTCACAGCCCCCTTCATCTGTCTGCAGGGTCTGGACGAGGCAGGGCCTCCTTTGCAGGAGCGAATGGCTCAGCTGTCTGTGGTTGCCCAAACTCCTGGTTCTGTGCCCCACCCATTCCCCCTCTTCCAGAAGAATTCTTCCCGGAGCAGGGGAGATGGAGGCAGGGAGTGTAGGGTGAGCTCTGTCTGCAAGCCCAGGGTGCCTGCCCACATTGCTGCCCTCCCCAAGGTGAAGCTAAGGGACGCCAGCCCCACTCACGGCTCCAGCTGTTCCCATCCTGCAGCCACGTCCCCACCAGCAGCAGGCACACCAGGGCCGAGGTGGTGAGCTTCATCGCGGGCTGGCTTGGGTCTCTCTGGAGAGGTCTCACGAGTCTGGTGAAGCAAGTGCTCTCCGTACCCCATCCTGCAGTGGCCAGGGTTTTTATAGAGCAAAATGGGTGCTCCCAGGTGGGGAAGTCATGGGGAGAAGAGGTGGGTACACAGGTCCAGGGCCGCATTGACCACGCCCTCCCCACCTCTCTGAGGGATGCAATGCGCAAGTGCCTGGAAACTTCCCACGTGCAGGAGCAGATAGGGATCTTGACAAAGTGAGTAGGAGCTGCCCCCTGAGAAGCTGAGAAGAGTGAGTGAGAGGAAGTGGCCTGCTTGTGGCTTCTCTGATCCCACATCTTTTCATCCAGGGATGCAGCCGCTGTCCCCAGCTAAAGGGCTCTGGGCCAGGACTAAGACACATGTGCATTTGGTCCCCAGTTCTGCCAATCAGCAGTTGCGTTAACTCGCCCCAATCACCTATCCAGTGCTATGTGCGAATGGTTGCATATGACTCATTGTTGTGCATATGACTCAATGCTTGAGCCCTGCCCCTATATTTCCCATTTCAATGATCTCATCACCTGACAGCCTGCCCTGTTCCAGCAGTCCGTACGTTAGACCAGGAAAACCACTGAGATGCACACCTGACCTCCAGCTGCTGCCCTTTGACTCACAGATAAACAGTAAAAGGCCCCAGTGTCGGGACAGTGGGAGATGAAGGCATCAGAGAGGCCTCCCAGGGAATGTTCACCAAGCAGTCTCCCACGGAGGGCTGGATGGGAAGGGGCATGCCAACAGAGGAAGGGGCTGTGAGGCAAGATGGAAAATGTTCATTCAGAGATGCCAGGTGGAGCTGGAGTAGGGGGTGGGGCGTGAGGGGAGTGACAGGAGTGAGGAAATGGCTGGGAGCGGTGCGACTGTACAGCTACGGAGTGGCCAGGTCATGAAGCCACTGTGCGCAGTGCTTACAATAAGTAGCACGTAGTAGATGCTGAAGAAAGAGGAGCTGGGCTGAATCTGAGGGTTAAAACCATGAGGCCAGCGTGCACTCTATGCTCATCGAGTGTGGGCCGGGCTGATCTGCGCGGCCGTGCACTCTCTAGCTCACAGAGCAGCAGTGGCTTCCCATCATCAAGTGCACGAAGCTCAAGCTGCTCATTCGTGGCTCCTCATGGAATGTCTCCTTGGGTTCCTGCATGTCTCCATGTTTGCGATTCCCGAACTTGCCACATGCTTTTCTGTGTCCAGGACTTTGCTTCTGCTGTAACCTCCACCTTCAGGGCCCTCCTCGCCGTCTCCCTCTGTGAACTTTCTGCCCATCTCCAATGCCTTTGTCTCCTTGAAGACCCTTCTGCTATTCCCATCCAGCCTCCTTTGAAGAGCCCCCACCCCCGCGCCTGGATCTCCCCCACGAAGGTCTCAGATCTCTGCCACCCCTCTGCTCCATGCATTCTTCAGAGAAACACCTGGGTGGGCGTCCTGGCGTGTCAGAGTTGAACGGGCCTGGAAGACCATATGCCAACAGTGGCTCTGAAAGTGCCCTGGGTGAGCTTTTGAAAGGTGTCTTGGCCTCGTTTCAGAACCAGAATCAAAACCTAAGTACCACCCTAGCTGGTTTGGCTCAGTGGATAGAGCGTCAGCCTGCAGACTGAAGGGTCCTGGGTTTGATTCCGGTCAAGGACACATGCCTGGGTTGCGGGCTTGGTCCGATGTGCAGGAGGCAGCCAATCAATGATTCCTTCTCATCACTGATGTTTCTATCTCTCTCTTCCTCTTCCTTCCTCTCTGAAATCAATAAAAATATATATTTTTTACAAAAACCAAAAAACAAACAAAAAAACCTAAGCACCGCCCTGGGCTGGCGTGGCTCAGTGGTTGAGTGTCATCCTATGAAATAGGAAGTCACAGTTCGATTCCTGGTCAGGGCACATGCCCAGGTTGCGGGCTTGATTCCCAGTGGGGGGCATGCAGGAGGCAACCGAACGATAATTCTCTCTCATCATTGATGTTTCTATCTCTCTCTTACTATCTGAAATCAATACAAATATATTAAAAATAACAAACTAAATAAACAACTTATGTACCTGTACTTGTAATTCAGGCCCCAGAAGATAAGAATCATGTATCCAGCACATTCTCTTCATATTACAGATGGAAAAAAGGCATCTCAGAAAGAGGAAGCTGACTTCCCAAGGTCACACTGAAAAGTATGGCAGAGATGGGACTATGGGCACTCAGGCCACCTGGGCATCTGACCTCCACCTCCATCAGTTCCCATGCTCCCGCCAGCTGCGCCCTGCCGCCCACAAAGTACTTGAGGTAGTAGACATGACTAGCTGTTGTCACTCTCCTGGTCTCTTTGTCTTTGCAGATTGTACTTTTAAAAATTTCTTTACTGTCAATTTAGGGGGGGGGGTAGGGTTTGGGAGAGAAAAGAGACAAAGGTATGTGAGCAGTCTGCTGACTGTTGTAACCGTAGGTCCTTTAGACTCACTCGGGACATGGAGAGGACAGATGTGGTCACCCAGGAAATTCTTTCCTTCTCTTGGGGACACAGCTGACCCACTCGGGGAGGGGATGGGGCTGCTCCTCCAGAAACTCACTTCTCCTCCCCCGTCACTGGGAGCCAGGACTGGAAAGGAGAGAACAGAGAGCTTAGTCATGCTTCCCCTCCGGACTCCTTGGCACCGGCCCCAGGAGAACTGGCTGAGACCCTCTCAGGCAGGACCTAGTGCTCCACACACTGGTCTGCCCGAGCCCAGCCTGGCCTCTTCCTCTCTAGCCCCTGGCAGAAAGGTGAGGGCCAAATAGTCAGTACATCAATAAAATGCGTGGACTTGAATGAGGTGGGTCACAATGGCCTAGGATGGATCGAGAGGCAACCCTGAGCCAGTTGTTTCTATGAACAACGCTTTTCTTAGATGTTTGAGAACCAGGAAGTGCCTGTAGAAAGGTTTTCTCAGTCATCATTTATGAAATAGGTTCCCACCTCTGGACCAGGCCCCAGCTGCCTCCTGCAAACACAAGCCCAGCTCCCAGTCAGCCCCCCCAGCATGCAAACCTTGGGATTCAAAACCCTCTCTCGCATTTTCCAGGGCCTCTTACACTCCGCTGGGGTTCCTTTGCTCCCTATTTTCTCTCTCACAGTCAGCACTTTTGTTTTTGGAGGAGGCCTCTCTTGTCTGGCTCCCAGCGACACCGTGAAGGGGGCATTAAGCATCTTTTGTAGCAACAGCAAACCTTCAGGTGCCCAGAGAAAGTGATCAGCTCTTCAGTGTGTGGACACAGCCTCTGAGCTACTGAGCCGACAACACTCAGCCCCTGTGCCCGAGAGGAAGGACAAATGCCCCGCTTACACAGCCCTACACCATGCGCCACACATGGGACTTCACTCTCCCTTCTGCCTGCGATGTCCTTCCAGCCTCATCGGGCTGACTAGCTGCAGGCCAGCCCACCTGGGCTCCCCCCTCCCCCCCCCCGCCCCGGCCCCCCGTGAATGGGACTTGCTCCTTTAGCCGTTGTATTGCCAGATGGGCCACATGCCTCACTCGCCTGTAGGCCTGTACGGAGTGGCTCAACATGGAGCCCAGGGACGCGGCTGTGGGCCCAGCTTCACAAGATCCCGATCACCAAGCGCAGGCCTTGGGACCGGACCCTCTTGGCAGGCCTTTTGCCCTCTCTTGGCAGCGGAAGGCCATGAACATTTTTTTATTCAGAATAGGGGTGTGGCCAGATTTGTGATTTGGACTGAAGGCTTGTGCAAGACAAGGAATGAAGTCACATTTAGATGTGAAAGAGTCCAGGAGAGGTGGCAGGTGAGGTTCTTCAGTGAAGGAGCATAAAAACAAGCTTCCCACCCACCCTCCCCTGCCTTCGCAAGGTGCATAGTTTGGATTCAGGGTCAGACAGCTCAGGATCACAAAGCTTTCTGAATCCAAACCCCTGTCCCGCCTCCCGGGCTTCTCCGAGCTCCGACTTCCTGGTGCTTTCTAAGTTTCAGCTGGAAGCATTTTGCTGGGCCCACGGCCCCTGGGGTTGCTGGGATCTAAACGCCTCAGGGGCTGGATCAGCCCGTTAGGCTCTATTGCCTGGACCCTCACCAGGAAGAGAAGGTGACCCCCGGAAGGCCCCCTCCGCATCACAGGCCTGACCCGAAGGCCAGTTCCACCAGGGGTGGCTGGTGGGCAGGGGTCTGCTCACACTTGGAGACCCAGAGTCACTGTGCCAAACTGCGGAGGGTCCCAGGGCACCCAGGCTGGGGACTTCGAATGGAGTGAAGTGGTGGGACGGGACTACCTGGGGAGGCTTTTCAATGCACTCCTATTGCCCTAGACCAGGGATGGCGAACCTTCTGAGCGCGGCGTGTCAGCATTTGGAAAAACCCTAACTTAACTCTGGTGCCGCGTCACATATAGACATTTTTTGATGTTTGCAACCATAGTAAAACAAAGACTTATATTTTTGATATTTATTTTATATATTTAAATGCCATTTAAGAAAGAAAAATCAACCAAAAAAATGAGTTCGCGTGTCACCTCTGACACGCGTGTCATAGGTTCGCCATCACTGCCCTAGACTCAGCATATGAAGTTCCAGAGTGGGGCTCAAGCACATGTCTTTTGATAAAAGGTTCCCGAATAATCCTAACATGCATCCCATTTCCAGGGAAAAGAGTCACTGAGTTAGGCCAACCCTCCTACATTTCAGGTGAAGAAACTGAGGCACAGAGACAGAAAGTTACCTGCCAGAGGTCCCAAAGAAAATGAGCAGCAGGTCCCAGAGGCCCCATTTTCATATATATATATATATATATATATATATATATATATATATATATATATAGAGAGAGAGAGAGAGAGAGAGAGAGAGAGAGAGAGAGAAGGAGAGAGAGAGACATCAGTGAGAAAGAGAATATTTGATCAGTTGCCTCCTGTACAACCCCTACTTGGGATCGAGCCTGCAACCCAGGCATGCGCCCTGACCAGGAATCAAATCATGACCTCCTGGTTCATAGGTTGATACTCAACCTCTGAGCCACACCAGCTGGGCCCCATTCCCCACGGAGCAGGAAGAGCCCCTAGGAAGAATTGGGGTGGGTCATCTCACTTGAGAGATGAGGAGCAGGAGGCCCAGAAAGAAAAAGTGAGTTGCCACATGGGGCCCCAGTGATGGCACCTTGAAGATAAATCACTGGGCTCTGCCTCTGTGATTTCCTGGCTTTGTGCTCAGGTCCGGAGAGCTGGGCTGAAGCCAGAAGGAGAAGGTGGGCATGACCGGGCCCCGAGGGTGCCGGGAAGCCCTGGAGGATTCTGACAGCCCATCTGGAGGTCAGGGAACGGTGCCAACTTTGCATGAAATGGTGGGAAAAGCACCCCAGCCTTTCCACCGTACAGAGCAGGGGCAGGAAGTGGCAGCAATCTGACTCCAAAATATGCCCACCAAACCCAACGAGGCCACCATGATTCAGTCACGCCCACAGCCTGTTGGGAAAGTCCCCCAAGGAGCCCTTCTCTCTCTGGGGAGGCAGATGGACAGCCTGGGGCCCACCACAACCCATTTCCCAGTACACCCTGTACCCACAGCCCTGTTCCCAGGCTCAGCTCAGAGTTGGCCTACACCGAGAGATGCCACCATCACCATATGTGTCCTGGGCTGCGGAGTGAGCTGATCAGACCACAGAGAGTGCACTGAGCTTACACAGCTCACCCCTCAGAACTGGAGCTGGGCTCACCCCTCAGAATTGGGGCCAGGCCTTGGATACACTGACATTCAGGTATCCTGGCCATCACCTCTGTCCTCTGGTGCAGGGGTGGGAAATGTCCATCCTGCTGGCCATATAAGGCCCAAAAAATCATTTGGTCTGACAAAGCATTAAGGGGTAAATTAATTAAATGTTTGACCAAATAGAGCAGGCTAATTTTTAAGTTGATAATTTTGTATGGCCTGCAAATGATGTTATAAATATCCAAATGGATCTTGGAAGAAAAAAGGTTCCCACCCCTGCTAGTGGGGCAAGCACTGGACTTGGGGTCCAGGCACCTGCATTTTAAACCACAGCACCACTTATTTCACCTGGCCAACACCGATCGCCTTCCTGAACCTCTGAGTCATTATCTCTGAATCTCAGGATTATTGGGAAATAATATGGAACTATGTGGAAAGGAGCTGAGCACATGCCTGGCTCCTTAGTCATGGTTTCTGAGAGTGGTATGTGCTCCTCCTGCCCAGTTGGTGTATCCGAGGCAGCGTTACACCTGCTCCAAAGAGGTGATCTAAATTGGCCAGGTCCTGTGGCTCAACTGTGGCTGGTGGCCTAGCTTTCTCCGAGCTGGGGAGTTTCAGGACCAAGTTGGCATATGAAGTCAGGCTGCTGTTGGCCAGACCTAGCCAGCGCCTGCAGTTTGTGTGTTCCACCAACCCTGTGCTCCTGATAAGAACGGCTCACATAGCTGTCCGGGTCTAGAGCAAAATGAAAATGAGGGGTCCCTTGTCCAAAGACTAAGACTTTCCAGAGTGTGACAGCAGAGACCGCAGGGGCCATGTACCCTGTGGGCTGTCCTGGCCGTCAGCCCTCCTGCCATGTGTCTGCTTCATGTTAGGCCAGCGGTTCTCAACCTGTGGGTTGCCAACCTGTGGGTCGCCACCCCTTTGGGGGTCAAACGACCCTTTCACAGGGGTCACCTTAGACCATCGAAAAACACATATATAATTACATATTTTTGTGATTAATCACTATGCTTTAATTACATTCAATTTGTAACAATGAAAATACATCCTGCATATCAGATATTTACATGATGATTCATCACAATAGCAAAATTACAGTTATGAAGTTGCAACAAAAATAACTTTATGGTTGGGGGTCACCACAACATGAGGAACTGTATTAAAGGGTCGCGGCATTAGGAAGGTTGAGAACCACTGTGTTAGCTGGACACCCATCAGTTTACTCCCTGGAATCGCCCTCTGCCCACTCTGGGTCTCCCTGCCCTGGTTTGGAAGGTGACTTTCCAAAGTCCTGCCACTACGGTTTTATCATTCCAAAGTCCTTGACATAAACTTACTCCCCAAATGTATTTCACTCCTCACCAGCATTGCTCCAAGTGACACATCGACTTTCAAGTCACCCCCCACCCAACTCTGCAACAGCAGGGTCAAAGGCCAGGGCACCTGCCAGCCAGACACATCTCAGGTGGCAGAGAAGGGATTGTGGAGAAGAGGAAATAGGAAAAAGAGGCAGTGTCCTTTCTGTGGTCCTGGAGTCTAGCCTGCCCCACTGTTTGTAGCTAGAACTTCCTGCAACCAAAGATTTCTCTTCCCACACTGATAGGGTGTCATGCAGCAAGATGGGAGATGTTGGGATACTAGGATGGGTTAAAGGAATTAAAGGAATCAATCACCGCCCTCCTCTGCCAACGGCTCAATTCCTCTTCACCGGATGTGTCCTTTGATGTGCAGGTGTGATAAAGCAGCTAAAGGCACTAATCACACCCCTCCCTCCTTCCCTCTTGCACATAATCACACCAGCGTGGGGTGGAGGGAGAAGAAATGGTTTGGTCCCAACTCTGTCTACGTAAGTGGCCTCATCTGTAAGTTATGGGTCCTAACCTGTCCCCCTGATGAGCCTCACAGGAGATAGCACAGCCAGATGGAATGTGTATCCGGCAAAGAAGATTGCTACTAACCTTACCATGGCTGTACCACCGCCTCCTCTCGCTTGTCTCCCTTCCCAGCCAAACTGAAATATTTCACGCCATTCTCTTCCTTTCCTCCCGGCCCACATTTTCAATGTACTGAAAACTGGCCTCTCTATCACATCACCAGAACGGCAGTGGCTACAGTCCCGGTGACCAACTTGTGCCTAAATCCAAGGTACTCTTGGCTCCGGTCTTGCCTGACCGCTCAGCACCACTGACCCTGTTGACCCCCCTGGAAACATCCTCTTGCTGTGACTTCTATGACGGGTGTCCCTCCTGGTTCGCTTTCAACCTATATGTCTGCTACTTCTGAGATTCGGTTAGAGGCTCCTTGTCCTCCATCCGTCCCTTAATCCTGCTGTTCCAGCCTCTGTGGAATAACAGTAGCTAATAGCTGACATTCCTGTGCGCTGGGCATGGCTCACAGCCCTTCACATGTACTAGCCTGTCTGATCTCTTACAGTCCCACTTTATAAATGAGGAAACTGAAGCGCAGAGAATTTGTCCAAGAACTCAGATTCGCTGACTCTTTGGCCCTTTGAGTGTGGCTCTTCCTAAGCCTTAGGAGTACCCTAATTAAGTTAATAACAATGTACCTACCTATATAGTTTAAGTTTAAAAAATTTGGCTCTCAAAAGAAATTTCAATTGTTGTGCTGTTGATATTTGGCTCTGTTGACTAATGAGTTCGCCCACCACTGCACTAGGCAGTCCCAGCCCCTGGGGCCATTCTTCTGGTCTGCAGGACCCTGAGTCTAAAAGACCGCTAGTCCCTTGCTGAAGGGGGTCCAGCCAGGTGAACAGGGGATGGACCAGGCCACCTAAGAAATGAGCTTTTGCCAAAGGACTGCACACGGAGCCTTTCTTTCTGGCCTCCACATCTGCATGTCCGGGGGCAAGCCTTGTCAACGTCTCACCCCTGTAAGTACAGTAAGTACACAGCTAAATGCAGTCTGGCTTTACTAATTCAGGTACATCAATGGAAAGGCAAGTTGAATTGAAGACCATTATGAAATAAACGTGGTTTTCTTACTTTCAACGGTAGGTAATTCTTTCGAACAGTGTTATTGGGCTGGAAGTACTTCCAAGATAGGCTTTCATGGAGTTTATCGGGATTGTAATTAGCAGAGCAATTGTGATCATTTCAAAGTCATTCGAAGCAGATTAAACCCATGGAAGAGAATCAACTGCTCCAAAACACAATAGCAGTCTCCATGCACACGCCAGCAATTGCTGTGCCAATTACAAACGCGTGGACTCAAACAGCTGCTGTAAATCTTAGTCCTGATGCAGTATCAGACATCCCTCCCAGCAAAAAACCACTCATTCACTAAGTAAATAGATGTTTAAAGGGTGCCTACTATGGGCCAGGCACTCTCCAGTGTGTTGGGAGCCACAATGCACAAGGCACTTACCCTGTAGCGCTAACACCCTCGGGGAGAGACACAATTTTCAAGCTAATTATATAAACATCATTTCAAATAGGATAAGTCAATGAAGAGATATAACAAAGGGTCTGATTAGTTGGGGCGGGGGTGGGATTCAAGAGATGGCACCTGAGCTGAGTCTGAATGACAGGATGGAATACACCCACCGGCAGAGAGGGTGGTGAGTGCAAAAGCTAACTCAGTTTACACCACCTTCTGAATAAGACGCAAGGCCAAGATTTCAGTGAAAATGGTTTACTTGGGAGGTGCAGGAAAGGAGCAGTGGGGGAGCAAAAGCAAGATGGGGAAGGACTTAAGAAAGGATTTGCCAATAAATAATCGAGTCAGCTCCATTGTAGGTGACTGCAATGGCATCTCCCAGTGACACTGGGAAACAGTGCAGAGCCCACCCCTGAGTCATCCCACTGAGTAGCGCAGGAACGGGGGTATTTATACTCCAAAGCCCGTCAGTCCTTGGTGAGGGCTCTCCCTGGCACCTCTGCCCAATGCTCATGGGCAGGGCGTCTGCCATGGCTGAAGCCAGTTGGTGGAAGGCCTGGCTGAGGGACGTGAGCTGGGCACTGGCAGCATCTGCTACATTCCAGAAGGAGTCAGTGAGAATGGCATATGAAGCCTGTGGGGCATGCGTGTAGGACATGACGTCTGTGAGGAAGGCAGGGACCAGCTCACGTGAAGCCTGGCAGGCCATGATGAGATTACATTTTAATCTAAGGGCATTGGGAAGACAGCTGAGAAACAGAGCAACAGAGAATGGAGGCGTCCATAGCAGAAGGGCAGGTGGGAAAGAGGGTGGTTTCCACTGGCACGGGGTGTGCAAAAGGGACAGATACTGGTGTGTTGCCACAGGACTGACATGGGTTAGGTGTGGGGGAGAGAAGAGGAAGTGTGACACCGTGGTTGGCCTATGTTGCACTGAGACAAGAGCAGCTGGATTGAGCCACTCAAGAACTGTATAACTTGGGTCTGATCTGGGCCTCAGTTTTCTCTATTTGGGGGAAAAGGGAATAGAACTAAACAACTTCTAAGAATCCATAGCTCTCATAGTCTATGACTTTTAAAAAAAAGCAATCACAAAATTAAAAAAAATATTAAAAAAGACATATGTAATACTCTTTGTAATACTTTAAGCAATAAAACAAAATAAAAAATATTTTTAAAAAGCAATCAAAACAATCTGTTTGTAAAAGTTCCAGTTCTTTTTAATAATGCCATAAACGCATGTGAACCAATCACTCAAAACAAAAGCTAGCGCCTGGACAATAACTACTTCTAATGTAGTTTCCCTCCACACCATTCTCCCTGACTCCTCCAACCCAACGTAACCAACACCCTGAATTCATGTATTCCTAAAATGTATATATTTTTACTTTATTAAAAGGAGATCATGCTGTTTATAACTGTAGTGACTTGTTGTTTTACCCAATAGTATTTTGTTAATGAACATCCATATGACTGAGTGTCCCTGCAATTCATTGTTTTAACTGCTGTGTGATATTCCATCGGGTTAGTATACTACTAGTTTATTCATCCGCTCCCTCTTGGTGGCATTTGAGTTTTTCTCCAGATTCCTGTCATCATAAACAGTGCAGCTATGACCATTTTTGTATAAGCAAGACTTATATTAGGTATATAGAAACCTGTGAAATTGCTGGTTTAAGAAATTCACTGTTACGAGATAGTGCCATTTATTTTCCAAAGTAGCTACATAAAAACACCAGCAATGCCTACAAGACCCGTCGACCACAGTCCCTCCAACACTTGGTATTGTCCGAGTTTCCTTTTTTTCTAACCAAATCATTTTGAATTAAGATATCTTTCTCATCTGGATTTGGGTTTCCCTGACCAGTAATGAGGCGAAGTATTTTCTTCACTGGTTTACCAGCCACAAGGGCCTCCTCTTCTCTGAAATATCTGTTCCTGTTTTTTGCCATTTTTCTTCTGTGTATTTTTGTTTTTTTATCGACCTCATCAGCCTGCTTCCTGCCTGTAGCTGTTGAGGCTCAAGATCATTTTATGTTCTGAAAAGTCAGCCTTATTCTAGACTGGAGCACTTTGGGCAATACACTCTCTCAAAAACTTTTTTGAAGTGTCAGTAGCTAAACTCACAGTTCGCTTTGAGACATGGCCCCTGCCCTCTCTCTCTCCACATAATTTCAAGTACTTGGGCACTGCTAGGCTTTATGACATCCAGTTTCCTTTCCATGAGTCGTTTCGTCCAACAAACAGGATTCCTTGGAACTGTCTTAATCTCCTTGGAGATCTTAACAAAGGGAGTAATGGCCATGCCCTCTATTTGGTCTTGACCTTAAGGCTGAGTGTTCATAGCCATGCCTTGTTTTGAGCTTTGCCCCTAAAGCTATGCCCTATTTTGAGACTATTTTACTTTTTAGAGGTTGAAAATGAGAGATGATTGTTCCTTTCAACACAGTAAACCCCAGGATTTCTAGACTTTCTATGTTCCCTTCGTTTCTATGCTTGCAAAGGAACCGGTTTTTACCTGTCATCACTTTTTTTTTTGTCTCTTATGAAATAGTAACAACTAACTCACACTAACAATATTCTGTTTCAAAACTACTTCTCCCAAAGCCATAAATTCAGTAGGTATATTTTCTGCCTTCTAAATGATCACATGACTGTTTTACCAATCGCTTCATGACTGTGTAGCACAGGCTGCCATTTTTTTTCCAGCCCCTGTGATAACTTCCTTGCTGTCTGCCACTTAGCCCCAAAGCCAAAACCACACATTTTATTCGTTGGTTAACACAGCACCCCACTTCAAGGTACTAGTTTCCATATTGGTCAGCTCTTGCTGCAATAACAAGCAAACCCAAAATATCAGTGGCGCATGAAAGAAACATTTCTTTTTTGCTCTCAAGTCTGCAGGTCAACTGCATTTCTGGCTCAAGCTGTGGGTCCAGTCCTGGCTCCATGTCTTCCCGCTCCCGGGCCCAGGCTAACAGAATGGCTCTCACTTAGGAGACATGTCATTCTTCAGGCCGAGAGTCCAGGAGTAAGAGGACCGGCAGTGCTTTTAAAACTTCTGCCGGGCACATGTCATATCTGCTCACATTCTATTGGCTCAAGAAAGTTACATGGCCATGCCCAAAGCCAATGGTGTAGAGAAATATATTCTGAACCATTTTAAATAAGACTATAGGCCTGGCCGGTGTGGCTCAGTGGTTGAGCATCGACCCAGGAACCAAGAGGTCACCAGTTCAATTCCCAGTCAGGGCATATGCCTGGGGGTTGCAGGCTCGATCCCCAGTAGGGGGTGTGCAGGAGGCAGCCGATCGATGATTCTCTCTCATCATTGATGTTTCTATCACTCTCGTCTCTCTTCCTCTCTGAAATCAATATAAAAATATTTTAAGAAAAAGACTATAGTCTCCCACAGAAGAAGCTCTTGATACATTCTTATACTAATCCTTTGTTAGTATGTGTATGTAATATATTCTCCAATTCATAGCTTATTTTCAAGGCAGCAGAGTTGCGCAGCGGAAGCGTGCTGGGCCCATAGCTTATTTTCAAGTTGTTTTTTTAGAAAGCAAACTCATAAATTTAATATAGAAAAATTTTTTTTATCAGTCTTTTATAGGCAATGTTTTTGTGTCTTATTAAATATTTCTATTAAGATTTTCTATTAAATTTTTTAAAACTTATTTTTAACCTTTCACCACCGTCTGGAGTTATTTTTGTATATGGTGTAATGTAAGGATCCAATGAAATCTTTTCTTCCCTATGGATTGCCATTTTCACAGGCCTAATTTCTGAAGTTTCATCTCTCCCCATTGACATGACAGATAATTACAATCCCGGCTTCATCCATATGTGGTTCTGTTTCTGGGCTTTCTTGTTTCATTCCATTGGTCACCTTTTCTGTTGTCTCATTGACGCAGAACTCAGAACAAGTCATGGTATCTGGTCAAGTAAGTCCCCCTCTCTGGTTTTTTGCTTGTTGTTTATTGCTTGTTTTTTAACCATAAGTGTTGCAAAGGCCTCATCAAACACCTGGCGTTTCCTCTCATTCTCCTGCGTGCTCTCAGCACCCAGCTCACCCAGGCCGGGCAGGGGATGGATGACAAGCCTGAGGCCACTCAGCCTGGCTCTTTTGCAGAGTCACCAGCAAGTGCATGCTGTCACTTTGCTGAGGATTCCTGTTGACAGCAAAAACCATGCAGGCAGGCTATATCTGAGCCAGCTCATTCTCACTGAAAACAAACCCCAAAACAACAACAACCCCAAAAAACAAAAATAAGCAAGCCTGACACCTGGAGATGGTTCATAGTTAGAGAATTCAGGCAGTTGGTCTCCACCATAGAGAAATGTGTGTGTGTGCTGCTAACCACATCCGAGCAAACTTGACTAGTATGTGGATTGACACTTTTTACCCATTCTATTCTTAGTCCTTGAAAGAGGAGGCAATCTGACTACTCTCTCTTAGAGTCAGTGAAGCAAGGGGTTAAATGAGATGCCAAGTCACTCAAGTTCTCCATCCCTTAGACAGTGGGAGTAAGAAAAGTACTTTACTGACACATTAAACACTTCAATGTCCCAATCCTGGTTATTAGGCTAGCACATACCTGGGGACTTGGGCCCCACCCTGACCAACTGAGTTTTAGTAATCTCTGCATTCATTAACAACCCAACCCATACCCAGATGATTATGGTCCCTTAACCCTTTACCTGGGTGATTCTGGTGCTCCTCACCCTTGACGGGCTCCTCCTCCCCTTTCCGGGGGCCCTCTCTGAACCCATGTGCTGTCGTCAAAGGGTCCAGCCCAGACCTCGGGGGGAGCTGGTGAAACCGGACAACCAATGGGCCCAGGTTGCCTGTCACTACTTGAGCCAATTAAGCAGGGACAGGGTTGAATCACATATGAGCATTTATCCCAATAACGCTAGCAGTATGGGAGAGCAGCAGGTCATCTACAAACATCTGCTCTGTAGACCCCCATAAGCCAGCTGCTAGGACAAAGATTTCAAGGGGAAGTAGGGATTTATAGGCATGGGGAAGTAGGCAATGCCGGCTGGGTTGGGACTCCATTGTTTGGGCAATGAGGTTGTTAATCTTCCCATGATATTAGACAATTCTTGAATAAGACTGGACCACACTCCAAGCTGGACTCTCAGGTCCAACGTAGACTCCCAGGTCCCGGGGACGTACAAACCCTGGCCAGGTTAGAAGGTCCTTTCTTTAACCAACACAAGGCAATCATGGTTAACAGCATGATTAATATTTCCCATAACCATAGCCAGTTCCCATTATTCTGTTTTTTCCCCTAACACTGGGAAGCCCTCCCCAAGCCACCCGACTCCAGGCACTGAGCCCTGGGTTCTGAGAACCCCTTAGGCCCTGCAGAGTCACACTTCCTCCCTCCCACATGCAGTGGCCCTCTTGGTCTCTGGGAAATCCCAGGGCACCTTTTGTGCTCAAAGTGGGTGCTCACAAACCAAATGTTCCCCCCAAAGTTGAATGAGTGAGGCAGCATTCAAATTCTCACAGCTGTAAGGACTCTTGTCTGTCCTTCCCTCTGCTTCCCGACCAAATAACACACGGAAGACTGTGTTTAAAAGCCCGGGAACTGGAGTCAGTCAGACATAGGTTATCTGACTGGGAGCAAATGTCTTAACCTCCCTGAGCCTCTAAAAGGAAACAGTTGCTAACTAATCATGACCACACAGTGATGTTGTGAGAGCCCAGTAAGATAATGCATGCAAAGTGCTTAAGGCAGGGTCTTGGCTCAGTGTAGGTGCTCAGAGAAAGAGAAAGTGGGGGCTTGAAATGGAACCCTGCCCTCTCTCTGAGGCTCTGAGGAGGTGGTGGTGGTGCGGGGGGGGGGGAGGGGTTGTCAGGCGATTAGAATGGAGCAAGAATCAGATCACCTTGGTGGGGGAGGGGGCAGGAAGGAGACCAAGAGAAGCCCACTGCTGTGTCAGTGGAAGCTGGGGAGGGGACAGTGACTCAGACAGATGAGCCCACTCAAAAGATCTGATAAATATTAACCACAGGAAGCAGATAGGAGTTTAGGCAGAAGGACCTTCCCATAGTGGAAACCCATGGGCAGTGTGCTAGGGAGAGGGTGGGTGGGGTGGGGGAAGCCAGGGCAGGTAGGGAAGAAGAAGATTAAAATTTTATTTATTTATTTATTTATTTATTTATTTATTTATTTATTTATTTATTTATTTATTTTTTAACCTGGTTCTTTAAAATTCTTTTATTTTATTTTATTTATTTATTTATTTATTTTTTATTGCTTAAAGTATTACAAAGGGTATTACATATGTATCCATTTTATCCCCCCGCCCTAGACAGTCCCCTAGCCTCCCCTATCACCCAGTGTCTTATGTCCATTGGTTATGCTTATATGCATGCATACAAGTCCTTTAGTTGATCTCTTACCCCCCTACCTCCTGCCCCCCAACCCTCCCCGGCCTTCCCGCTGCAGTTTGACAATCTGTTTGAGGCAGCTCTGCCTCTGTATCTATTATTATTCAAAAGTTTATAATGGTCTCTATTGTCCATGAATGAGTGAGATCATGTGGTATTTTTCCTTTATTGACTGGCTTATTTCACTTAGCATAATGCTCTCCAGTTCCATCCATGACGTTGCAAATGGTAAGAGTTCCTTCCTTTTTACAGCAGCATAGTATTCCATCGTGTAGATGTACCACAGTTTTCTAATCCATTCATCTACTGATGGGCACTTAGGCTGTTTCCAGATCTTAGCTATGGTGAATTGTGCTGCTATGAACATAGGGGTGCATATATCCTTTCTGATTGGTGTTTCTGGTTTCTTGGGATATATTCCTAGAAGTGGGATCACAGGGTCAAATGGGAGTTCCATTTTCAGTTTTTTAAGGAAACTCCATACTGTCTTCCATAGTGGCTGCACCAGTCTGCATTCCCACCAGCAGTGCACAAGTGTTCCTTTTTCTCCACATCCTCTCCAGCACTTGTCGTTTGTTGATTTGTTGATGATAGCCAGTCTGACAGGTGTGAGATGGTACCTCATTGCTGTTTTGATTTGCATCTCTCGGATGATTAGTGACTTTGAGCATGTTTTCATATGTCTCTTGGCTTTCTGAATGTCCTCTTTTGAAAGGTGTCTATTTAGGTCCTTTGCCCATTTTTTGATTGGATTGTTTATCTTTCTTTTGTTAAGTTGTATGAGTTCCCTATAAATTTTGGAGATTAGGCCCTTATCAGATATGTCATTGGCAAATATGTTTTCCCACACAGTGGGTTTTCTCGTTGTTTTGTTGATGGTTTCTTTTGCTGTGCAGAAGCTTTTTATTTTGATGTAGTCCCATTTGTTCATTTTTTCTTTAGTTTCAAGTGCCCTAGGAGCTGTATCAGTGAAGAAATTGCTTCGGCATATGTCTGAGATTTTCTTGCCTTTGGATTCTTCTAGAATTTTTATGGTTTCCCGTCGTACATTTAAGTCCTTTATCCATTTTGAGTTTATTTTTGTGTATGGTGTAAGTTGGTGGTCTAGTTTCATTTTCTTGCATATATCTGTCCAATTTTCCCAGCACCATTTATTGAAGAGACTATCTTGGCTCCATTGTATGTTCTTGCCTCCTTTGTCAAATATTAATTGAGCATATTGGTTCGGGCCGATTTCTGGGATCTCTATTCTATTCCATTGATCTATATGCCTATTCTTGTGCCAGTACCAGGCAGTTTTGAGAACAGTGGCTTTCTAATACAACTTGATATCTGGTATTGAGATCCCACCTACTTTGTTCTTTTTCAGGATTGCTGCAGCTATTCGGGGTCTTCTTTTATTCCAGATGAATTTTTGGAAAGTTCGTTCTAGATCTCTGAAGTATGCTGTTGGTACTTTAATGGGAAGTGCGTTGAATTTATAGATTGCTTTGGGTAGTATGGACATTTTAATGATGTTGATTCTACCAATCCATGAACACGGTATGTTCTTCCATTTGTTTATGTCTTCCTCTATGTCTTTTTTCAACGTCCTGTAGTTTTCTGAGTAGAGGTCTTTTACCTCTTTAGTTAAGTTTATTCCTAGGTAGCTTAGTTTTTTCGGTGCAATGGTAAACGGGATTGTTTTATAATCTCTCTTTCTGAAAGTTCACTATTGGTGTATAGAAATGCCTCAGATTTCTTGGGGTTAATTTTGTATCCTGCTACATTGCCAAATTCATGTATTAAGTCTAGTAGCTTTTTGATGGAGTCTCTAGGGTTTTGTATGTATAATATCATGTCGTCTGCAAATAAGGACAGTTTTACTTCCTCTTTTCCAATTTGGATGCCTTTTATTTCTTCTTCTTGCCGAATTGCAATGGCTAACACTTCCAGTACTATGTTGAACAGGAGTGGTGAGAGGGGGCATCCCTGTCTTGTTCCTGTTCTTAGGGGAAATGGTGTTAGTTTTTGTCCATTGAGTATGATGTTGGCTGTGGGCCTGTCATATATGGCTTTTATTATGTTGAGGTATGATCCTTCTACTCCCACCTTGCTGAGAGTTTTTATCAAAAATGGGTGTTGAATTTTGTCAAATGCTTTTTCTGCATCAATTGATATGATCATGTGGTTTTTTTCTTTCAATTTGTTTATGTGATGTATCACGTTTATTGATTTGCGGATATTGTACCATCCTTGCATCCCTGGGATAAATCCTACTTGGTCATGGTGTATGATCTTTCTGATGTACTGCTGGATCCGATTTGCTAAGATTTTGTTGAGGATTTTGGCATCTATGTTCATGAGGGATATTGGCCTGTAATTCTCTTTCATTGTGTTGTCTTTACCTGGTTTTGGTATTAGGGTGATGCTGGCTTCATAGAATGAGCTTGGAAGTGTTCCTTCCTCTTGAATTTTTTGTAGTAGTCTGAGGAGGATAGGTTTTAGTTCTTCCTTAAATGTTTGGTAAAACTCCCCTGTGAAGCCGTCTGGTCCTGGGCTTTTGTTTGATGGAAGCTTTCTGATGACTACTTCCATTTCTTCCATAGTTATTGGCCTGTTGAGATTTTTAGATTCTTCCTGATTGAGTTTTGGAATGTTGTATTTTTCTAGGAATTTGTCCATTTCCTCCAGGTTGTCTAGTTTGTTGGAGTAAAGCTGTCCATAGTATTTTTTAACAATCATTTGTATTTCTGTGGGGTCTGTTGTTATTTCGCCTCTATCGTTTCTGATTTTATTTATTTGGGTCCTCTCTCTCTGCTTCTTGGTGAGTCTGGCTAGAGGTTTATCAATCTTGTTTATCCTTTCAAAGAACCAGCTCTTGGTTTCATTGATTTTCTGTATTGTTTTTTTGGTCTCTATGTCATTTATTTCTGCTCTAATCTTTATTATCTCCTTCCTTCTGCTCACTCTGGGGTTTTCTTGTTGCTCTCTTTCTAATTCTTTGAGTTGTAGAGTTAGATGATTTACTACCATTTTTTCTTGTTTTTTGAGATAGGCCTGTAGAGCTATAAACTTCCCTCTCAGGACTGCTTTCAATGTGTCCCATAGGTTTTGGATTGTTGTGTTTTCATTGTCATTAGTTTCCAGGATGTTTTTAATTTCAAGAAGATTAAAATTAAGGCTGGCCCTGGCCGGCTTGGCTCAGCGGATAGAGCGCTGGTCTGTGTACTGAAGGGTCCCGGGTTCGATTCCAGCCAAGGGCACATGCCTGGGTTGCGGGCTCAATCCCCAGTAGGGGAAGTGCAGAAGGCAGCCTATCAATGATTCTCTCTTATTACTCATGTTTCTATCTCTCTCTCCTTCCCCCTTCCTCTCTGAAATAAAGAAAGAAATATATTTTAAAAAAAATTAAGGCTGGAAAACAGAGATGGAACCATAGGACCCAGTATCTCCCAAAGCCCCAGTGAATAAGATTTTTTTTTTTTAAAAAAAGCGCAATACTTATACCAGACAAAATAGACTTTAATACAAAGGCTATGACAAGAGATAAAGAAGGATCCAGAAATTCAATTCCATTTCTAGTTATTTATCCAAAGAAACCCAAAATACTAAATAAAAAAGACACATGCAGCCATATGTTCATTGCAGCATTATTAAAGTAGCCATTACTTATGGAAGCAGCCTAAGTGTCCATCAATAGATAAATGGATAAAGAAGTGGTGCATATAGATAATGGATTGTGACTGAGCCACAGGAAAAGAATAAAATCTTGCCATCTGCAACAACATGGATGGACCTAGAGGGTATTATGGCTAAGTGAAATAAGTCGGACGGACAAAGACAAATGTCAATTGATTTCACTTATATGTGGAATCTAAAAAACAAAATAAACAAGCAGAACAGAAACAGACTCATAGCTGCAGAGAACATTTTCACAGGGTTGCTGGATAGGAGAGGGGTTGGGGGGATGGGTGAAAAGGTGAAGGGATTGAGAAGTACAAATTGGTAGTTACAGGATAACCATGGGGATGTAAAGTACAGCTTAGGGAATACAGTCAATAATATTGTAGTAACTGTGTAAGATGTCAGAGGGGTACTAGATTTATCGGGGTGATCACTTCATAAGCTACATAAATGTCTGATCATGGTGTTGTACACCTGAAACTAATATACTATTGTATGTCAACTGTAACTTACACATTTTTAAAGGTGAAAAAACAAGAAGGCTGGAAAGAGCAAGCTGTCTACGACCCAGAAAGGACCTGGCTCAACTCCAGCAGAATGTCTTCTGAGCTCTAACCCCAGGGCCTTCCATGGTCTGCATGAGTGGGGACAGCCATCTCTTCTTCCACTCTCCCAAGAAAGTGGCTTCGCAGCTGACCTAAATCAAGGGTTTAGACCCTGTGCCAGGCTTGGCACGAGCTCCTTCAATCCTCACGACATGAGATGCAATAGGTTCTGCTACTCTCTTGCTTTATAGCCAGGAAAACAAGACTTTGCTGAAGCCTAGAAAAGAAAGGAACTCCCGTTGATTGAGCCCCTACTCCGTGCCCAGGGCCAGACTATATTAAGTTTTATCTCTGGATGCCTCTCGGGTCTCAACACAACCCAACCATGAAGAAGGTAACCCCCGCATTGCATGGCTGAGGACCCCGTGGAGAGAGAGACCTCACCAGCTAGACAGTGGCAGAGCAGGGATTCAAACCCAGACCTTCTGCACTCTCGCACCCATGCTTTCCTTCTAGGCAGATAGCGCCGTCCATAGGCACTGGGGCTCTCAGGAACAGGCTCAAGTTCATACTTCCATGACCTGACCCAGTGTCGGCACTTGATTTATGTCAGTGTAGAGCCACTCCTCTGGAGAGTGGGAGAAAGCATGGATGCCCCAGCCTGATGCAGGCTGCAGTTGGTTTTATCACCGGGGATCTTGACATGAGTTATTAGAATGGATTCCAGAGAGAAGGGCTTGGGGCCTTTAGAGTTACCAGGGCTGTGACCTTAGACAACTCACTAGACCTCTCTGAACCTTAGTGTTCTCAACTCTAGAATGAGAATAATACTGACTGCAAGGGTGCAGGTGGGACATCAGTTTATGACAGCACCCACCATGGTTCAGAGTGAGCAGAACAGAGGAGGCAGGGACTGGAATTTCCCTGTGGTGGAGGGTTCTGATCAGCTGTGGGCAGTGTGAGGGAGAGGAGAAGGGATGTGGAGGACAGTTCTGATACCCAGAAAGATCCAAACTTCTATTGTGAAACCAAAGGTGGGCCTTTCCCCAGCCACTGAGAGAGATTCTGACATGCATGGAGCAAAGATGAATGGAACATCATGGGGTTGGGGTCTTTATCAGACCTTTACCAGGTCTTTCTGTCATCTTTTGCTCCAGGTGGCCACCAAGGAGTTGACTGCCCACAGAGAACTTTTTGCTGTGTAACCCCGGTGGAAGCCACTCACCCACGCTGTTTCTTCTCTTTCTGGTGTTCACACTAAGAGAAAGCGAAGTTCACCAAGCCCCGGGTGGGAGGGATGAAAAGGCGATATTAACTACTGGAAAGGAAAGAGATAGAAAACCTCAGCAAAGAACTACCCAGTGGGGCATTCAATGGTGTCTCCCTGGCTTGTGGTTGGGGTAGGAGGACTTCCCAAGGTAGGTGTGACCGAGAAGGAGGACCAAGCCACAGAAACCAAAATTAGCAGCAAGGCCGGGCAGGGAAACCCTTTGTGGGCACTGCGCTGCCTTTCCACCTAACAGCACAGAGGGAGCTGAGCTGCTGCAGAAAAAGGTGGGTGTGGATGGCTGCTCCTCGGCCCCCTTCTCTCTCCCAGCTCCCACCAGGTCCAAGTAGAACCAGCATGAGCTGGGGGTGGTAGGGGGATGAGAGATCTGGGATAATATTCCCACGGTGTATCTTTCCAGCTGTGTGGCTGTAGGCAAGACTTAACCTTCCTGAGTCTCTATTTTCTTGTCTCTGAAATGGGATGATGATACCTATGTCACTGAGTAGTTGGGAGGAGAAAATACAACTATAAGATTAATACCTACGGGTATATATCAAAGTGTGTGCTGTCTCATTAATCTTCACCACAGTCCTGTCATGCTTCCAGCTCCATTTACAGAGAAGGAAACAGCTTAGAGAGGTTAAGGGATTTGCCCACGTCACACAGCTGGTAAATAGCAAGCTGGGTGTGAGACTCCTGGTCTGTGGTGCTCTATTCATGCTTTAGAGCTTGAGACATAGGGGTTCATTCTCCCCTCCAAAATCCCTCCCTTGGTTCCTACTCCATCCCCAGTGGCTACCCCACTGCCACTGCTGGGTTTACTCCTTGGCCTTGGCCTGGGACCCAGGATTCCTGGTGCTGACCCCTGCCCCAGAGGCGGCCAATGAAGAAGTCTAGGACTGTGATATATTTACTCTTGACCACACCTGCTGCTGGCTAGTGGTGCCACAATCTGGCCCTACTCTCCCACACCAGTGACAGATACCCAGAGCGATAATCTAGCAGGAGGAAGTAGATGACCCAGAATGCACTTCATTCATGTCTATGATCTTGAACCCAAGTTGCCTTAAACACTGCTTCTTCAGTCTGCTGTTGTGTTGAAGTGCAAGAGTACGGTAAAGGAATGAACTCAAAGAGGATAGAGTTGAAGGTGCTGCACCCAACAGCATATCAGGCCAGTAATGTCAGACCAGTCAGACAAGCAGAACTCCACACAGACCTTTCTCTAGGCCTCAGATTCCATTCTGTCTTGAGTCATGTCTATACCCACAGGTCATCTATTCGAAAAATACTTACTGAACACTCATTATGTCCAAGCAATGTGAAAATGCCAATATTCAACTATTTTGATCTATAAAATGGTGATTTTTTTATGGTGTAGCCTAGAGATGATTGTTAAAGCCACAGAATTGGATCAGATCACCAAACACCGGATGTAGGCCTAGAAGAAACAAGGTCCTTTGACAGCCCTGGCATCCTCCACTGTTTAAGTACCAAGAAGGTGAGGAGACACCAAGAAAGAACACCAAGCAGAAATGGTGGGTGGGAGCAGGTCCACGAGAGACCAGGAGAATATAGTGTCCCGGAAGCCAAGGAGACAACCTGCTCCAGGAAGGAAGGAGTAACTAAGCCAAACGCTTTTGAGAGTTCAAGGTGAATGAGGATGGAGGCTCAACCTTTGGCTTTCCCACTGGGGACCTTGACAAGAGTTATTAGAATGGATTCCAGAGAGAATGGATTCCAGAGAGAATGGAAGGAAGGAATTGGAGACAGCAAGTATGGACAACTACTTACAGAGTTTACTTTTTCCTTAATACCAGAAAGGGCTGCTATATTTGAGTTTTTGACGAGAGGCAAAAAGCTGAGAATAGAATATTTGTAATAAAACTACACAGAGCAAAATCCTGATAAACTTCTAATTCCTTCTCACTGGCAATTAGTGGATCCCTTACTAAGACAATCATGTCTATGTGTAAAGCTCACCTGGATCCTTCTTCTGTCACCCAGATCTGCTGACACTAGGCCCAGACTGGTCTGATTACATGCCAGTCTGAGCTGGGAAGGTCACTTCCATGTATCAACATGTTTCATATTAATTACAAAGATGGTGTATGACAGATACGCAGAGAGATAATCTAGCAGATCATCTGTGCAAAGTTCCAATTTTAAGCAGAGTTCTTACCACCTAGTAAGATCTACGCTGTTCAAGACTTGGCAGTCTTGGTAGTTCAACACTACCAAGTCTTGTATTTATCAAGACTTGCAAAAACACCTGCTGTTATCTGGAAAGACTGCTGTGTCTGGCCCTATAGCTCCCACTGGGAGCTTGTAAAAACACCAAGACATGAACTCCTACCGACTTCAAGTACCCATGCCCTTTCCACTATGACGCACTGGCTTTGAACAATTCTTTGAGATCTTAGGGGAAGTAGCACCTGCCGTGTAATTGATATGCTTTCCTACAGATTACTCTGTGCTCCCACCATCCCGCCCTGAGTCTTGAGATAAATCATGGCAGCTAGAAGGTGAAATGGAATTTTTACAACCACAGGAAATCATCATTACTTAAACCATCTCCTCTTGGAAAAGCCAGGGACTGAATCACACCAGATAGATGTGGGCCAAAAGAATCTGTTAGATTCCAAGATAGACTGCCCCAAATAGTTACACTTTAGGCTGTCAAAATCTATCCTGTCAGTAGTAGGATGTGCAGGCTGATTTTTTTTTTTTAAAAAAGAAGAATTAGAAAGAAATAAAAAAAAAACAAACATGTCTCAGTATCAGAGCTGTTTGTTTGCTTGTTGTTTTTTTTTTTTTTTCTTTTTTAAAGGTCATTGTTTAAAGGGTAGTCCCCTATGGGAAA
Source organism: Myotis daubentonii (assembly GCF_963259705.1). NCBI lineage: Eukaryota > Metazoa > Chordata > Mammalia > Chiroptera > Vespertilionidae > Myotis > Myotis daubentonii. Next base: position 45,188,564 of record NC_081855.1, on the reverse strand, counting down.
GAATGCATGAGAATTCTGATGAATTTTTTAAGCCTGTGACATTTAGGCATCAAATGATATTTGAAAGTTCGCTCTCTCTGCTTCTGTCTCTGTGTTTGCTGCTGTCTCTCTTTCTATCTCCCCCAGATACTGGAAGAGAGAGTACTAAGTAATATATATAATTATGTTTATTGTACCAGGTATTAAATTGTTAAGTTATACAGGAATAATGAGATTTTGAAAATTCCCTTTGTAGTTCCCCTGGATGGAGTTGTTGCTGCTTTGGGGTTCAGGCAGAGGGACCACTCCTCCCATTGTAACTTCCCAGCCCTGGAGGTTCAGACAGAGCAGGAGACAAAGGGGACTCAGTCTGCTTTCACCTCCGCTAAGTGCAGGACTCCTGAGGTGGCCTGATTTCACTCCTGAGGACACCTAGACCAGAGAGTTCTAACTTGCTGACCATTCACAGAGATGCAATGATTTTCAGTGGGAAGAGCTCAGACAAGGGTATATTTCCTAGCTCTTCCCTTACTGGCGAAGGGCCCTCAGTTTAGGCTCACCTGTGCCCCCTTGTCCCCCTCACTCATACCTGTAAAATAAGCATAGTAATACCTGGGTGTCTTAGTTAAGACATTTTGGTTGTGACAGAAAGAGAAGTCAATTCAATTTTTTACTTAGCACAGTGCTTGGCAAATAGTTGGCGCTCCATACAGATGTGTTAAATGAAGGAATCAGTATCATAAGAAAGTAGAAAGTGTATCAGAAGGACACTGGGGCATCTCATAGCATCAGAGATAAACCTGGACATCAGAGCCTAGGAAAATCAGGAATCATGGCAGAGTAATGGCAAAGCCTGGGTGTGCAGTGCCTCCAGCCATCCCTCTCCCACACCCCGACAGTGCTGGAGGGGTGTCCCAGGTGCACTGGTTATATGAGATATCAAAGCAAAACGAGATGGGAAATAGAGGTTTCTTTTCAGGTCTCGGTTCCAATCAAGATTCAGAACAAGCACGGCTGCTAATTCCACCCAAGACCGTCTCCGAAGGAACCAGAAGGAATGAGAAAGGAAAGACCGAACACAATGAAGACCTACCTTTGCCTCTTAAATGGGACAAGGCTACCCACACGGTCTAGAAGGGATAAAACAGACTGAGTTCTAAAACCAAACTCTAATTCTTTAGCAGGAGAATGTAAATGAGAGCGTAGCCCTTTCTTAGGAAAAGAGATCCACCCAGTGTCCAGGACACAGACATGATCACAGAAAGAATCTTATTTTATCCCGAAAAGATCACAGGCAAAGACTGACATATTAAGCATTGAAGAGTTCTTTTTTAACAAATGAATATCAATGCAATGGAATATTATGAAACCCTCAGAACTTCCTGATACAAAGACATTAAAAGACACACACACACACACACACACACAGGCATCTGTGAAATTATTCAGTGCAAAAAGCACACAACAAAACGGCGGGCAGACAATGACAGGAAGATACAATGAGGTGTGTTCATGTCTAGCGAATATGGGTAATATTTAGAAACTTTCATTGAAGTTTATAGTCCTTTCAATAGAATGTAAAATATCGAGAAATCAAGCTATGTTGTACGTTTATATTAAAAAATCACACCCATGTGAATCTAATTCATCTCTCTTTTGCAGAAAATTAACCTGACCCATAGTCATGGAGATTTATCAGACCTATGTAAAATACAAAAAGTCACTTATGGGCACACCCAGAGGAACTTACAGACGGTCAAGCGGATTTATAAGCATCTCTGAAATGGGAAGCGGTTGCTAATCAAGACCCCTCCATGATTGACAGGAGGGCCAGCTATGTGCCGAGTACTTTGCAACAGTTTCCTATGGCATTCCCACACTAGCCCGGCAGAGCAGGTATCATGGTCCCATTCCCAGATCGGAGAACGGGGCTCAGAGAGGCAAAGGGAGATGCATGGCTTGCTGACCTGCGGTTCACCACAAGGTGAGCCCTGAGCGGCTGGCACAAGTGGAAACCAGGTGAGTGGGTTTGCAAGTTTCTCAGTCAGCACAGCTCCTCCCTGACTTTCCCTGCCTGGAGCTTTTCTGTCGGGGAGGAGGCATTTAGGAAGAGATGAGCAAAAAGACAAGAATTTCCACATCGTTCTTGACCGCTCTCCCGTGACGTGGAGAATCTGAGTTCGCACGCAGGGGCCCTGCCACACCAGGCAATCACACATCTGTGGCTTTGGGTGGTGGAAATGCCATTTTAGCCACAGACTCTGTCATTTGTGATTGAGAACTGATGATCGATGTGAGCGAACAGGTTGAAGGGAGGAATGAGGTCATACCAGAGAAGATATCGAAAGTAAACATGGCAAAATAGGGTCCCTTCCTCGGGAGTGGGCTTTGGCCTGGAAATTGTGCTGGGCACACAACATTGTCAAATTAAGCAATGAATAAATATTTGTGAAGGGGATGGATGAATTATGGTTATTTCCTGAATCCACACAAATGTGGCTTTGTAATCCTACCAGCGTATCAGAATGAATATGGCCTAACCAGTGGTTGGCAAACTGCGGCTCGCGAGCCACATGTGGCTCTTTGGTCCCTTGAGTGTGGCTCTTCCACAAAATACCACGTGCGGGCACGCACGTACAGTGCGATTGAAACTTCATGGCCCAGGCGCAGAAATCGGTATTTTGTGGAAGAGCCACACTCAAGGGGCCAAGGAGCCACATATGGCTCGCGAGCCGCAGTTTGCAGACCACTGGTCTAAACCAAATTCATCACCTCCCCTTTCTCCTCAAACCATCTCCCCGTCCTGACTATATTCCATCTCATTGGCGAAGGAGGCTTGGTCCACTGGTTACCCAACCAGAACCTAGCTGTCACCAGTCACCAAACCCTGGCAATTCTCTCTCTCAAGTACCATGAAACCCCTGTCTCTTCCTGCCCCTGGAGGCCACCGTCTTGGTTAGGAGGCAGCATGGCGACGGAGATCATAGGCTGGGCCGCCACCACATGCCAGCCTGGTGCCCTTTGGGCAACCTCAGCCTCTGGAACCCTCAGTTTTCTCACCTGTAAAATGGAGGGAATCATAGTACCCCCCTAGGAGGATCACTAGGAGAGTGAAGTGGGCAAGCAGGCCACCTCCCACCTGACTTCACACAAGATCCTCTTGCTTAGGCTTCCTGCTTCACGTCCTGACCCCTTCCTCGCAGAGTGGCAGGGACCCCACTGGAAGTGCAAGTCTGGTCTGTCACTCTTGCTGTCTCGCAGAAAGAGCCATATCTTCCCCTTTCAGTACCAGCAGGGCAGCATCTCCTACAGCCCCTTGCTATGCTGTGCTTATATCTCTGTTCTTTGAGTACTCCGCTCTGAACCGCTTCCCTCTCGTGGCTTCATTCAGGAACGCTAACTCTGCGACCGGGTAACTACTTGTTTGTGCGATTTATTTCTCATTTCATTGGACCACAGCCTCAGGGTATGGAAGGCAAACTGTTTCTGTCGGTTCCTATTGAGTAAGTGCCTTTGTCTCCTGGTAAACGATACATTCCATGGAGAGTCTCCCCAAGATTCTTCATGTTCAAGTTCAAAATTTGGGGGTTGCTACACCATACCTCATCCCCACCAAACAGCCAGCCTTCACGTCACCCTTCAGCACAGGCCGGTGAAGTATGCAGCCAACACCAGGTTGTGGGGAAAAGAACAGGTCCTTGGAGTTGCCTCCTCGCCGAGCTTCCAATTATCCTTGTGCAACGCTGGGCAAATGACTCGCCTCCTCTGAGTCAATGCCCTTGGCTGGAGAAATAATGAATGAAGACAGGTGCGCACTGAACACTAGCAGCATCAGTTACTCAGGGTTTGCCATGCAGGACCAGCCGGGCTTATTTAGATGAGCAAAAACATGGGAGGGGTTTTGAGAAGGGGATGGAGCGCTTAGCACCCCAAGTGTGCAGCACAGTCTTTTAATGAAATGGAGCTGATGGGAGGTGGAGGTAGACACAGGGTTGTCGCTACATGGCTGCTATTTGGCACATAGAAGAATAGGAGCATTAATACATGAGCATTTTTTAAAATATATTTTATTGATTTTTTACAGAGAGGAAGGGAGAGGGATAGAGAGTTAGAAACATTGATGAGAGAAACATCAATCAGCTGCCTCCTGCACACCCCCCACTGGTGATATGCCCACAGCCAAGGTACATGCCCTTGACCGGAATCGAACCCAGGACCCTTCAGTCTGCAGGCCAGTGCTCTATCCACTGAGCCAAACCGGTTAGGGCAAATACATGAGCATTTTTCCTCTCCTGTGTCCCCTATCCAACTCTTCCTTATTTTTTAAAACTTGGTTCAGAGTTCATTCCTCCAGGCAGTCTTGCCCATCCACCCTCTGCCCCCATCCTCACACCATTGATTCTGGTACACACCGATCGCCTCGTGTTATCCCACTGTCATTGCCTGCTTTCTTGTGCCTCTCTACCCCTACACTCTGAGCTTCTCAATGGCAAGGTCTGGGAATTACTTAGAGGAGAGTGACAAGTGGGGGAAGGATAGCTGGTAGCCAGCAGTAGATGTTGAGTAGAATAATGTATTGAAGAGCATGCATATTGTCCCAAGGCTGTGGAATGGAATATTCATTCAGCAGATATTTATGGAGCACTTACTATGTGCCAAGCACCAGACAAACTGCAGTGAACAGGAGGGTCATGACTCCTCTCCCTGCTGGGGGATATGGACTTCCAAACAGGCTGATGCGCAGGGGGCCCAAGCATGGGTGAAGCGCATGGTGCTATGAGAGCATGCGATAAGAGGTCAGAGAAGCTGCCTGGATATGGCTTTTATCACGAGGGCCCAAAGATTAGGAGTTAGTGATGCCAAGAAAGGGAACGGGGGAAAGACTGCTCAAGGCAAAGGGGAAGCAGAGGCAATGCCGGAGGGCACAGTGAGTGTGAGAAAAGGAGTCCTGTTTAGAGCGGCTGGATGCCCGAGGGTGGGGAAGGAGTGACGGGAGAAATGAGCAGCCCCAGACCAGACAGGAACTTGTGAACCTTGCTGAGGGATTTGAACTGTAAAGCAAGAGGGACCCACTGCAGAGCGTGTGCAGCAAACCTAAGGGAGAGATGATGGTGACCTGAGTGAGGGTTTGGACAGGGGAGGCGGGAAGAGGGGGCGAAGGGAGAAGTTTAGCAGCTAGATGCATGGACTTGGTGATTGATAGGCCACAGGGGTGAGGGTGGAAGGTCATGCCCAGGATGTCTGGGGACTTCAGTGGTGTCACCCACCAAAAGGAAAGGAACACATGGGAGATGAAGGCGTTGGAGGACGGATGGAGAAGACAGTGAGTTACTTTGGGGCAGGTCACATTTAATATGTAGTTGGGTCACCTGAGGGAGAGGAGGTTCAACAGGCAGTTGGCTGCTCGTAATAATGATGGCAATAACCCAATTCAGCTCTCAGTATAGCTTTTGGAGGAAGGAAATTGAAGCACAGAGATGTCAAGTAACTTACCCAAGGTCACATAGCTACTCAGCAGGGGCAAGTTCATATGCAGAAAGTGGGTTCCAGAGATCATCGCAAGGCTCTAAAACTCAGGAGAGAGACGCCCTAGGCCTGGAGATGTAACTGGAAAGTCATGCACACACAGAGAGACATTGAAGCCAGGAGAATAGAAGTAACTGCCCAGGAACAGAGCGTCCAGTGGGGAGACCCAAGGGCCACCAACAGCACCTGGAGGAGCACCACCATGGGGGACTGGGCAGAGGAAGGGAAGCCAAAAAAAAAAAAAATAAGATTGAGAAAGGAGGGAGGGAGGTGGGAGGGAGGCAAGAGAGGAGGCCATCCCCAAGTTAGAGAAAAGTGTTTCAAGGAGAGACTAGGAGGGAATAGCATTGTCACACGCTGCTGGGAAGGCAAGAAGATGAGAACTCAGAAGTGCCTGTGGGGCTTAGACATGAGGAAACCATTCGTGACATTGGTAAAAGCAGCTTCTGTGGAGGGGTAGGCCAAAGTCCTTAGGATAGCGAGCTGAAAGGTTAGCTGCAATGGAAGGGATGTGACAGCAAGAGCCGATGAGTGTTTGGATGTGTTATTGCAGGGGGGATACAGGCGGGATGCAGGGGGATGCAGGGGTGATGCAGGCGGGATGCAGGGGGATAGAGGGGGGATGCAGGGAGATGCAGGGGGGATGCAAGGGGATGCAGGGAGGATAGAGGGAGGATGCAGAGGGATGCAGGCGGGCCACGGCCAGAGGGAATGCAGGGCTTTGCTGAGGAGCACCCTCCCTGATGGCTTATCCATTGTCACTGTTTTGTGTTCAGTATGTGAAGAACATGCAAGTCCTGAAACATCTGAAGAAGAGCTTTTCAACAGTGAAGACAGTAGGGAATCTGTCGGTGTGGAAGGGAAGCAGCCAGTGGAGAAGGCGAGTTTGAGGGTGCAGAGGGTGTGGCAAGGAGGCCCAGGATAAGGCAAACAGGTGGGGTCTGGAGGAGTAGGTCCCTGCATGACAAGGACACTGTTCCCAGGGAAGCAGGATGCAGGAGGGAAAGGCAGGCTGGAGGGGATACAGACCACGGAAGCAGAGGAGGACCGCGAGCATTGGTGAGCTCGGAGACGAGAACTTTCCCAGCACCGAGGTGCATGGGGTGTGGTCTTGCTTCCGGAGTTCTCACCAGCCCAGGGCGGACTGAGGAGAAGATGTCCAGCTAAACGAAGTTAAGTTGGAGAGTGCAACTGGAAGGCAGTGGGGCAGAGGGATTGGAAATACTGGCATCGAAGGGGTGGGAGTCATATTCTGTGGGCTCTGGACTGATTGGAGGGGCTGTGAATCCTCTATTGCCATCCCCTCCCCAAACCACCGCCCACCCACCAGCGCCTTTGCTGCAGGACTCATGGGGTATTATAGTCACGATTCTCTCTCCGCCTTCTCACCGGGATTCCAGGTCACTCTCCTGGGTCGGGGCGAGGGGAGGCCACAGACACATCACATTACTCGAAACAATTAGCCTCCGGACGGCCAGACCCTGTGGGACACTCCCCAGGCCAGGCCCATGTGAAGGAAACATAAGCCTCCCCTTTGTCTAAAGCTCTGAGGTCTTTGGGAGGCTTTCCGGCTCTGGTCTAATTGTAATCCCTAAGTACATGTTCTACATCCCAAAGTCAATAGATGGAGTTAATGCGATGCCGGTGTGAATTCCCTAAGTCCCCTAATAGAATCTGACGGCTCGGGGCGCAGGACGCTCACCCTTCCAGGTGAAGAGCGTCCAAGGATTTGTCTTTTAATGGCACCGAGAGCCCATCCCTCCTGAGCGATTAAGACGTGAAGTGTCGATCACTGAGATTACCCTTTGATGAATCACAAGCAGCAAAGGTCACTAGAAGAGAGATTCCCGAGACGAATTTGAACTCCGATAAAACTCACGGTGGGCCAGCCCAGGGGCAGATTGGGTAAAGAGATTGTTATTTAATAAACATCGCCAGGACCATTGGCTAATGGGCCAGGGGAGAGTTCATTTAAATTCACAACGCATGCCGGTCAAGTTCAGCCCTATCGGTCGGTTCATCTGTGACAGACCGGGAGGGAGACAAGAGACCCGCATCGCCAACCTGCCGATAAGATAAATTCCCTGCTGTTGAAGAAACAGATGCCATCGGAGCTCTGATGTATGGGTTCAGCTGTATAAGACTGAAGATTTTTGCACCACAATGTAATATAAATAAACATCAAAAGGAAGGCGGGGGCATTTATTACATCGGTCACATGCTCCTCCCCAGGCCTGATTTCTGCCCCAAATAGATAATGGATGGACTGCGGTGTGAGTCCCCTGATAAGTGGCCTAAGGAGATTAAACAGAAGCAATGGAGATGATAAGTCACAGCGTGGACACCTGTGCCATCTTGCCAGCTATAACATCAAATTTAAATGCAAGCAACTTTCAGGTCCCATTACATGCCCATTAAAGCCACAATAAATATGATACAACCCAAGATTGGCAGCCAGTGCATGCGTGCCCTTCAGCATCCCTTTCTGGAGAGACTGGACCAATTTGCATAAGCAATCAGCATCATGATTGAGAGAGGCGCTGATGTTTCAACTCTCTGACCCAGTAATTTCCTCGTCCGTAACAAACCCTGTGGCATTAGCCCCAAAGAAAGAAAAACATGTTTATCGCGGCCTTACCCATAATAACTAAAAACTGTCAACGACCCAAAGGCCGAAGAAGCGGGGCTGACCCAGCAAAGTGAAGCGTGTTAACACGGTAGAACAGCGCAATGCCATCGCAAACGGCGGCACGGGGCCCGTAGCTTCTGGAAACGTTCCCATGAAATACGCATGGTCGTCATCAGCGTGCATATCAATGTCTCCTGCATATCGACAAGGAAGAGGCTCTGCGTGGGATGGGATTCACTTCGAGTTTAAGGTTCATTAAGGTTTTATGGTGCGTTGGATGCTAATTTTAGTCATTCATTCAACATTTATTGAGTATTGACCACATGTCAGAACCTGAGGATATGAAGATGAGGAAGAAGTGCTTCTGAGCCCCAAGAGCCTAGGCCCGCAGCCGTGGGCAAACTACGGCCCGCGGGCCGGATCCGGCCCGTTTGAAATGAATAAAACTATTGAAAAAAAAAGACCATACCCTTTTATGTAATGATGTTAACTTTGAATTTATATTAGTTCACACAAACACTCCATCCATGCTTTTGTTCCGGCCCTCCGGTCCAGTTTAAGAACCCATTGTGGCCCTCGAGTCAAAAAGTTTGCCCACCGCTGGCCTAGGGTCAGAAGAGAAGACAGGCAGCCAGAGCCACTCACGCACGTGCGCGCGCACGCGTACACACACACACACACACACACACACACACACACACACACACACTACAATCAAGTGTGGCAGATGGGGAAGAAGACAGTGTTCTGGGCAGAAGGAACAGCATTGCACAGACAGTGGCCCTACAGGTGTGTGTGCGTGTGTGCGTGTGTGTGTGTGTGTGTGTGTGTGTGTGTGTTCTCTATCCCAATAGATCTTCAAGGCCTGAAGAGTCTTTCTTGGGACCCAGGATTGCTGTCCCACGGCCAACTCAACTCTGTCATTTCCAGTCACCACGTACAGCCCTGAAGCTCCCCCCGCCCCGTTTCATCTCCACCACACCCTGAGATCATCCAAGGAGATTTGCCTGGGAAAGATGCTTTTATTGTATTGCGTGCTGTGCCAAAAGGTATGGGTGGTGAATGGCACAGGGGTGTACCTGTACCCCGGTGGCCAGTGTAAATAGGAAAGGATACTTATTTTATCGAGGTCACATCTTACTCACTGTGTTCTTCCTTAAAGGGAGACCGCAGGTGAACTTAGCCAGTTACCAGATTCCTGAAGGAGTTGGACACGTGAACCATTGTTAATAAATGGAGTGAGTGGGGACAATAAATCAGAGAGGCAAGCCCCTTGGCTCAGAGAAATAGTAACAGATTTCTAATAACTAAAACTCATGCGTGGTGTGTAGAATGTCATACAGGAGAAACCCTGAGAGCACGGAGCCACAAGGTGGCATTTGGATGTTGCTGTTTTGAGAGCTGTGGGCGTTATTCTCATGCAACACACAGTCTGGTTTAACAACGCACAGCATGGCATTTGGAAACCAGTGTTGTGTGTGAGAGGAAAGGCTGGGAGCTGTGAAAAGGAAACAAGGACATAAATCAAGAGGTTCTTACAGGAGAATAATAAAAGGAGGGGCTTTGGCCCTGGCGAGTGGCTCTGTTGGTTGGAACATCATCCTGTACATCAGAAGGTCACAGGTTCGATTCCTGATCAGGACACATGTACGTAGGTTTCAGGTTCAATCCCCGGTCGGGGCGCATACGGGAGGCAACTGATCAATGTTACTCACATCAATGGTTCTCTTTCAAATAAATCAATAAAAACACATGCTCAGGTGAGGATTAAAAACAAAAGAGGAGGCTTCGTGGAATGATATGGTCACCATCACATCAGCATGAACTCGTGACTTTGAAAAAACGTCCTCTCTCTGCAGAGACGCCTAAACTGCCGGTGGCAGTGCCTTGCATGTAACCAGGAAGCTTGCAAAGTGGCATCGATGCAGTCACAGCCCAGAATGCAATTCTTCCCTGCTGTCATTCTCCGGAGACAGGGGTGGCCTTTCCAGAGGTAGATGTAGGGAGGAAAGCTGGGTCAGGAGCCTCTAGCAGTTGGAGAGCAATGACGTTGAGTGGGGGGCATTCTGGGCTGCGGTGGGGGTGAGCAGGGGCCTGCCTGAGAGGAGGGACCCTCTCATGGAAGCTGTCCTACAGCAAACAGTAGGGCTTCAACTTGAGCATCAGGTGATAATCACAGCCCATTGGGTGGGCGGAGAGTCTGTGAAAGTTACTGGAGTCTGCGGTGATCCTCTGCCACGGAATGGTAACGTGAACGGAGCCGACAAGATGGAGCAATGGCCGCTGAAGTGCTGTTAACAGAAGTCCCGAGACGCTGTCCATTGATCACACTTAGAGTCACAAGCCAGGATGATCCATGCATGTGCTACCTGGGCCATGACCTGCTGGGCCCGTGACGTCTGGATGCACCCCATGGGCAGAGGCCCGCTCTGAGCATCAGGGCGGCAATGGCAGAGAAAGAAGCTCCGGCGGAAGCCAGGGCAGCCCCCCTGGCAGCAGGTGCCATTTGCCTGTGGTTGCTGGCGCACAGAGCTCTCGTCTTTCCAAACGATTCCTTCGGTTAAATGTAATAAATCTCCTTTTCAGTAACACACGGTTGGGCTTGTTCCTCTTGCTTTCAGGCCCTGAAATTGGCTAAAAGAGCGATTCATAGGAGCCACCAGGGAAGGGACGACTCGGATACCTGGACTGGAACCAACTCTCTCCACAGCTGGGCAGCGTAGTAGAGGGGACGCTTGGGTAGTGACTAGAGACTTCTCCAAAACCCAGGGATTCATGGACTTGCCTCAGACCCAGCCTCATGGGCTGTTCTTGACTTTTACAAAGCAACAGGAACACACCCAGGGAAGCCAGCCAATGGCAAAGAGACAGGAAACCGAGTCATAGCCAACAAGTCCAGGGGCCATTTAGCTGAGAGAGGGAAAGGCCCGGGAAGGCTGTGACGGCGATTTTTATTTAACTCAATATAGTAAAAAAAATTATTACGTCAACAGGTAATCAATATAAAATTATTAATCAGCTATTTCACAGTTTTTTTGGACCGAGTCTTCAAAATTCAATGCGTATGTTAGCACATCTTTCAGCACATCCCAATTTTTTCTTCACTTACGACAGAAAGCGCGTCCTGGCTAAGGTGATGGGTTTCAATGGCGGGGTCTTGGGAAGAACTTGTAGGTCCCGAGGGAGTAATGAGAACAAGAACTCAACGTCCTCTCCAGGGAAGGCTGCAGAAAGAGGAGAGGGGCCTGTCAGCTTCTGCCTGGGACGCCCAAGGCTGGGCCACGCACACGGAGCCTGGCGTGCCCGTTAGCATTCTCCCTGAAAGTGCAGCCCAAGAAAAATCACCCTAAGGACTCAAAGGCAACCTACAGGAAGCTGCTCTCTGAAGCATTACGGTAACAGTTAAGAATGGCAAGCAGTCTAAATGTCCAACCATCAGGGGTTGGTCCAGTGAGCCCGCTGCCTTCAAAATGCCATCTGTGGAGTGTGTGTAATAACACGGAAAATATTTATGATAGTGAGAGTGAAATCGGGGCACGGAATTATACGGTCAATAGGAACTCCACTATGCGAAAAGGGGGGAAAAATTACGTACAGGAAAAACAAGAGAAGTAAAAGTACCTCCAAGTTAATGCTTGGGTAGGAGGGTCATTCTTTCAGCCTGGCTTTCTCTTCTAAATTCTCTTTGTGTTTTTATAAGGGAAGACAGTTTCATGTGATGTTGTATACGGAGAGAGGGACACACAGAGACACACAATGTCTGAAATAAAGGCAAGATGAGGGACATCGCGACCCCTTTCCCAGCTACAGGTGGGAGACCCCGAGGACGCGGGCAGATCTGGTCCCAGATGTTTTACTTGGCAGCTGGGTGACTGTGGCAACTCCATTTTCCTCTCTGACCCCAGCATCCTCCTCCACCAAAGAAAAGGCCTCAGGCCCTAGCAGGTTTGGCTCAGTGGATACAGCATCGACCTGTGGTCTGAAGGGTCCCAGGTTCAATTCTGGCCAAGGGCACCTGCTCCAGTGATGGGCTCAGTCCTCAGCAGGGGACATACAGGAGGCGGCCAATCAATGGTTCTCTCTTATCATTGATGTTTCTCTCTCTCTCTCCTTCTCCCGTCTTCTCTGAAATCAATAAAAATGTATTAAAAAAAGAAGAAAGACAAAAAGAAGGAAAGAAAAAGAAAAGACCTCAGAATAGATGCCCTGGAAGCAGCATGACGCAGGAGCCAGGCGCTTGGGCTCTCCCCCCACAGGCTGAGCCGTACACTTGCTGAATGAGCCCCCCTCCCAACCTCAGTTCCATTGACGGGGACGGCCCACCCCCTCGGCCTGCCCGTGGGCTGTGCCTGGCTGTGCCTGCCCATGGGCTGTGCCTGGCTGTGCCTGGCTGTGCCTGGCTGTGCCTGCCCGTGGGCTGTGCCTGGCTGTGCCTGGCTGTGCATGTGGGAGGCTGTCTTCTTAGAAAGCCCTCTCCGGCTCGGTCCTGCCTCGGACCCATCTGCCGTCATTGTTGCCCACTCGAGCTGAGCCATCGGTAAATAGCGGCACAGCATCTCTCCGATGGCTCTCCAGGCTGTGCCCTTATTTAGTTTCCCGTAGCAAAGTGTGCTTATCCTCTCTCCAGAAACACGCCTCAAACTCCGCTGGACTCGGGCCCCAGAAGGGGAGCATCCTGGGTTCACAGCCATAGAGTCTGGCAGAAGGGCGCCGGCTGATACACATCCTAAAAGGCTGCCTTTTCCAAGTGGGTACAATTGCTCCTGTTTCTTTAAAGACCCGAGTCCTGGAAAGGGGACGTGGTCCCCCCGGCCGATCAGAAGGTGAGGCTGCAGAATCCACTTCTCAGAGGGTGTCAGCAGGAGAATGTGCCAGAACAGAGGAGGTGAGAGCCAGAAAATTCCTTAAAGATGAGCTGGTCCGCCTGCTCCTGGTACAGATGGGGAAACCAAAGGCGGAAGGAGCTGTGACCCGCCCCAGGCCTCACGGCTTGTCAGCAGCAGAGCTGAGGCTAAGTCCCAACTCTCCTTACCCCCTGCTCCTGCACTCACCCAATTAGCACCCCTGCCTGAGCACCGGGAGTGAGGAAGGGCCTGCCAACAGCAGAGGAGGCCCAGTGACCCCCGGGGCCCTGTGCCGTGGACATGGAGGGCTTCCATCTGTCCTGGGTTCTGTGTGGAGCTCTCGGCCCCATTCTCTGCAGCCCTCAGCTGAGATGGGGAGTCTCAGGACTGTGAAGGGAAGTCATTCTAGCAGCCCCAGCTCAGACGCTCTTTCTCTCTCTCTGGGACCTTTATGCTGCCTCTGGTCAGCTCTCTTGAGGCAAGACTCCTGCCTGCAACCACCAGGGGTCCCCACTGCTTTCTGCTAACACCCAGCCCCCCTGCCCTCCCTGACAAGGCGGCTCCCATCCTCCCCTTCCAGCCATGCTGAGCCTGCTGGGTCTAGGGCGCCCCCATTCTCTGTCACCCACACTGGGCCACGCGTGGGGGTGGAAGGGGGCTCCAGGGACAGTTATGCCGGGACGCCTTACAGAGCCGGGGCCGTCTCAGACACAGCTGGGCCCGTGGTCACCCTCGCTAAGCCAGGTATTTTTGTGACATGATTTGAACACGTTCCCATCATCTGTTTTCTAATCTCTCCCCTATCTACTTGGCAAAGCTCTACGCATCCTTCAAGACAAGACACACGTTCTCTGTGAAGGGAAGCCTTCCTTGTGCCTCCCCCGGAGACAGCCTAGTTACTCCTCGCAGCCAAACGGCTGGGGGACACCCATCTTACCGCCCTTGACACAGGTCTTCCCCCTCTGGGCACTCACTGCTATTGGGGGCTGGATCATTCTTTGTTGCAGGAGGATGTCCTGTGTGCTGTGGAACCTCACCCACTAGGTGCCAGGAGCAACCCACCCACCTCCACCCTGTTGTGACAACAGAAAAAAACTGTCTCCAGTGACCAAACGGCCCCGAGCTGAGCACCACTGTGTCCTGTTGAGTTTGTGTCTTCTCTTCCCCGATGCAGTGCAGCATCTCATCTGCTGCACTGGTCAGTGTCCCGCCCATAACTAGGTGCTTGGTAGAAATTGCCAGACTTTCTACTAACTGCTGTTGGGGAACGGCGGAATACATGAGGGAAGTGACTCAGAAGAAACCCAGAAGGGTTGTCCGGGTTCTCCGGCTCCGTTGGGTCATTCCCAAACCTAACCACTAGAGGGCAGAAAAGGCCCGCCGAAAGCGCGGAGCTGGTGCTCCATGTCCAGCTTTGGGCTTGTGGCCGCAAGGCCGCAGGCTCCTGCCCTGTGCATATCCCTGCTCCGGGGCTTGGTCCTCAGACCTCTGCTCGTTCCGATCGATTCTCCTCCTCCCTGGGCAACCTCATCCCGTGTCGGAGTCCTAAATGCCATCCGCGCACCGATAGCACCCAAGTTAAATCTCTAGTGCGGCATCTCCTCACATTCAGAATTGTATTCCAATCGCCCCCCTGAACCTGCACTTGGGGATCTCGTTAGCAGGCATCTGGGCTTAATATAGCCAAACCCAAGGCCCTGAGCGTCCCCCGGCTCCACACCAAACCCCACTCCCTCCATCTCAGTAAGCGGTGCCCTGGCCTCCCGGTTCCCTCGACTCACTCTCTCCCCATCCTTCATCCAATGAGTCAATAAACGCTGTTGGTTCCACCTTCAAAACACCGTCTGTCAGCATCCAAGCACTCCTTACCCGCTTGACCCTAATACCTGGGCACAGGCCATCACCTGGCCCCCGGACCTCCCGCTCGGGCCCCTGCACCCACCAGGCCCTGCAGTTTCCTCTCTCAACGGCCGGGGCAGCCCATTTAACCACGAAGAGTCGGCTCTTGTCCACTGAGGGCCCCCCTGTCTCCCAGACACAAGTCAAAGGTCTTGCACTGGCCGAAGGAGCCCTCCTACCTTTCTCTCTCTGACTTCATCTCCCCCCACCCCCAGCCCCCACATCCACTTCCAGTCACACCGGTCTCCCCGGCTTCCTGTTTCCTGGCTTTGTCCCTGTGCTCCGTCTGCCTGGCTCACTGTCCCCTCACATGCAGTCGCTCACCCCTCACCCCCTCAGTTGATTGTTCAAATGCACCTGCCCTGACTCCCCCCGCCGCCCCCACCCACTACCCATCGTCCTGCTCGGCTTTATTCTTCCCCAGTGCAGCTCCCACACACCGAGGCCCTGTATAGTTTGCCTAGATTTTTGTTTATGGCTGATCTTTGCTCCCCAGTTGTGGTCTCACATCGGTCACAGCTACAGTCCCCAGCACAGGCACGTGTATGTGCTCAGTAAATAGTTGTGGGATGGTGAGTGGATGAAGGAGGTGAGTGCGTGAGGGAATGAGCCCTGAGTGTGGACCCAGGAGAAGCTAGTCTCCCAGTGGGCTTTCCGAGAGCAGGAGTGTCCGTGGGAGAGGTGCCTTCATCCAAACAGAACACAGACTGTCCCGACGTTTGGGGGGAAACGGAGGCTGGGAGGAGACCACTTATTGGACCCTCCGATGGGCGAAGGGGACAGACTCTGGAGCCAACGGGGTGGGCTCAGCTTCACCACTTACTGCCCGTCGGACCCCAGCAAGAGGATTAGTGTCCCTGTGCCTCAGGCCTATGGCTGGAAACAGGCCGGTAGTAATGCCAGCCTGTCGGGCTGTTGTGGGGACTAAAGGAGTAAATGTACGTCAAGCACACAGAACAGCGATTGACATGTACGAACGGCCACATAAGAGGTAGCTCCTGCTGGTGTGTGTGTGCAGTATCTCACTTGATGCTGTGACAACACTGTTGGGTCAGTGCTATTATTCGCCCATTTTGCAGGTAGGAATGTTGAGACTCAGGTATTTCACAGGGAGAGCTGATACACATTGTCACTCATGTCAAGCCTCCCTGGACCACATGGACCCCACACCGGAACTGACCGCAGGAGGGAGGGTGCCCTCTCAGACACCCCGGCCCTGAACTGGTGGGAAAGTCCGTGGAGGTGCCTGAGGCCAGCCGAGAGCCCCATAGCCTGGAGGGAAGGTGCAGAGTGTGGAGGACCCCGTATACCTCAGGCCACTGACTGCTCCCCTTCCCCCCACCAGCCCTGTCCTCCTCTGCCCTTCAGCCTCCGAATGCCTGCCATTCACTCTGAGCCATTCTCTCGCTCTAATCGCAGCCTTCACTCATGCCCTTCCCGACAGGAGGTCTTCCCACAAAGCCTGCCCCGTTCCTGCCTGTCTCTCAGGACTCGGCCCGAAGCCACGTTCTGCGAAGCCTGAGGGTCATGGCTGCCTTTGCAGGCTGTTTCCCCACACAGACTGGGCCCCGCCTGCAGAAGACAGGAGGAAGGAGACTGCAGGAGTCCCCACCGGAGGTCACCACGCCTGGCCCTTGGCCACCCCCGGCTCAGCCTCTCTTTCCCACCCCTGAGGCCAGATCCCCTCTGTGGACCGTGTTCACTTTGGAAGCTCTTCCCCACCAAGTCCCCAGACCCCAAGCTGCAGGCCCCCCCAATCCCACACAGCAAGCTCAGGGGACGTCCCAGGCCCTGGCAGAGGTCACCTAAGACCCAGGGGCTGAGAGTCCTGTCCGGTGAGGCCACCGCAGCAGCTGGGAGCATCTGGATGAGGGCGAGGCAGCCAGGAGTACAAAGCAGCTCATCAGCAGAGCCCAAGCCAGCGGAGCTTGGGACATCAAGCCCGCCGGCTGAAACGCCCCGCGCATATTTAACAGCTGTCAATATTTAATTAGTGCAGACAGATTAACTCTGAAATCACACACTTGGGCTGGGCTCCCGCCCTAGAAGCAGAGGGGGAGTGTTAGAAGGAGCAGGAGGCTGCTCACTGTCCCCTCCCTCTACCCTCAGACCCCCTGCCCCTCCCGCCTCTGAGGAGCCAAGGAGAAGGGTCTGCCTCTCGGAAGGGATCTGGGTGCCAGTGGGTGAGGGCACTGCTGGGCATTCTTCTTGTCAGCAGCCCTGGGCTGGGCCGCGGGGACCCAGCCGACTTCCGGGAGCAGGTGTCTGTGTGTGATTACCTCTGCGCCTTTGGCGGGCCTGCATTCTGCTGTTTGTTTACTGCATCTGTAACAGGACCCGGAGTCTTCTATGCCCTTTGAGTTTCTTCGAGTTTTACCACATCGTGTGGCACTTTTCATTTAATGGCGTGTCCCCGGACCTCCCCATCTGGGAGTAAGTTGCCGTTGTGGATATCTCATTTTATGCCATTTGGTCAGAGACTTGCAACGTGTCCGTCAGGCCAGGGCCCTGCTGGTCCAGCACAGAGAGGGGCCTGGGTTCCACGGATGTGCCAGCGTGCTCAGACCCTCGTGCCCGTGGCTGTGCTGTACTTCCTGCCTTGAGCATCCTTCCTTCTCTTTCTCCTCCAAGACTCAGCTCAGGGGTCTTTCTCCTCCGGGAAGCTTTCATTGACATCATCTGTTTACCTTCCCGACTTCCCTAGGCTGAGCTCTTGAAAGATAGTAACCAAAACTTCTGAATACATCATGCCTAACTTGGGAATGGGCACACAGTGGGTGCTTAATGATTTGTTTTTACATTTAATAAAATGAGGTTAAACAGAGATTTTCTTTTTTTAAATTTTTTAATTTTTTATTGCTTAAAGTATTACAAAAAATATTACATATGTCTCCTTTTATTTTTCCCCCGCCCTTGACAATCCCCTGGCCTCCCCTACCCCCAGTGTCTTATGTCCATTGGTTATGCTCATATACATGCATACAAGTCCTTCGGTTGATCTCTTACCCCCCTCCCTCCTGCCCCCCAACCCTCCCCGGCCTTCCCGCTGCAGTTTGACAATCAAACAGAGATTTTCGATAGAAATTTGGGTCTCTCAAAGCACGTTATGTAGATGGCTGTGTATCAGTTAGTCATTGCTGCATAACAAACTACCACCAACTCTCCGTGGTAACCGAGAATTAGCATTTGTTCTCAGGGGTAGTTAGGGCAGCTGAAATTCGGCTGGTCTAAGTCCAGTTGGGAATTTGCTTCAAGCCACAGCAAGAGTGGGGCTGGCCGGAATGGCCCCGCTCCAGGTGTCCCTCACCCACGCTGGACGAGTGGGCTAGCTGGGACATGCTCCTCTCACGACAGTGGCAGAGGTGCGAGAGGAAGTGCCCAGCCACACACGGACATGCCACATCCTGGCTTTTGGCACATTGCCACCATCTCGTTGACCAAAGCAAGTCACACGGTAAAGCCCAGAGTCAAGAAAGAGAGAAGTAAATGCTACATGAGACGAAGCTATGGAGCAGGTTGGAGGAGGGGAGCAAAGAATTGGGGCCTGCCCTGGCTGGTTTGGCTCAATGGATAGAGCATCGGCCTGCAGACTGAAGGGTCCTGGGTTCGATTCCGGTCAAGGGCACATGCCTGGGTTGGGGGCTCCATCCTCTCAGTAGGGAGCAGCTGACCAATGATTCTCTCTCATCATTGATGTTTCTATCTCTCTCTCCCTCTCCCTTCATCTCTGAAATCAATAATAATATATTTAAAAAAAAGAATTGGGGCCAGTATTTGAACCAATCACAGGTGGGTTCCCATCTCACTGTGCACAGGACCCAGGAATGACAGGCTCCCAGGGGGACAGGAGCCCGATGAGTCTCAGGGCCCCTCCCTCCTTCATCCTCACCTTCTGCTCTCCCCCCACCTCGGCCATCACAGTTAACAAAACAGCAACAGAGAGATGTGAGGTCTAGATGTGAGATGCCACAGGTGACAGCACAAAAGCAGGGAGAAGGGGACAGATGCAAAGCCAAGAATCAAAGTCAAGGCCAGTCTCTGGATGCCAAAGGACACAGCAGGGACAAGCGTGAATAACGGGCGAAGGCCAAGTAGTACAGAAAACATGGCCTTGGACCTCCAGCTGGCCGGCCTGGCTATGGCTTCAACTTCTGGGTCCTGGGCTAGTCCTGCTCCTCCCCTTCCCCCTCCCTCCTCAGGCCTGTTTCCCACAGGTATGATGAGGACATTGGACACTAGGAACCCACACAACCCTGGTGACTCTGACGTCCTGTGCTCCTGGGTCCATGTGCCTCCACCTCAGCCCCACTTCCTTCTCCTTTTCACTCAAAGTCGAAAATCCTCTCCAAACAGCTCAAACCCGACAGCCCTCTGCCGATGTGGTCAGAGCCCCAAGGCTGCAGGGCAGAGGAAGGTCACTGGCAGGTGGGCGTCATTCTCTCCGACACGCGGACTCATCCACTGAGAGTTAGAATGAGCGGCTGGGAACCTGGAAAGGAATCCTCTTTGGAATCAGAACAATGTGGGTTCCAGTTGGGCCACCCCTGCTTGCTGGCTGAGTAACCTCGGAGAGTCACCTAAACTCCCTGGGCCTCAGTTTGCTTGCCTGTAAAATGGGTGATCACAGAACCACCCAGCTGCTGGGGGATTCAGTGACAGGACATTTGAGATGCATGGTGCCTGGCTATTGAAGAGCTCAACAGGTGGTACTGTCTTCCCTCCTTTATCCCAAGCTCTCGAATCTTCATCGATTCGGCCATCCTCTTCAAATATATACATATATAAATTATTATTATTAAAATACCTGCCAAGGGTTTAATAATTTCTTCAGCTAATTCCCTTCCGACCCCGAGGCCTGCGTCCAGACGTGGGGATTTGGACCGGGAAGGCATGATCCAATTCTTCTAAGTATCCTCTTTGCTGCCTTTCATCAACTCCCCTGAAAAGCCTTTTGTCCCCTTCTAATTGCCCATCCCTTGGATGCCCCCCCCCCCCCTTTTCCTTGTTAAAGACCAATTTTACAAAGCACTTCAGCGGCTCAGCCATTTTTATCATCATCATTAATTTTATTTCCCTTCTCATTTATTAATGGGCCAGGCAGCTCTCACAGATCTCTTTTCCCTGATAGATTTGTAAAACGCCCTTCTTATTCCCTTTGGCAGTCCCAAGACTCTCTGCAGCTTTTATTTCCTCCCTTTTATTTCGTGCCCCTGTTTCTCTGAAGCCTTTGCTGATTCCAGATCTTCCTCCCTGACCCCCCCCTCCCGTCCCCCCCAGGCCTCCTATGGCCTTCACGCCCCCTCTCTCCTGTGGGCCAGGCCTGGCCTCTGATGCTGTCTCCGTCGTAAGGCCCACAGCTCCTAAAAGAGCCAGGACATGAGATGATGGTGGTCCAGGCAAGGGTCAGGGAGGAGGGATGGAAAGAAGTGGTTGGACTCTGGATACATTTTAGATGCAGAGGGAGCAGAATTCGCCAGCTGGTTTCATGGAGGCTGAGAGAAAAAGAGAAAAGGCATGAATGATACTGAGGTTTTCAGCCTGGGAAACAGGAAGGATGGACCTTCCGTGAACTGAGACAGGACCTACTGCAAAAAAAGATCAGCAGCTCAGTTTGGGCCATGCAACGCGTGACATGCCCTCTAGACAAGAGATGCCGAGTGGACTGTCGATGCAGAGCTCAGAGAGGAATTCGGAGTCATCAGCAAACAGCTGGTATTTAAAGACACGAGACATGAGCAGAATGGAAACCAAAGGACTATTTTATTAACATATAAGCCAGCCCTGGCCGGTTTTGCTCCGTGGTTAGTGTGTCGGCTCTCAGACGGAGGAGCCCCAGGTTCGATTCCCAGTCAAGGGCATATACCTACCTCAGTTGCAGGTTCAATCCCCGGCCCCAGTTGGGGCACGTGCAGGAGGCAACCAATCGATGTGTCTCTCTCACATCAATCTTTCTCTCTCCCTCTCTCCCTCTTCCTCTCTCTCTCTTTCAAAGATCAATGGAACAAATATCCTCAGGTGAGGATTAAACTACTTGAGAGCCTCAAGGTAGGTATTTCCGGGCTACCTGAGTTGGAGAACAGGGCTGAGGCCTAGAGTTCTAACGTAGCTTCTTATTTCCTTCCCCTGAATCTGAAAGCAGGCCTAACCTATCCACTCAGCGTGGGGTCCAGAGGACAAGGCCTGGTACTTGGGACCTGCCATGTCTGCTTACCATCTCCATAGGAGACGCAGAACGGGGGCCGGCCTGGGATGCCCACGAGGACGCAGGAAGCACCAGAGGGAATGGTGCCCCAGGTGCAGGGTCCTGTCCACTTTCTAATGTTTCCACGAGAGTCCAGAGCTTGGGCCATCACATCCCATCTCCTCTTCCCTTGTCGGGGCATCAGCAGGGTGGGAAGAAGAAGTGGAGCATGAGCAGAGAGGCTGCAGTGGCTCCCCAGCAAAACTCTCTCACCGGGAAGAAGGAGGCAAGCCCTTTACTCTGCACGACGGGCAGTGATGATGACAACGCGGGGGTCACCAGTTGCGGGGCACCTCCTGCTTTCTCTACCGCAGCGGCGTGACTAACGCATAGGCCCTGCCCCCTGCTCCAGGGACTTGTGCAGTCTCTCCGGGCTCCTCACCTCGCCCCATCCTCCAAGAAGTGCACGGAGCTCCAGCTCTCACTTGGTCGTCAAGGTTGGGAACGCCTTGGGCTCCTCATTCTCTACCACATTCGCCTGTAGATTCTCTGAGCATGGGACACTCCTTAACGTGTTCTCTGGACCTGCCCCTTGAACTTGATTCTAGGCACGGAGCTTCCCAGGCCTAGGAACATAGCAGCCTCTTACCTACGATTTGAGCTTTTGCTCTATCTAAATGGGTTCAAGATACCTTGAGGACTCATCATCTGTTCCTTCCACCCTTCCGTTCCTTCCCTTCACCCCCACCACCTCATTCCAGCCGGTGGGGGCTTTTTATTAAACCGAACACTCTTCAAACCAAGTCCGAGTAACAGGTACGGAAAAGCAAAGAAACACAATCTTGTAAAAGAACTATCTCCTTCCCCAAATTATGGAGTATGGGGAGTATATTACCTGTTCCCCTGCAGACCAAAAGAAGGCGATTAAATTTAAGCACCAGGGTTGAGGTATTTGAATTTCAAAGACTGTCTATGCTAAGCATAAAAAAAATATCCCAAGGTTGAGAAGAGAGTTGATATAATGATAACTGACAAAGTACAACCCAGTGGTCCTCAGGCTTTAGAATCTGGTCGTTCAGCAAAAATGTTAACGAGAACATTGGAGGATTTAACGTGGAGTTGCCAGCTTTATATCCT
Source organism: Myotis daubentonii (assembly GCF_963259705.1). Taxonomy (NCBI): domain Eukaryota; kingdom Metazoa; phylum Chordata; class Mammalia; order Chiroptera; family Vespertilionidae; genus Myotis; species Myotis daubentonii. The sequence goes on along the minus strand of NC_081855.1, from coordinate 45,166,369 downwards.
GCCAAGTACGGCAACTCAAGAAATCAACTGTAGTCGGCCATCACACGTCGTTTCATAGATGAAAGGATGTTTTAACACCGTGAGTGTAGGAAAGATATAATCCCAGAAAAAAAGGACAATGCTACTGAGAATGAATACATTTAGTTGTATGAAAAACTCACTCGTGTTTTTCTCACCTCTCCACAAGCTGATGCAAACGTTGGCATGGAGCGCTGGAATGCCTAAATTAAACACTTATTCATTCCCACAGAACATGCGCAGTCCCAAAATTGCATCGCCCTCACCCAGACGTGGCCTTTTCTAATCTACATGCAAATGAGAGAGGCCCTGAGTGGAGGGGGTGGAGGAGAGCAGTCCTGTCATGCCCCGGGGTCTTCCTTCCTTGGAGAGCAGCTCCCTTTAGTCTGCTGACTTCAAATAGCTCATTGTCATTCGTGGTCTTCCCAAGCTTTTCAACATTGTTTTCCCATCACCAGTGTTCCCCCCAGGTTTCTGATAAAATCCAATCCCTCATTCTAAGAAACTGATCGGTGGGTTTACAAGAACCGCAGTTTCTCAGTAGACATCCGCTGAGTTTGGGATCAAGGGTAAGGCTGCTCCCTGCTGGTTCTGCAGCCATCCCTGGTCATGCACAGGAAGAGTCACACCCGAAACCCTCCGTGCTTGCAATGTTTCTTATTGGTCTGTTCTGTTCTTTCACTACTATCCAGATGACTGTTAATATGTGGTCAGGGTGCCTCCCAGGAACATGAGCCATAGTGGGAGTAGATGGTACGAGGAAGAAAGTTGTTCAGAGTCTGCACAAGTCCAGATGTCATAGAATTCCATGGTATTTGACTCAGGAAAACATGGGACAGTCTAGAGCTGCTGCTGGGGCAGTGAAAAAGCACACGAGCTGAGAGACGGAGAGCGGAGCCAAAGCAACCTATAGATTCAACGCAATTCCTATCAAGATACCAGTGGTGGTCCAGCTGGCGTGGTTCAGTGGTTGGGGGTCGACCTATGAACCAGGAGGTCACAGTTTAATTCCCAGTTAGGGCATATGCCCAGATTGCAGGCTTGATCCCCAGTGTGGGGTGTGCAGGAGGCAGCCGATCAATGATTCTCTCTCATCATTGATGTTTCTATCTCTCTCTCCTCCTCCCACTCCCTCTCTGAAATCAATAAAAATATATTTATATATAAAAAATACCAATGGCATATTTCACAGAACTAGGACAATTATTCCAAAAACTTATATAGAACCACAAAGACCCCCAAATAGCCACAGCAGTCTTGAGAAAGAAGAACAACGTTGGAGGAATCGGGCTACCTGATATCAGACTATACTACAAGGTCATAGTAATCAAAACAGCATGGTGCTGGCATAAAATCAGACAGATAGATCAGTGGAACAGAATAGAGAGCCCAGAAGTAAACCCATGCCTTTATGGTCAATTATATTTGACATATGAGGCAAGAACATACCATGGGATAAAAAATCTATTCAATAAATGATGTTGGAAAACGGACAGATACATGCAAATAAAAATGAAGCTAGGCCACACCATATATAAGAATAAACTTTAAATGGATTAAAGACTTAAATGTTAAGACTCAAAACCATTAAAATCCTAGAAGAAAACCTAGGCAATACAATCTCAGACATTTCTCACAGCAATATGCTTTCTGATATATCTCCTCAGGCAAGGCAAACAAAAGAAAAAATAATCAAATGCGACTATATCAAACTGAAAAGGTTTTGCACAGCAAAGGTAGCCAACAAAATAAAATGATGACCCAGTGAATGGGAGAACATATTTGCCAATGATATATCTGTTAAGGGGTTAATACCCAAAGTTTATAAAGAACTTATAAATCTCAACACCCAGAAAACAAATAATCTAATTGAAAAATGGGCAAAGGATCTGAATAGACACGTCTACAAAGAGGATATACAGATGGGCAATAGACATATGAAAAGATGTTCAACATCACTAATGATCAGAGAGATGCAAATTAAAACCACAGTGAGATATCACCTTACACCTGTCAGAATGTTTATCATCAATAAATCAGTAAACAAGAAGTGTTGGTTGTTGTGCCCAGATTTCGAGGTCCCCAAAAATTAACCACCAGGGAGCCTCTTCCGATGCAAAAGCAAAGAGTCTTTATTCAAGCCCAGGCTTGGCTCCCAGCCTCCTTACCGACACAGCAGTGAGATGAGAGAGAGCCCCAGGAGAACGAAGGTTATATAGGGCTAGTCATTTGGGTGGACTTAGGTAAGTGACGTGGGTTACAGAGATTGGTCACTTTGGCAGGGTTTTTCAGCAGGGTCTTACAGCACAGTGGTCAGGAAGTGACCAACACATTCTAAGGTTTGAGCCATCCCTCACTACGTCCTGATTGGTCAACAGCGACGCATAGGGGACATTCTATGGTATATCTTATTAGGACCTTAGCTGCATTCCTGGAGCTTCATTGGTCCACTCAGGCGGTGGTTAGGGGAGTTAGGACATTTCTGGCATTCCTGTGGTCACTCCCTGGGGGTGGGGGTCAGGCTGAAGACCCAGCTCTATAAGTATGGGGATAGTCAGTTCTGCTTTGTTCTTTCATTGGTGAGGATGTGGAGAAAAGGGAACCCTCATGCACTGTTGGTGGGAATGCAGACTGGTGTAGCCACTGTGGAAGGCAGTACAGAGTTACCTCAAATATTAAAAATGCAACTGCCTTATGACCCAGCAATTTCACTTCTGGGAATATATCTAAAGAAACCCAAAACACCAATTCAAAAGAATTTGTGCACCCCTATGTTCAATGGAGCATGATTTAAAATAGCCAAGATTTGGAAGCAGCCCAAGTGCCCATCAGTAGATGAGTGGATAAAAAAGCTGTGGTACATTTACACAATGGAATACTACTCGGCCAGAAAAAAGAAGGAAATCTTACCTTCTGTAACAGCATGGTTGGATCTGTAGAGTGTTATGCTAAGTGAAATAAGCCAGTCAGAGAAAGACAAATACATATATGTGGAATCTAATGAACAAAATAAACTAACAAACAAAATAGAAACAGACTCATAGACACAGAGAACAAACTGAAAGCTGTCAGAGGGGTGGGGTGTTGGGGGGCTGGGTGAACAAAATGAAAGGATCAAGCAAAGAAAACCCCTAATATATACAGACAACAGCATTGTGGTTACCAGAGAGAAAGGGGGAAGACAGGAGGGGGTAGAGAGGAGACAAGTAGGGATGGAAGGAGATTTGACTTGGGGTGTGAACACAAAATACAATACGCAAATGATGTATTATAGAAAATTGTACACTTGAAACCTATATAATCCTATTAACCAATGTCACCGCAATAAATTCAATAAAAATGTTTAAAGACCCTAAAAAACAAAGGCTGTAACAGAGACAAAGAAGGACCCCCATTTCACTTCTGGGTATTTATCCAAAGAAACCCAAAACACTAATTTAAAAAAACATATGCATCAATATGTGCATTTTAGCATCATTTATAATAGCCAAGATATGGAAGCAACATAAGTGTCCATCAATACATGGATGAGTCAAGGAGAAGTAGTGCATGTACACAATGGAATACTCAGCCATAAAAAAGAGTGAAATGTTGCCATCTGCACCCACATGGGTGGGCCTGGAGGCTATTGTGCTGAGTGCAATAAGTCAGACAGAGCCAGACAAATGTCACGCGATTTCCCTTATATGTGGAATCTAATGAACAAAATAAACGAACACACAAAATTGGAACAGACTCGTGGATACAGAGAAGAGACTGATGTTTGCCAGAGGGGAGGAGGGGGGTAGGAGGACTGGGTGAAAAGGTGAAGGGATTAAGAAGTACAAATTGGCAGTTACAAAGCAGTCAGGGGGTTATACAGTGCAGCATAGGGAATACGGTCAATAATACCGTAATAATTCTGTACGGTGCCAGGTGTGTACTGGAGACATCAGGGGAACACTTTGTAAGTCATATAAATGTCTCATCACTGGATTGTATACCTGAAACTAATATAATATTGTACATCAACTGTAATTGAAAAATTAAACATTAAAAAAACCCCACAATCCTACCAGCTTTAGTGAGCTGTGGGGAGGGTTAGAGGAAATAAAATACTTGGAGCCTCTAATACAGTGCCTGGCCCAGAGCAGCCTGCTGCCCTTCCCTGTTTCCTTGATTGTAGGGAAAGTACCCAGGCAGGCAGACCTCGAGAAGATAGACGAGTTGAAAGGTCAAGGGCAGAATCGAGGTCAACAAGGGACAGATTCGGTTAATACACAAACAACCCAACCCTGCGTCCCGCTGGCTTAGGCAGCCCTGAGTTGGTTTTGCAAACCAGCCTCAACGGGGTGATGCTTCATGATGCATTGAGGCCCCTATACCAGGGGCCTGAACCTGGTCGGGCTGGGGGTCCTGCGGTTATCCTCACACAGCATCCGTCCCTCCGGCTGGGCGCTGCTCCGGGGGCAGGTGTTAGCATCTGGTATCATCTGCACAGTGCGTAGCGAGAGGAGCGGAGGGGTTGGTCATGTGCCAACAGATGCCAGATGGTGCCAAGAGACTCCACATTCCAACCAGGTTTGCCCTTGTTCTGTGCACGCTGGTGAAACCCTTGCCCAGGGAAGGGAAAACTGCCAGAGAGAAATCAGTGGGGAGCCCTCTCCCCAAGGCTGCAGCTCAAGCAGAGGAAATCCTGACCATGTGATGCGTGCTCCCCCCCCTAGGGAGCACAGCATTATTTGGGGAGAGCGCTCTGTAGATACAAAATGGAGACGAGGGATGCAAAGGGCAGGCAGTTGGGATCTTTATCACCACCCCTCCCTCTCCTGCACCTCCAGGGCTTCCTTTCACCAGCCTCCCCTTGTCCCTCTCCCCCTCCGCCCTCTCTTCCTACCTGCTCTGCTTCCGCCCTCCCCTCTCTCCCTCAGGTGCATCAAGGAACCCAGCCACCCCCAACCGTGACCCTGGCTCCTCCCCTAGCAGCTTGGCCAGGGAGTCTTCTGCTTCCTTCCATTCCTTCTGTCGTCTTCTGTCTTCTAAGAGATAAGATGACTTCTCAATCAATAAGCCCCTAAGCTACTTCCTGGAGGATGCTTTCTTGACAAACCTGCAGGCCTTGTTTTCTCCGTGATTTCTTTTAAATGGAAGCAATGTCACTGATAGGGAATTAACCAATCAGTCACACTGAGCACCATCGAGCGCACGATCCTGAGCAAGGCGCTTACCTACACCATGGCATTTAATCCTCACAATAATCAGGGGGAGTCCCACGCCCTCCCCGTCACTTTACAGAAAAAGAAACCGGGGCTCAGAGAGTGGAAGGCCTTTGCCCACGGTCACAAAACAAGCAAGTGCTGGAGACGAACGTAGAGAAAGCTTAGTAAAAGGGAGCTCCTCCACTTTCTGTGTCATTGAGCTGTGTGCATGAGGCATAGGGGTGTGTCAGCCAGATTCTTGAAAGATAAGCAACGGAAACATGAGTCTATCTCACTAAAGCAAAAGGAACTTCCCTGGAAACGTATCTGGGGCGCAGAGGACCAGCGGGAAGCCGGAGGATCTGGAGGATCAGCGAGGATGTGGGTGGACCGGGCGCTTGGAGGGCGGGTGTGGACGGAGGGGCAGCAGGGCCCCACTGTTGTGGGCCCTGCCCCTGGGTGCATGGCTCCCTCTGTGTTTGGGGGCTGGGAGCCTCTTGTCCAGCTCCAGAAGTTGCTCTCAGGTGGCTGTGCTTGCTCCGGTGTTGTCCTTTGGTGATAGGATCACAGGCCCCAGGTTATTGTCCCACGATGACAGCTGATGAGGAAGAAGTACCCACCAAACCAGGAGGGTGACACGAAGGAGGGAGCGGTCAGCGGGGTGGGGGGCACAGCGCAGTGGGCTTCCTGAGGCTGCAGGGAAGGCCCAGCAGCCGGTGGGGTCTGCCTGTGCTCCGGGGAGGCTGAGCTGAGCCCGCTCTGCATTAATGCCCTGCTGCTGCCGCACCGCACCGCACAGCGAGGACACGGAGGCCCAGAAAGCTGTGAATTCTTACCCAAGGCCTCGCAGTGATAAGGCAGAGTCAGAACTCAGGCCAGGCCTGGCTGCCTCCCGAATCCCAGCTCTTAACCGCTCTGCTGGCAACGAACGCCTCCCATTCCCGAGCATCACGCAGGTCGAAGTGCTCTCACACCCACGACCTCCGTTCATCCCCGCAGCAACCCCGCACACACGGGAGACGGGGAGGGTGCGATGGTGCAATGAGGACCCAGAGATGCTAAGTGAGCCACCCCGGGCTGCACAGCCTTTTCATAGAAGGGCCAGGCCTGCTGTCCCTGACTCAGCTCCCTCCTGGCTTTGCATGTTTGTCGGGCCCTGAGTGTCCAGCCAGTGGAGGGACCAGAGTCCGATCAAGAGAGACCCAGGGAGAGTTATTCATTTCCAGACTCTGGCATTTAATTCCTAGGCCAGCCACCCGACCCCTCGCACCCCCACACACCACACAGCCCTCCAGGGCCCGATGCCTTGCCATCCTGGGGCCTGGGGACAATGAAACACAGACGAGGAATTGTCGTCTAACAAATAAGCAACAGGTAAAGCAATCAAGCCATCTGTTACCTCCCACCCACTGCCACCGCCTAATCCCCTTTCTCGGCTGTGTCCCCGGCTCCTGCTCAAACACAAATTAATATACTGGCCTTTGCATATGTATTGATGGCTTCAGGTGGGGAGAGAGCCGCAGGAGCAGGTGGTGAGGAGCAGTCGCTGGAGACGCTGGAGACGCTGCACTCATGCAAATGTCCTGTCAGGGAGGGAAGGAGGCTGAAGGGCACATGGGAGGGGTGAGCTGGAGGGGAAAAGATGGGGCCTGAATGGCCAATTATGGGGCCTGCTGGGCTGGTACTTGGTTCTCTGTGTCCCGTGGGAAGCATCTTGCTCCTCTGAGGACTTCCAGTGCTGGTCCTGGCAGCCATGTTAGAAACATTTAGGAGAGGCCCATCCCCAGTGGACAGAGCAGGCAGGAGCCCCAGGCCCCCGATGGCCAGCTGCCTACAAGCTAGTCTCCGATCCCCTCCCAGAGCCTCAGTTTCCTCATGCCAAGCTATGCGTGTGTGCCAGCCATGCCCAGTTGGACCCAAGGATGGATATGAATAGGAACTGTGGCTGGTGTTGAGGGAGTACTTACCATGAGCTGAGCCCTTCGTGTTGCCCTCCCAGCAATCTTAGGAAGTAGATGTTGCTCTACCCATTTTACAAATGAAGAAACTGAGGATGCAAGGAGGTGAAAGTCAATGATTTGTCAACAGGGACTCGGGGTGGGCCTAGGCTGGTCATGGCGGGCCTAGGCTGGTCATGGTGGGCCTAGGCTGGTCACGGTGGGCCTAGGCTGGTCATGGTGGGCCTAGGCTGGTCACGGTGGGCCTAGGCTGGTCATGGTGGGCCTAGGCTGGTCACGGTTGGCCTAGGCTGGTCATTGTGGGACTTGGCCGGTCATGGTGGGCCTAGGCTGGTCATGGTGGGCCTCGGCTGGTCACGGCAGGCCTAGGCTGGTCATGGTGGGCCTAGGCTGGTCACGGTGGGCCTAGGCTGGTCACGGTGGGCCTAGGCTGGTCATGGTGGGCCTAGGCTGGTCACGGTTGGCCTAGGCTGGTCATTGTGGGACTTGGCTGGTCATGGCGGGCCTAGGCTGGTCATGGTGGGCCTAGGCTGGTCACGGCAGGCCTAGGCTGGTCATGGTGGGCCTCGGCTGGTCATGGTGGGCCTCGGCCGGTCAAGGTGGGCCTCGGCTGGTCATGGTGGGCCTCGGCTGGTCATGGTGGGCCTCGGCTGGTCATGGTGGGCCTAGGCTGGTCATGGTGGGCCTCGGCCGGTCATGGTGGGCCTAGGCTGGTCATGGTGGGCCTAGGCTGGTCATGGTGGGCCTAGGCTGGTCATGATGGGCCTCGGCTGGTCATGGTGGGCCTAGGCTGGTCATGGTGGGCCTAGGCCGGTCACGGTTGGCCTAGGCTGGTCATGGTGGGACTTGGCCGGTCATGGTGGGCCTAAGCTGGTCATGGTGGGCCTCGGCTGGTCATGGTGGGCCTCGGCCGGTCAAGGTGGGCCTCGGCTGGTCATGGTGGGCCTCGGCTGGTCATGGTGGGCCTCGGCCGGTCATGGTGGGCCTCGGCCGGTCATGGTGGGCCTCGGCTGGTCATGGTGGGCCTAGGCCGGTCATGGTGGGCCTCGGCCGGTCATGGTGGGCCTAGGCTGGTCATGGTGGGCCTAGGCTGGTCATGGTGGGCCTAGGCTGGTCACCGTGGGCCTCGGCTGGTCACGGTGGGCCTCGGCTGGTCATGGTGGGCCTAGGCCGGTCATGGTGGGCCTCGGCCGGTCATGGTGGGCCTCGGCTGGTCATGGTGGGCCTAGGCTGGTCATGGTGGGCCTAGGCTGGTCACCGTGGGCCTCGGCTGGTCACGGTGGGCCTAGGCTGGTCATGGTGGGCCTAGGCCGGTCATGGTGGGCCTCGGCCGGTCATGGTGGGCCTAGGCTGGTCATGGTGGGCCTCGGGTGGTCATGGTGGGCCTCGGCTGGTCACGGTGGGCCTCGGCTGGTCATGGTGGCCCTAGGCTGGTCACGGTGGGCCTAGGCTGGTCATGGTGGGCCTAGGCTGGTCATGGTGGGCCTCGGCTGGTCATGGTGGGCGTAGGCTGGTCATGGTGGGCCTAGGCTGGTCATGGTGGGCCTCGGCTGGTCATGGTGGGCCTCGGCAGGCTCCAGGTGGGCACTTGGACACAAAGGTGTTCAGACAGCTGGCAAGTCCTCACGGCAGCTTCAGGATCAGCCACACGTGCTGCTGAGCAAATCATGGGGGTGACGAGAGATTGGGGGGTCAGGGATAGGCAGGCCTCTCTGTGGCTCAAAGGATGAGGAAGAACCATCCAGATAAGAAATGATGGAAGGGTGTCCCAGAAAGAGGCCCTGAGGAGGAAAGGCCTGCCGTCTGGGGCCTGTGTGGCCGGGGCCTGTTTAAGGAGAGGCACAGATGGAGGTGAGGTAGTGACTGAGGCAGGCCCAGACCACGTAGGCCTTGTCAGCATGATAGGAAGTTCCAGAATTTTCTCCAAAGTGTGATGGGAGGTTGCTGCCAAACGTCACCTGGATTCATTAGACTCCAAAGACAGGTCCCTGCCCCTGTCCCCTCTCGCCTGTGCTGCTCCTCCCGCAGGAGTGACGATGGCCAGCCACCTCCTCGGAAAGCCTCCCCGTGGTCATCGAGAGGACAGAGTGAGGCCCCGGCTTCCTGGGCCGGTCTCCTCCTGGTCACATCCAGGGGCTGTGGAGAGCTGGGCCAGTGCTCACTGGATTTGAAAGTTCCAAGTTACCCAGGATGGGGAGGGACTGCCAAGGAGGAAAGGAGTCCCTCAACAAGTCCTCCTGGACCTCCATCAGGACTAACTCGGGTTTGGGAGGCAATCTCCGAATACCCAGGAATCTGTCCGCGCTCAGGGAGGGTAGAGACAGATCTGAGCCCCTTCACTTGTGATCTCACCGCGGGACGGGGTCTGGAAGGAGCTGCCCCCCCCCCCCCCCCGCCCGTCTCGGGCCGACCTGGAGCGAGATTCGGCACCTCTCCCTACCCTTGTCCTGCTCCAGGAGAACGAATTGACCTCCCTCCTCGGGGAAGGGGGGATGGAGAACTGTTAGCACCCGGCCCGAGGCCTGCACTGACGTGCTGATACTCGCTAAGCAACGACACTGCCATAGGCTCCCAGGCCACTCCCCTCTCCAGCCAATCAGCATCCACCCTCTGTCTTCCATTGTCCCAGAGCTTTGCCAGATCGAAGTTTCAAATCCCTTGTTAAAAATAAGCTTCAGAAAAGCCAGAAGAGGAGGCAGGAAAGTAAAAAGGAGAGGAGAGAGAGGAATGAGCTTTTCTGTACCTGAAGCCAGACCTCTCATTCTGCTGGTGGCCAGAGAAGGCCCTGCCACCAATCCCTCCTGCAAACCCAAGGCTGCAGGGATCAGCGGCAAGTACAGGAGAGCACAGGTCCTTTGAGGGGGGAGTGGGGGGTAGGAGGAAGCCAGGAAGCAGCGCTTGCCTCCTCCTGGGCTCACAGGGGCCCAGGCTGGGCACTGAACTGGTGGGAGGGGAGGGTGGTCATTGACAGCTGCAGGCTAGAGGGAGGGAGGCGGCTTGAGACCAGCGTAGGTTGTGCAGTCAGACCTCTGTTCTCCTCCTATGATTCCAGCCACTCACACACATTCTTAAGCCTCAGTTGTTTCACCTGTGGAATGGGTAGACAACAGCCACCTGGCAGGCCACTTGTGCAGCACACAGTAGGTACTCCTTGAGTGGTGCATGTCATCCACTCTCCTTTCTCTACAGGCAAAGAGGAGAATGGAGTGGGCTCAGGTGTTCGAGCACCAGGCTGCCTTGTCCCCCAGCCCACCAAGCTGTCTGTCCTCTCTCCCCCGCCCCCAGGAGCATCTTCCCGGCGACTCAGTGTCAAGCTGCACATCTGGGCTCTCACACCATCAATGACCAGCATAGCACCTGGTACAGAGCTGGCCCTCCACAGACAAAGGTAACACCCCTCACTCCCTCCTCCCCTCATTCAGCAACGCTGCCACTCTCAACACCCTGCCTACCCTAGCCGGCTCCTTCGATGCTGCTCATGCCGCCCCTTCCACCTGGAAGGCCTGTGGTCCTGCAGTGTCAGCTGGAATGCTTTCTTCTTCCAGCATCCCACCAGCCAGAACCTTCTCTCCTTCCCACTGTGCAGAATTTGGACTCTGTCCTAGTGCTCAGCAAAGCCTGCTTATAATGGGGTCATTTGCACCGATGGGTAACTTTCTAAGTCTGCCCTTAAGTTTGCACGTGGACCAGGACGGGAGCTCTGCCTGAGCTGCCAAGAAGAGAGATACCTGGGAACACAGTGAGCGCCGCCTCCAGGGCACTCATGGGATGGATGCCTGGTGTGAGCTGTCCATCGTGTGATGGTGCCGAGGGGACAAAGGGGTGTGCACGTGTGTACCACAGTCCTCAATGCACAGGGCTCCCTGTGCCAAAGCCAGCACGACACAGACCGCCCCCCACCCCCAGCCTGTCTCTCTCTCTCTCTCTCTCTCTCTCTCTCTCTCTCTCTCTCCCTTCACACACACTGCACACATAAATCTTCACATTCTTAAGCCCTACGAGTGGTACAAATTATTCAACAAATATTGAAATGAAATTTCAGCTGTGCTCTCCCAGCCGCCGTCATGCTGGGCAGATCAAAACACTTCCAGCAACTGAATAATAAAATAATATGCGATGACAACGGGCGCTTCCCTTTCCAGAGCACGATTCACAATCCCTGTCTCATGGAGCCCTCACAGCCTGGTCCCGTCCTCCAGGTGTGGGGCCAGCAGGCACGGTCTGAGGCAGGAGCTGTGGGAGGCTCTGGTCTTCCGGAACTGCGGCTGGTGGGGCCCTGGCTGGAAGCTGAGCTCCTCCAAGCCTGGGGGTCTGGGCCTCCCCCTTCAGTGAGACAAGACACTGGAAGGTTCCATGTGGGTTAAGTAGTGCGGGTTATGAACATCACCTGTTCTCCCTCAAGGCTCAGCTCAGGACAACCTCCTCCAGGAAACCTTCTCTGGAAGCCACCCCCCACCCGCAGGCCCTGGCATGTTCCCATCGCTCCAAACCTTGGCAGGTGGCACAAGAGCCTGTTTGCATTTCTGTCATCTGTCTCCTGCAGCAACCTTTGAACCTTGAGGACAGGGACAGGGTCTCCTTCACCTCTTCACCCAGAGGCTGGCACAGTACCCGGATATTTACCTTAGACATTTACCAAACCTTTCCTGAGCATATGAGTGGATGAATGAATGAATGAATGAGTGAATCAATGAAGGAACAGGTGAATGAATGAATGAATAGGTGAGTGAATGAATGAAGGAATGGGAGAATGAATGAGTGAATGGGTGAATGAATGAATGGACACAGAGGGACTCTGCACACCTACAGCAAGAAGCAAGGCCCGCCACATGTGAGTGTCTGGGGAGAGGAAGGAGGAGGAATGCGCTGGAGAAGGGGTGTGGGGGCCTGACTCCACCTCAGCTCTTGAACCTGGCAGTTTCCCAAGGAGGGAGGAGGAGTCTTCCAGATGGTAAAGGGGAGTCGAATAGGGAAGGCAGCCTCCTGCCTTCGGGGGTGGGGGGGGTGGGGAGGGGGTCCACAGCAGGAGACCCAGCCCTCAGCCCTGCATGCTTCCTGGGTCCCAAGAAGAAATGAGAATCAGTTTTCTCTGTCGCTGCACCTGCCTGGGAAGAGGGGTCCCCTGCACCCTCCCAGTGCCGCCTGCACCCACTACCAGCTTCCTTGGCTGAAGGTCCCCCTGGTTTCCCTCCCTCAAGTACGTGCATCTGCAGGACTTGGGGAAATGGCCCAGCAGAGAGCTGCATGCCCAGCCCCTCGGGAAACCCGTCAGTGGCTTGGAGAAGTTCATCTTCCCCAGACGCCCGGCATTCCGTCTTGTCTGTGGCCAGTCGCCAACACTGAACAAGTTCATTAATATTCATGTTAATAATCTCCTGCATTTGCTTCACGCTTTCCTGCTTACAGAGCACTTTCAGCTCCATCACCTCCTCCGATCCTCACCACCAGCCGGAGGGCGGCCGGACAGGACAGCGATGACCACGCCCGTCCTGCTGAGGAGAGACGAAGGGCCGGGAGAGGAGGCATCTGCCCGAGGCTGTGCAGGGCAGGCAGCCTGGAGAGAGGTGGGCACAGAGGTCAGGTGTCCTGACCCCGGCGGTGTGCGCCCTCCCCATCCCGCTGCTGCCAGCCCCTTCGGCTGCCTGGTAATGTCATTGTCAGCATCATCTCCTCCCGCTTCAGGTGGTCAGTTCCCAGCCATTCGAAACACAGGCTTAAAAATACATTTTTTAAAAGCAGGCTTTAGCCACCTGCTAAAATAGGTAAAACGACCTGCCAGCAACTGGCTGAGGGACCTTGGGCGAGATATTTCCTCTCTGGGCGTCCATTGCCCGCGGGCCCCGTGAGGGGCTGGCCTCTTGGCCTCCTGCCCTCTGAGGCGGGAGACTGCTGCAGCCTAAGGGCCCAGCTTGGTGCCCTGAGACCCTCTCCTTAGTGGTCTGGAGGGGGAGGGCCGACCACCAGTCGTGAGCCTGTGAGGGCAGGGGTGGAGCCAGGCAGCAACAGAGGGGTCCCAGGAGCCCCCCCTGGGGGATGGGCTATCTATAGTAACTAAAAGTGCCGCATTGTGGCTACTCTGGGACACATGCTGCACACACCCACATTATCAGCGTGCCTCCAAATAGCCTACCAGACGGCAGTTATTCTCATTCTGTGTATGAGAACCTTGAAAGAGGGAAACATCTTTAGATGAGAAACTGGAAGCTCAGAGAGGTGACCTGACTTGCCCAAAGTCACACAGCAAACAGCAGAGGCAGGTGCCCAACCAGACCCGCCCTGATTTCTCAGTCCCAGTGGCTTAGTGACTCAGACGGTGAAGCTGGAGGGGTGCACGTGCAATCCAGCCTTCCTACATTCTTCTCCCCCGCCCCTCTCCCCCACCCCGTCTCACCTCCCTTCTCCTTTTCCCCGGGAGTCTCGGCCCCAGCAGGGCCTCCTCCTCCGCACCAGCTCGCCCTGTCAGCACAGCCCAGGCTGAGATTTATGGATCTCACTTCAAGGATTTTTCTTTAATAATAACATTTATAATCATTTTAGAAATTAAGAGCTGCGGATGCAAAGAATTTTAATTAAAATAATCCACAGTTGATAATTATGGGACTCTCTTAGCTGGAACCATCTTTTTTCAATCTGTCACACTCCCCGAGGGTGGCTGGAGACGACTGTGAGCGAGTGAGCAAGTGCTGGTACCTGTGGGTGATACGGGGTGACCCGGGGGCTCTCTCAGAGGCTGCGCTGGGAAGCTGGGCTCGGGGGTGAGCAGGCAGGCACCGGCTTTGGCACTGGTCCCCTGGGTGCCATGCAGGGCTGGCTTCCCGAGAGAGACTGGCTCTTCCGAAGCCCTGCCCGCCTGGCACACAGTCTTTGTCTGGCTTTCCTGTGGGCACGCAGAGGTCAAGGCCACGACACAGAGGGTCGCGTAAAGGCTGTGTAGTGAGAAACAGCTCTCACTCGGCCCCCCTGACACCCTCCTCGGGCCCTGTCCTGCCCTCTGTGGTCAGGAGGGGGCAGCGAAGGCCACCAAATGCAGACCTGAAGAATGGCCTCAAGGGGGGGACGTAAAGGACAGGAGAGGAGCCGGCTTGCAAAGGCCGGGCACCAGCAAGACAAGAGAGTCCCGCACCCTGCCGACCACTGAGACTGCATCGGGCCAGCTCTGGCCCATCACAGCCCAGAGGAGACACCGGGAGAACAAGATACACCTCTTCCTTAGGAGCACATTCCCACCCAGATGGTAAAGCAGCCATATCAGACACCACACAGAAGGTGAAGCTGCAGCGGGGAGGGAGCGAGCATCAGGGAGGGCCTCACAGAGGAGGTGACGCCTGAGCAGGGTAGTGAGGGATTAACAGGAGCCACCCGCTCAACGACAATCATCACCACCCGGGTGTCTTGACTGTTTGCTATGTACCAGGCACTGTGCCGGGCTGTTGCAGTATCTCCTTCAAACTTCACAACCAGCAGGAAAGAGAAACTTCATTGTTATCACCCGGATTGTTTTCTAGATAAAGGAAGAGGCTTGGAGAGGCTGCATCATGCGCTTGAGGTCACGAAATAAATATGAGGCAGAGGTAGGCCTTGAACCCCAAACCATCGATGCCAACCCTGGTTTAGCCAGTAGGTAGCGGGTCCTCTAGGATAACAGGCTGCTGGGGAGGGTACTTTCTCCTCCGAGGGCATAGGTGCAAGGGCTCCAGGGTTCGGCATGGGGGCAGGCAGCAGCTTGGAAGATGGCAGACAGGAGCAAGGGGTGGGCATTGTCCTGCCAGATCAGTTTTGAGTGACTGAGTCACTTTCCTCTGGGGGCCTCAGTTTCCCCATCAGTAAATCTGGGGTGGGGCTCTCTCTCAAAACCCTTCTGGCTCAGAGCAGGTGTGTGTGTGTGTGTGTGTGTGTGTGTGTGTGTGTGTGTGTGTCGGGGGCGGGGTGGGGGGGCTGTCTTCAGATTCCTGGGCCCACGGATGCTGCAGTTCAAGTTCTGGGCAGAGTGCCCTCCCCTCCCTCCCCCAACACTCAGACTTAAGGGGGAGAAGAGCTCACAGGAGGATGCTCCCCACCAGAGCCCCTACCCACACCCACTCAGAGCAGAAATGTGATGGCGAAGGGGTCCTGGTTGGCTCCCTTGGTTTCACAGATGCCTCTGTGTCCTCCCGCTGGAGATGAGGGGCATGGACGGGTCAGCCAGGGACGTGCCTGCACATCTTCCAACGGAAAGGGAGGCCAGACTCGTCCCTCTACATGTGGGCTCAGCCCAGGCAGCTTCCTCCCATCCCCATCGAAGCATCCCCAAGCCGTGGGCAGGGACTACACAGACTCACTCAGGGATATAATTGGTCCTCAGCCTGAGGAGCTAAGGGGGGGTCACAGAGGGTCCAAGGCCTGAACACTGGCAGCAAGATGGTCTGGGTGTGGGCTGGGGGACTGAGGCAGGTCCAGGGTGTGACACTGGGGTCACCCTCCCATCCCAATAGCTACATCTCAGGCAGAGTCCAGTCTCAGGTTGGCACCTGCTGTGCCCTCCAGAGGGAATCCCCGAGAGTAAGGTTGGCCCACGCAGACCCGGGGCATCTGGGAGCAGCTCTGCCATGGCTGGCCATCTGTGGAGGGTATGCTAGTTTTACAAGGCTCCGGGCTGTGGACAAGGATGGAGTAGGGGAGGCTTTAGAAGGAGGGGGTTACTCAGAAAGCCCACTCTTTTAAAATTTTTTTTTTATTATTGACTTCAGAGAGGAAGGGAGAGAGAGAGAAACACCAATGATGAGAATCATTGATCAGCTGCCTCCTGCACGCCCCCTACTGGGGATTAAGCCCACAACCTGGGCATGTGCCCTTGACCTGAATCGAACCTGGGACCCTTCAATCCCCAGGCTGATGCTCTATCCACTGAGCAAACTGTCTAGGGCAAGCCCACTCTTTTAAACTCTGCCCAACAGAGCACACCTTTCACATCGTTCCCTTAAACAGCAGCCTCTCCGGATGAGGAATCTCCCTCCACCTCCTTTCCCTCTCTCCCGCTCCCCCCACCCCCCCCCCTTCAGAGAACACTGGAGGCCAAGGTGGCTTTACTCACAGATTGTTACTGCAGCTAAAAATAATGGAGCAACACGCATCCCACTTCCTCTGTTCTGTAACCACCAGCACCCCAAAAGGGGGAGGGAAACCAGCCAAAATGCAAGGGAACTGAAAAACATTTAGAGAAAGAGAAGGATGTGAAAAATAAAGCAGATAAATGACAGATGTAGGATGACTGCCGTGGGTGGAGGGAGACAGGGAGATGGGATGGGCAGGAGGAGGTCACACAATTACGCAGCAATCCTTGTCAAGGTCTGCACTGTAATGGTAGGTGGTGGGTTTGAGGGAGCTTGTTATATTTTTAACATGAATGAATGACAAATAGGAACAAGCACGATCAATGAGGAGAGTGTAACAAAGACTATAATTATTCAAATTATGTATTTCTGAGCTTCAAAACATTGGGGAAAATATCACAGGAAAACATACATTCTAAGATTGGATGCACCACCTGGTTTCCTGGGCACCTGGGTCCTGAGCCTACCTGTCTTTCCAAGCAGAGTCTTGAGGCCCAAGTCAGACAGAAATTTTATCTTCTTCTCCTTCTTCTTCTTTTTTTTTTTGTTGTTGTTAGTTCTCACTGGAGGATATTTTTCCATTGAATTTCAGGGAGAGTGGGAGGGAGAGGGAGAAACATAGATGAAACATCGATGTGAGAGAGACACATCGATTGGTTGCCTCCTGCACATGCCCCAACCAGGGCCAGGCATCGAGCCTGCAACTGATGTACATGCCCTTGACTTGGAATTGAACCCAGGACCCGTCAGTCCACGGGCCAATGCTGTAGCCACTGAGCCAAACTGGCTAGGGCAGAAATTTTCTCTTCTTAAAGCAGGACACAGCCTGGCTACCTTAGTGTCCTGAACATCACAAGAAAAAGAAATTAATTTTCAATTTAAAAAAATTGCCCTATGATGTTAAATGAGTGGTGTTATTCAACTCCAAGGGATGGCTACGCATCAGAGGAAGGGATGCCGGGAAGAGAGGGAGCTCCCAGTGGGTGGGAGTGTCCAGGCCAGGTGCTTCCATGGATATGCCCCGAGCACCCCCACGTGCCCGGCACTGTGCCGGGTGCCGGTGGTGGGGGTGTTAACGTGATCAATGTGGCCCCTGCCTTGTGGAAGTGTAGACGCTGACCCAGGATTTGCCGCCGTAGATGCTTCAGAATTCCCCTGGATTGAGGGAGGAGGTAAAACCATCACCTCCAGGCCTCACTCCAGACCAATTGAATCCGAATCTGTAGTTTTTTGTTTTTTTTTTTAAATCTTTATTGTTCAGATTATTACATTTGTTCCTTTTTTTTCCCCTCCCATAACTCCCCTCCTCCCAGTTCCCGCCCCACCCTCCGCCCTCACTCCCCACCCACTGTCCTCATCCATAGGTGCACGATTTTTGTCCAGTCTCTTCCCACATCTCCCACACCCCTTTCCCCCCCAAGAATAGTCAGTCCATTCCCTTTCTATGTCGCTGATTCTATTATAATCAACAGTTCATTCTGTTCATCAGATTATTTATTCACTTGATTCTTAGATTCACTTGTTGATAGATGCATATTTGTTGTTCATAATTTGTATCTTTACCTTTTTCTTCCTCTTCCTCTTCTTAAAGGATACCTTTCAGCATTTCATATAATCCTGGTTTGGTGGTGATGAACTCCTTTAGCTTTTCCTTATCTGTGAAGCTCTTTATCTGACCTTCAATTCTGAATGATAGCTTTGCTGGATAAAGTAATCTTGGTTGTAGGTTCTTGGTATTCATCACTTTGAATATTTCTTGCCACTCCCTTCTGGCCTGCAAAGTTTCTGTTGAGAAATCAGCTGACAGTCGTATGGGTATTCCCTTGTAGGTAACTGAGTTTCTTTCTCTTGCTGTTTTTAAGATTCTCTCTTTATCTTTTGCTCTTGGCATTTTAATTATGATGTGTCTCGGTGTGGTCCTCTTTGGATTCCTTTTGTTTGGGGTTCTCCGCGCTTCTTGGACCTGTAAGTCCATTTCTTTCACCAGGTGGGGGAAGTTTTCTGTCATTATTTCTTCAAATAGGTTTTCAATATCTTGCTCTCTCTCATCTTCTGGCACCCCTATAATTCTGATGTTGGTACGCTTGAAGCTGTCCCAGAGGCTCCTTACACTATCCTCGCATTTTTGGATTCTTTTTTCATTTTGCTTTTCCAGTTGGGTGTTTTTTGCTTCCTCGCATTTCAAATCATTGACTTGATTCTTGCGCTCCTCTGGTCTGCTGTCGGGCGTCTGTATAATATTCGTTATTTCAGTCCGTGTGTGCTTACTTTCTAGTTGGTTCCCCAATATAAGATCGAGGGTCTTATTAGTTTTCGTATAGATCTCATTAAGTTTATCGGCAGCTTCTAAACAGTTCTTGAGAGACCTTAAAAGTGTGGTTCTGAACTCTATTTCTTCCATTGACAATTTTGTCCTGTTTCTTTGTCTCCGCATTTTGTTATGCTTCCTTGGTGCACCCCCTAGTGGTCTTTGTTCACAGTCTTATAGATAAATCTTGATTGTTGTAGCTAATTCCAGGGAGGGTTTGACCTCCAGGCCAAGTGGCTATGAGAATCAGCTGTGTCAGCAGTGAGAGAACTTCTGTCCTCTAGGGAGGTGCTAATCTAGCCTTTGCCTGAGGCTATCTGGCAAATGCCTCTGTGCAGGGCTTGGGCGGGGCGGGTCGCACAGGATCAACAGGGTGGGCTGGAGAGAGCAGTTATGGTGGCTCTC
The DNA here is from genome assembly GCF_963259705.1 of Myotis daubentonii. Lineage (NCBI taxonomy): Eukaryota > Metazoa > Chordata > Mammalia > Chiroptera > Vespertilionidae > Myotis > Myotis daubentonii. The sequence continues at coordinate 45,147,414 of NC_081855.1, read as the reverse complement.
AGTCCTGTCCCAAGGGGCTCTGCCTCTCTGAGTCCCAGCACCCGCTGCAAAGCTCGGAGAGAAAGCTGCCCTCGCTCTGACCGAAGCCAGACAGTCCCGCTTCTCCCGTTTGAGTCTGGGTCCCTAGAGACTAGCCCGGATCTGGAGCTCAGAGTCTGCGACTCCCTCCCGATTGAAAACAACAACCGCGCCCTCCGCCGCCAGCCCGCTCCGCGCACTCCGCACCTCAGAATTTGACTTCAGCACTGCGCCTCCTCTGAGTGTCCGTGTGCGTTTCTCTTTCCTCCTAGTTGTAGGACTTCCACTCAGCCAGCGTTCCTGTGGTTCTGGGTGATGTCCCTTCCGTTTTTTGGTTTCACTTTTGAAGTAGTTGTTCAAAGCAGCAAACTCCGGCGTTAACCTATGCCGCCATCTTGGTTCTCCCAGAAACTCTTAATTGTCAATCCCGAATCTGTAGTTTTTAAGGCTCCCAGGTAATTCTAATATGCAGCCAGGATGAGACAAGAAAAGAAGCAATTACAGTGCACTCCATCCTCGCTCTACGTGGGAAGCTCAGGCAGAACCTGGGAGGGGTGCTTAGGTCAGGGGCTGGTGGTGCTGGTGGCAAGGGGAGGGTGAGGGAAGCCTGTTGGGAAGAAATGGCGGATGACCGCAGGCCACAGGAAGCCAGGTTGGGAGAGCCGAAGGCAGCTCTTCGGGACCGAGGTCAGAGGGGGTGGGAAGTCCCTGAGCTCAGGCTGGAAGAGGCAGCCGGGAGGCCAGATCCCCAAGGGCCTGCTCGCCCCCGAAGGCCATGGCGTACATCAGAAGGTTTTGAGCATGGGAATGTCATGACCGGGGCTGCTGCCTGCCTAGGGAATGCATGGGGCTCGTCTGGGGGTCATAGAGCTCCCGGCAGGGAGTTCAGGATCTCCTGCACGTGGGGCGGAAGCTCTTCCCGGCCACCGGTGCTCCCAGTTTAATCTGACGTCCGCGGTGCATTAGCGAGAGGCTCTCTGGGCCAGCAGAGGCCCTGGTACTAATCGGCCATGGATGCGGAATTGATGGCAGCTGTATTGATCTTGCCTCTCTCTGGCTCCTTAAAGAGCTTATTGACTGGAGAGCCTCAGGGGGCTGGGACGTGCGGCAGAAACCCCGAGGCTCATCCAATGTGGGACGGAGGGAAGGAAGAAAAGTGTGGGGAGAGGGGCCCCTCCCAGGCCCCCGCCACCTCACCCCATCGTCGTCTCACACTCATTCTGGATGGGTATCTCCACCCACCCCACCCCATGCCAAGCCGGCTGTCATGGCGTTCACACCTTCAGCCTCACCTTTGTTCCTTAATCCCACTCCTGGTTCCAGCCACGCAGAAATGTCTTTTATCCCCCTCTCCTTTGCCTCTGGAAATGGTGTCCTCTCTGTCAAGGATGTCGTTCCCTACGCCGATTTCCCCTCTCTGGTTTACTCCTCCTTTCAAATATCCATTTCTCCTTAGAAGCCTTCTCTGGCCTACCCTCACCCCCAAAGCAAGAGTCAAGTTTTCTGCCCACCAGTGTGGCTCAGGGGTTGAGCAGTGACCTGTGAACCAGGAGGTCACCGTTTGATTCCGGGTCAGGGCACTTGCCCAGGTTGCGGGCTCCATCCCCATTAGGGGGCGTGCCAGAGGCAGCCAATCACTGATTCGCTCTCATCATTGATGTTTCTACCTCTCTCCCTCCCTTCCTCTCTGAAATCAATACAAATATATTTTAAAAAAGGAAGAATCAAGTCTTCTTCTGTCCACCCACCGCATTCAATGCTAATCTGTATGTGCAACACTTAACAGTTTTTACAACTACTCACTGAATCTCTCCCCCCAGAACATGTCTTAAGGACAGCGGCCTTGCCTTTCATCTGTGTCTCTCAAGCACAGTACCTAGCATAGAGCAGATACTCAGTAAGGGGTTCTGAAATGAATGCTGAACGAATTAATGAATCAATGAACGAATGCTTTAAAATGTCCTAAAAACTTCCTTCTTTATCCCTGACCCAGCACAGCCCCCTGAGGGTAGGCAACAATAGAGACTGTGCCTAATCAAGCTTGGATGACCCTGGTTCAGATTTTGACCTTGAAATATTGGAACTGGAAGAAAATTTATGCCTTATTGTCATCAAGTTCAATCTCCCATTTTACAGTTGAGGTCACAGGTCCAGGGGGAGGAGCTGGCCCACTCAAATCTCACAAAAGCAGGCGGCAGCCCAGGACCCTCCAGATGCTGCTTTCTATGGACCTGGCCTGTGGGTGGGCGCCCCGAAGCCCTCCGAACGCCTCCAGGGTTCCCATCCGTCACTCTGACTTCCGATGACATTCTTTGTCTCTCCAGGCCGGTGTGGATGGCAGGTGTCTATTACCTGGGCCACAGGAAGTAGGTTCTCAGGAGACCAAAGTTCTGCCCGGCTGGAGTCGCTCAGTGGTTAGGCATTGACCTATGAACCAGGAGGTCTTGGTTCGATTCCCAGTCAGGGCACATGCCCAGATTGCAAACTCGATCCCTGGTGTGAGGTGTGCAGGGGGCAGCTGCTCAATGGTTCTCTCTCATCATTGACATTTCCGTCTCTCTCCCCCTCCCTTTCCTCTCTGAACTCAATAAAAATATATATATTTTTAAAAAGACCAAAGTTCTTTCTTACCCTCACTCACTATGTGACACAAGGACAAACTACTTCCCATCTACAGGCCTCAGTTTCCCAGTGATTAAAATAGAGGGAAAAGTCCTCTGGTCTTAGGAGAGGTGACACCTGCCATTCTCTGAGAACCACCTTCAGAAGGTCATGCCATCTGATATCAATGAGTAAAGACCAGAGAGCACCGGGTCTGGGAAGTCAGGCTGGAGAACATAGCCTGTCTTTGTTAAGTTTTTGTTGAAACACAACATACCTACAGGAAAATGCCGTTATCATAAGTGTGCAGCCCGGTGAAATGTTCAAAAATGGAACCATCTGTGTAACTAATGTCCAGATCAAAAAGCAGACCCTTCCTGGTCCCTGAAAAGCTCCCCCTCTGCTCCTTCCGCTCACTGCTGCCCAAGTCCACCGGGCTGACTTCAAACGCCATAGAATAGTTCTGCTCCTCTTCGTACTGCATATAGTGGGACCCTCCAATATGTCCTCTTTGGTGCTGCCTTCCTTTTTACAACACTGTGCTTCTGAGATGCACCCACAATGTTGCATGTCATTACAGAGCGCTCCTTCTCATTGTTATGCAGTGTGCCATGGTGGGAAGACATCATAATTTATTTTTCCGTTCCACCGTGGATGGCATTTGGGTAGTTTCCAGTTTAGAGCTATTAAATATAGTGCTAAAAGCCTCTTTTTAATATTTAAAAAAATCTTTTCAGAAAACAGATACTTAAAAATAACCAGGAAGAAAACTGTGCAAGCATTCCATTATTTAATAAATATCTACTAAGCACCTACTGTGTCCTAGAATGATCTTTCCTCTTCCTCTCCTGAGTTTACAGACCAGCTGGCATCCCACCTCTAACAGAAAGCCTTTTGCGATTGCTCCCAACTCACAGGGACACCACCCTGCTCTGAAATCAGGAGGCAGGTCTTCCAAGGACACACAGGAGACATGGAGCCCCCATGGCTGGCCTTGCTCTGGCTCCTTCTCTGGGCTCATTTTCAAGGGGGTGTCCCTGAGGGCAGGCACTGGGTCTCAAGTTTCTCTGCCTTTCACAATATGATGTTAGCATTAGGCACATTACCAAACTTACCAAAGAGGAATTCAATTTAACTAGATCTCAGCTATAGTACAAATCTATGAAGTTGCTCACTCTCTGCTCACACCCCTGAGGACAGGATTTTTGCAAAACATAGGAAAAACTTACGCAGCACATGACCAAAACCCATGGACAGCAGTGGGTGGGGCAATGGATAGATTCTAGAGCATGAGTTGCTATGGTTTACCGTCCCTTCTCTTTCCACTCATTAGTGGGAATAATCAGAAATGGTTTGGTCGAGAAGTTTTGGACAGTGGGCAAATTTCAGCACCTTGGATAGACAATCCATCGGCTGCTGTCAGGGAAATACAGCTAATTTACAGCAAGGCTCCCTGGTCTCACTGGAGTTTCAGAAGAGTTCACAGTCCACAACCACTCCCCCACAGACTCCCACTAATCTTTAAATCCTGTCTAGTGAGGTTGAAAAATAAAGTCTTTAGAGCTAGATAGACCTGGGATTCAAATTCCAACTCTATTACTTGTTAGTGTAATTTGGGGAAAATTACTTAATCTCTCTGAACCTGAATTTCTTTTACTTATAAGTGGTGATTATACTATTTTTTTTGCTTGTTTCAGATATGTTTTTCAGGTTTAAAATTTGCATTTGGTTCTCCTTTGTAGTTCTTTCTTTCTTCCTTCTTCTTCTTTTTTTTTTTTTTGCTGAGATTGGTTCTATCTTTACATTCATTATGAGCATACTTCCTTTACATCCTTGAGCATAGTTATAAGAGCTGCTTTAAAAAATCTTTGCTTATTGCAAACTCTGAGCTGTCTTATAGGTAGTCTCCATTGATTATCTGCTATGGGTCACCTTTTCCTGTGTCTGTCTGTGTCGATAATTTTGGATTGCACCCTGAATACTTTGCATGATAAATTGTAGAGATGTTGGACCTTTTAGGTTGCTATAAAGAGTATTGGGTTTGTTTGTTTGCTCATTTTAAATTTAATTTAGTAGATAACTTGACTGACGGTCTCACTGCAAATCTGTCACTCCTTTAGTGAATTGCAACTGAAATTTCCATCCGGTTCCTTTAGGCTTCACTGGGCAACTTGGCATCTGTCCTAGACATGCATTGTTTCAGGGGTTGACCAGATATTTGGGCAGAGTTTATACCCAGAATCTGGAGCTCCCCTCTCTGGTTTATTCTTTTCTGAGTTTCCTCCTTCACTTTCCAGCTGCCATGGTGGCCTTGAAATCTCTTCTCATCCTTCAAAGCCGTCTGACCGCAGGTGTCTCTATCCAGGTGTTAGCCATTCAGCATGAGAGGACCGGGGTGTGCCCTCGGGCTCAACTTGTAAAAACAAGGCTCTTTGTTTGCTTCCACATGTCCATAGCCTCTTTCACTCCCCGACTCTGGAATCTGCCTTCTTTTGAATGGCTCTCCTTCTGATAACTATTTTTAAAAAATATTTTGCTCATAGTGTATAGTCGTTGTCTGTGGGTGGTTGGTCTGTTTTTAAGAACCACTTAGCCAGGAGCAGAAGCGGCAAATCCTTTAATACCGCTCTGAAGAGCTGAGTTGAGGGCTGTATGAGATAATGGCTATAAAGTCCTCCAAGTAGATGCTCAGTAAATGCTGCCTCTCCATCGTGCAATCCCCAAGCTCAATTTGCATGCCTGGAACCCTCATTCTACAAATACACAGAGCTTTGTTCTTCTTGAAACCCTTCATCCATAGTGTGTTTTTCTACCTTCACAAACTCTTGAAGGGAACTTCAGGGTGGATATTACTCCCCCTCTTGGTAAGTGAGAAAACGAAGGCTCAGAGGAAGAATTATGGGACTACCCCTCAGCCAGGGATAGTAAATAAAGAATAAGGTTAGTATGAAGCTTAAATGTGATTATTGTATATTCTAACTTTCCCAATGTCAGACAGATGGTAAATATTCCACAAATAATAGCTAATAATAAAAATTGTCACCTGTGGGGGCATTTCCCTACAGAGCTCGGAGCAGGCTGCCTGGTTGCAATGGAAGTAGCAGGCTGTGCTTCTGTGCCCGTGCTGTCCACCACCTGCCATGTCACCTGTGACCTTGGGAAAGTTGTTCTCACCTCTGGACCTCAGCGCCTTGTCTGCAACATGAAGGGGTTGGATTAGACCCTCGCCCGTGTTCCACAGTCTGTGGATGAGCAGCTTCTGGCCCCTCGAGTCAAGGCAAGAGATACAGGGAAGAAGGGAAGCTTGGAAAACTCAGGCCCTGCCCCAGGCCGATGCCTGCAGGGACAGGAAGGCGTCCGGACTGTGCTGAGCCCAGGAAATGTGGCCCGTGGTGTGGGCCGCAGGGATGCCCCAGAGGAGGGATAGATTTCCTACTCGGAAGAGGAGAGGGCACCACCAAAAAAACACAGAGCAAACCCTGGCCAGGCTGAGGCAGCCCGAGGCCCCAGAGTGGAAGCTGGGATTTCAGCCACAAATCAAACCCGCTCGGGCCTCCACCCAAAGTCCCTCCCCCACCTTTTCTTCGGATGGAAACAGGTTTCAGTTCCATCCTGAAGTGAGCTAATCCCTGGGCCTGGCCCAGCAAGGCCTTGCAAAACACAGCCCTTCTCGGCTCCCTCCTCTCCCCTCGCTCCTCCTGCTAGAAGTCGTCAGGCTGAAGTGCAAACTCCAGCTTGTTACTCCATGACCTTGGGCAAGTGTCCCAGTCAGCCTGAGCTGATGCAACAAAATAACATGGACCTGGGTGGCTTACACAACAAACATTTATTTCTCACAGTTCTGAGGGCCGGGAAGTTCAAGATCAAGATGCCCACAGATCCAGCGACCGGTGAAGACCCTCTTTCTGGCCTTCGTTGGCTCTTTTCTCCTTGTACCCTCCCATGGTGGGGAGCAGAGTACCAGAAGGATGCTCTTGTGTGTCTTCTTATAAGGGCACTAATCCCATCACGAGGGCTCCACCCTCATGGCCTAATTTCCTCCTAAAAGCCCCACCTCCAAATACCATCCCATTGGGGGTCCCAACAGGGTTTCCACATATGACTTTGTGAGGGACACACATGTTTGGTCCCTAACAAGAAGTTACTCTGTACTCAGTTTCTACATCTACCGATGGGCGCAATGGTGCATTTGGCTCAAGGCAGCCTCGCCCCGGTCCCTGGATTCCCAGGTTGTTTCCCATGCCCTTTGGTCAATGGAGGAAAGAACATGGACTTTGGAGCCCAGAACCCCCTGTTTGAAATCCCAGCTGTCATACTATCTAGTTGACCTTGGTTTGGAAAAGTCAGTTGACCTTCTCAAGTTTTAGTATTCTCATTTGCAAACTTGAGACACCCACTTCTGAGATCTTTGAGAGAATATAAATGAGAGACTGTCCTCAAAGCATCTGGCACACAACAGACATGCAATACCTTTTCATTCATTCCCCAGGACAACAGTTAGAAACATATAGTCTCCTTGAGAAAGCACAGCCCTAGCAGGAACCAAACTCAACCCAGGTTTCTGCAAACACGAACTCCCCTACTCCCACCCCTCGCACCCCTCGCTCATGTCCCTGGTTGTCTGACCAATCAGCACATGCTTAGTGACCCCAAGATGTGAGTAAGACCGAACGTGGGGATGTCGGGCAGACAGCCGTCGGACAGACTGGACTCAAGGAACTGAAAGCCTCTGTGGGCACATGGAGCTGCCCGGGTCCTGTGCCTCCGCTGGGTAGCAGGTGTGTGAGAGGCGGGGAATACTCGGGTATTAGAGGAGAGAGTTCCCTGAGGGCTGGAGAACATCACCCATGGCCTCATGGGAGCCCAGAACCAGCCCGGGGCTAGGAGGTGCCTCACAGGTGGAGGGTAATGAGGCTGGAGGAGAACAGGGGGTGGACATGACCTCAGGCCTAATAGATCTTGTTTGCTAAGAGCCACAGTTTAGCTTTCCTCATCTGCAGCTCAGGTCTGCGGGACAAATCAGCATCAGGCATGAAGAGCTTCTCCAGACAGACGTGGGTTCAAGCCCTACCTCCACACATCACCTGTGAGGTGCCTGGCCAACCAAGTCATCTGTCTGAGCCCCACTTTCCTCCTGGGCCTCCTGGGGAGGGAATGAATGCTGGTCCCCTGGCTCCCAGGGCTGCTGGGAGTCTCGAGTGGGACAATCCTGGGAGTCTCACGGGAGAGGATGCTGGGAGCCACAATGAGACCGTGAGTCTTTGTGTGTGGGGCGAAGATGCTGGTTATGGTTGTCATAAAAGAGACTGCGTGGAATTCCTCCTCCCACAGGAGACCAGAGGAAGGCGGGGACCCAGATACTGAGGAGCAGGCGTGGCTGGAGGGGCAACAGGGCCAGTGTCCTTCCCAGGCTGGGACAGAGCAGCCTCAAGTCACAGCCAGAGCCAAGGTTTCAGCAGACAAAGTCCACAGCCCCGATTCCCTGCTCCAGGGCACCCACGCTGACAGGGGCGAGAGGAAATGGCATGCAGAGACCTCCTGCATCACCCATCTGCCCATCCCCATATACCCCCCACTTCCACCTTCACCCCCCTCTTCTCCCCCCGCCGTCCCCCCCCCCCCCCACACTGAACTCCACTTGTGGTCCTGGGAGGTCCCAGGCTCAGTAGCCTGGCTCAGCTCCCAACAATGGTCATGGAGCTGCCAGGAGAGGGAGTGCTGCGCCTCCTCCCTCCCCTCTCCTCCTCCTCCTCCTTCCCTCAGAACTGTCAGGAGAGGCTCGGTGTTCCTCACTCATCTGCTTGATAATTAAGCATCCTTGTCCTCAGTCCCCTTCCTAATCTATTCATTGTGAGTCATTAGTGGATAATTGGACAGAACTGAAGAACCTTGACAGCTTCAAGCTGGACTCCAAGACCCCTCCCCACGGGCCTAACAGCTTCCATCCCGTTTCTCCAAGCCAAGGTGCCAGCCCGTGTCATTTCCTCCCGCCACATCCTCTCCCTCTCGGCCACTGTTCACAGCTGCACAGACCCCTCCCCCTGCCATTCCACAGCAAGAGCGTGAGCTGGGACCTTACGTTACTCAGCTCCACATCCCATCCCCTGCCCTTTCTTGGCAGTTACTAGGTGCTCAGTAAACATCTGCTGGATGGATGGATGGATGGATGGATGGTGGATGGATAATGGCACTTTACAGATGAGTACTTCCGATTGCATCCATCAGTTCCAATTAAAGTGCTTGCTGGCATCTGTGACCAGGGGTGTTAGTCAAAACGTTTAACAACCAGCCCTGGAGCAGGTGCCCTGAGGTCCCCGTGGGCCAGGCATCAACCTTTTATTTTTTACCTGATGCAGATCCAAGAGAACCTGACGGAGGGTCGTTGGCTGTAGGATATGCTCACGGAGCTCTGAAAGGATTTCAGCCTTTTAACAGAAGACGTGCCCGACGTCAGACCTGAGTGGATGAATGAGTGAGTGAGTCAGTCTGGGGCTGCCTCTGTCTGCCCTGCCTCCCTCTGCCTCGCTTCCCTTCCATGATGGGGTGGGAGGGTTATTTCCCTGAGAAAAGCCCCGAGATGCTGCTCCGGGCGTCAGCAGAACGAGGTAGTCAGCCCGGCCGTGCAGCCAGGGCTCAGGCAGGCAGCCGCCCTTGGCACAGCTTTCGAGAAAAGCCGGAACGACCCACCAGCCCCACTGCCAGGCTGCCCCACGGAGCCCCAGCGGCTTCACCACTACCTGTCCCATGCCCAGCGTCAGCCCACAGCGGGCTGGAGGGCTGGGAGCAGCGTGCGTGCGTGCCGCCCAGCCCTTCACAGGGGAATCGGCACTCAGGGCCTCTCACTCTGACCCTGGCCTGCCGTGCAGCCTGCAGTAAGTCGTTTGCTCTCTGGGCATCAGTCTTGCCAAGTGGAAAACGGGTTCTCTGCTCCAACCCTCAAAAATCTGTCCAGATCAACAAGCCAAAAGCCAAGGAGGCCGACCTCCAGCTTGGCTGCCCAGGGCGGCCAGGGAGTTCACTGCCTGTCGGAGGGACAGCCTGGTGTTGAGCCCTGTGGTCCGTCCTTAGACCCGTCAGCTACGGCAGAGCATGTGCTTTTCCTGGGGTTTCTCCTGCTTCCTTGATGAGAACAGGTCACGTGTGTGTGTGTGTGTGTGTGTGTGTGTGTGTGTGTGTGGTGTCATTATCTTTGTCTTTCTACTTTTTTGGTTTGTTTTTGCATTTATTGACAGTATCTTATGGACAACATTCTCAAGAAACAGTTGAGGCCACCGTCATCACCTCCATTCACAGATGGAGAAACAACGGCTCAGGGGGGCTAAGAGGATGCCCCAAGTGTTCTCACCTGTCAGTGATGACCCTGGTCTGCCTGCCTCTATCCACACACGGAAACCAGCACCAGAGAGAAGTCTGCTGTCTACCCTTCTCATCCCCTCCTTTGCTCCCTCCACCCCTGCCCTCCCGCCCACACACAGGGCATCATGGATGCCTCTATTGGGCTCCAGGCTTCCAGGGCCACATGTGGGGCTGAGGGCTCCACTGGGACCCATCCCGCTGAGATGGGAGGGCGAACCCATTGCTGAAGCCTTGAGGCCCGTGGCCAGAGCGCCAGGCAGCCAGCAGTGGCAGCAGCGAAGGCAGGGCCGGGCCCTCGGGGTGGGGATGGGTACACGCACTGATCCCTGTGGGGGCTCCCTGAGGTTCTGCAGGCCAGGATTTGGGAGCACGAGGTGTCAAGTGACAGGCCTGGGAGAGATTGGACAGGCAGCAAGCAGCCTGACCCAGCCACGGGCCAGATTTCCATCCCTGGGAAGACAGGCAGAGTCCGTCAGGGGTGCTGGTGTGACAGCCACCCCTCTCCTATCTCCGAGGCACCGGGCTCCGGAGGCTGGAGCTGGGCAAGGCTGAGCTCCTCTGTCTAGCTTCAACTTCCTCGGGGGCCCCAGGCTTGGGGTAAGGTCGCTCCGCAGTTTGAGGCTGAGTTGACCCCTAGGTAGACCGGTCAGGGAAGATGGCATGTCACAGCGAGCACATAAGGATGGCCAGGTCACACATCAGGGAAAACCACACCCTCACCTGGACCAGCCATCGGACTGGGGATCGGAGGAATGCCACAGAGACTCCAGCCCCAACAGACCCCCGCTCTCTGACCCATTACCAGGAATCACACTCCTCGCGAAGGCTTTCCTCGTTGCCGAAGCCATTCTCAGGGAATGTCCTTGCCTAACCCCTAGTCACCAGCAGAGTAGCTGAACCACAAACTGGGGCAGCTCTGGAAACACCGGATGGGGGAAGGCCGCTGGGCAGGGCGGAGAGAGAGGAATTCTCAACCACAGAGAGACCAACACGAATAGGAACAGGGCTGCACGCGGCGTCATTTGTCCTCATGACAACTCTGCAAGGTGGAAGGTCTTTCACTCCCTTCAGAGCCAAGAAAAAGAAAATTCAGAGAGGTGAACTGGTTTTCCGAGATGATGTACTGGAGACCACGTGAGCACCAGCTAAGAGACTTCCAGTTCTGAGTCCTTGCAAGGCAATCAGTGCACACACACCTCCTTGTATGGGGTTTACTTTCCTTCAGGTCTTTCTGAGTCTTGCCCACACCTAATTCAGCCGCAATTTTTTAGCAGCCTTCCCAAAGCATTAAATTAATTACCATAGAAACACAACTCTTTCCTGCACTCACATCTAATTGGCTTGCGTTGGTCTTGATTAAATTACTGCATCTATTTACAATGACAGGTACAACGGACATAAACGGGCTTGGGAACACACAGGACACGGGCAAACGAGACAGGAGTTGTCTCATGGCCAAGCAGCCCTGGCCGCCACTGGCAGGTTTTACGGGAAGCAGAGCGGTCAGTTAACCTCGATGCCAGGTACAGGGGTGGCTCAGAGAGGTTCCCTGGGGCGGGATTGGAACCCCGGTCTGTCTAGCTCCCCAGGCCAGGTCCTTTCCTCTGCACCACACAGACCCCACTGCCTGCTGCACACCTTTGCCCAGGGCCTGTGTGGACTGAGCTCTTAGGAGTCAGCCTTTACAGTTACATGAAGATGGTTTCCCCATCTCTCCGTCCTCACCCTGTGATGCTTCCCAGTGGCCTCCCCTGAGGAAAGGGTGGGGCAGGGAGTGACCCTGAATGGGGCTGGTAGAGGCTAGAGAGAGTGTGAGCTGCTGGAAAGGGCGCTCTGACCTTCATGCAGGACTCCGGGAGCATCTCCCTGTCCCTGAGCCAGTCCACGCCTCCCTGTCCCCACCTGCCAGCGGGTCGTTCACACCCACACCCTCATGTCGCTGTGGGATCAAATGAGATGGCACAGAGCTGGGCACATGGAAGAGCTTCCAAATGCCACTTTCTTTAGAGAAACAGACACCTAGACAGACCAGGGTTCAAATCCTGCCCCATGAGCCTCTCTTAGCTCGGCTCCCCACGGGGGTGGAGCCAAGGGAATCCGCAGAAGAGCACAGGGTACACTACTTTACAGGGTCCACTACTTTCCAAACCGTGCTTCAGGGACCGTTCCTGTTTGGGCATGAAAATGGGCAGTTTTAGAAAACAGGGCCCTTGAGGGAACACCTCGCAGGCAAGCCCCAGCAGGTTCCTGTGCTCCACAGCTTCTGGGAGAGTGTAATGTTTGTGGGCGGCTGGAGGGTGCGTTCTCCCAAACTGTTTTCCCCCAGGGTATCTTCTAAGGAACCCTCCTTGCTAACCCTGATCTAGTCCATGCCTCTCATCTTACCGAGGAGTCACATGAAGACTCTAAAAATGGGAGGCTAGCCCAGCGGTTCTCAACCTGTGGGTCGCAACCCCTTTGGGGATCGAACGACCCTTTCACAGGGGTCGCCTAAGACCATCGGAAAACACATATATAATTACATATTGTTTTTGTGATTAGTCACTAGGCTTTAATTATGTTCAATTTTAACCATGAAAATACATCCTTGCATATCAGATATTTACATTATGATTCATAACAGTAGCAACATTACAGTTATGAAGTAGCAACGAAAACAATTTTATGGTTGGGGGTCACCACAACATGAGGAACCGTATTAAAGGGTCCCGGCATTAGGAAGGTTGAGAACCACTGCCCTAGCCGGTTTGGCTCAGTGGATAGAGTGTCCGCCTGCGGACCAAAGGGTCCGGGTTTGATTCCAGTAAAGGGAATGTACCTGGGTTGCAGGCTCCTCCCCGGGCCCAGGCGCTGGACTGGGCTCATGCAGGAGGCAACCAATCAATGTGTTTCTCTCACATCGATGTTTCTCTCTGCCTTTCCCTCTCTCTTCTACTCTCCCTGAAAATCAATGGAAAAATATCCTTGGGTTTGGATGAGGATTAACAAAACAAACAAATAAAAAGGGGAGGAATTTGCCCAAAGGGCCCCGCAACAGAATTAGAACTGCACCCTCTGAGACCTCATTCCACCATGGCTGCCCATCCTCAGCCACAGCCTCTCTCAGCCCCAGCCTCACCAGACCCTGGAGATGTGCAAAGAGGAGGACCAGAGGGTCCAAGGGGATGGCGGGGCTACTGCCCAAGTAGCCTCTGCAAATGCTCCGGACCCAGGGCTGAGGCGCCCCAGGAGCCAAGAGGTCGGCACACCGCTGGAGGGGCGTTTGCGCCCTTGGACCCACCGGCTCGTAAGCAGACACCCTTGGGCCTCTGAGCAAGGGTCCGTCTTGCCCAGGCGCTCTATCTCTGGGCTCCTCTCTGCCATAGACAGCGGAAGCCCGCGCCTGCGTGCTCTCCCCATGTGGGAATATTTTGCCCTGGCAGCCCTGGTCCGGGGTGGAGTGGAGGGGCTGTCTGTTTCCAGCAGCGCTCTTGGCATTCTGGTTGGGCAGAGGAGGAGGCTGGTTAAGGTCCTGCTCATGGGGGCCCCTGGCAAAGCTGCCCCAGCACCTGTCTGTCTGACTCCCTGAACTGTGGCTCCCACGGGGGCAGCCACAGGTGACCCCACGTGGGTGCTGGCCAGGGACGTCAGGTTGGCAAAGCCAGTGTTGCCCCATCACCGGGCCATCTCCCCACTCCAGGGCTCCTTCTGCCAGGGCCCCTCTGTTCCCATCTCTGAGCCCACGCATTTCGGACGGTGCCCCTGCACCTGCTGGCCTCCCAGCACCCTCCCTCTGCTCCCTCCAGGATGGCGTCACACCCACACCACTGCGGGGGAGTGGGGGGAGCACAGCCAGGGCCTCAGGCTGCCCAGGCACCCCCATTCCCACCTCCAGGACCTTAGGCCCCATCTCCCTCAGGCATTATCCTCCCGGGTGCCTTTTATCCACTTCTCACTCCTCCACATCAAACCCTCCTTTCCAGAGGACATGACCACTGTCCCACTGTGCACAGCCAGTTCTGGCTTCAGTGAAAGGGGTCTGTGATGGCGACATTCCCGCTGTCACTGACCCAGGAGGGAAAGAACTCAGCGGCCTGTGGCCTGCCATCCAAGTGCCCCCAGAAGTCCCTCCCGTCCTGCTTCCTCCAGCAGGCTGCCCTTGCCCCTGCCCCTGCCCCTCCCTCTGCCCCACCCGGGCTCAGAGGACCCTCTCTGTGCTCCCAGAGCCCTCTGTCCCCTCCATCAAAGCAGTTGCGATGTTACCTGATTTTTGATTCTCCTCTGTCTCCCACGCCAGGCGGGGGTCTCAGGAGAGAGAGGAGCTAAGCCTTCGTCCTCACATGCCCAGCACTGCGCCTGCTGAGTGCAGAGCAGGGGCCGGGCGTCCCCTGTGATGCTATTGTTTGAAGCTCTTGATCACACAAGAGAGTGTATCTTTCAAATCGCCTCACGGACAGCTGGGGAGAGTAAAGAGAAGTGTCCCCAAAGGCACCGAGGAGGAGGCCTGGGCACAGGGAGGGCCTGGAAGGTCTGAGAGGGATGGCACTGGCTGCGTGAGCCGGTCCCAGACTCTGAAACTCAATGTTCCCATTCACTTTGGCAACCTGTCTGCTTGTCGTGCCAGCCAAGTTATTGACATTGAAATTGAAATTGAAATGGAGTTCGGAGAGGGGAGGGAGGCCTGCAGGAGCCAGGCAGATCAGGGCGAGGGAGATGGAGCCACTCCTGTTCTGGGAAGCCCTTTCCATCCCACGTTCCCAGCGCCTGCTTATTCAGAACCTGTTGCCACGGGTCGGCCTTTCATCTCTCCAGCCCAGAGGCGGAGGATTGGGCTTCAGGTCACTCCGTCCAGCCTCCCTCCTGATAATCGTTCTGTTTTTGAGCACCCACCGCCTGCCAGGAACGGAGAAAAGTGCTTGACATGGATTACTGACACAAGTCCTTATTTTGAAGGCAGCCCATTTCGACCACCCAGTCTCACTCCCCCATTCCTCATCCAGGAGTCCCCACCAAAGCAGCCTGGCAGGTGGGGCCCAGCCCACACGTGAAGGACGTCAATGCCAGGGAGAGCTACCTTGCAAACAGCCCATTTGGTGGTTTGGACAGTGCCGTGGTTACAAAGGCTCTTCGGCTGAACCGTGCCTCTCCATCTGTTGCCATGGGTACTGTCCCTCCTTCTCCTGCAGCCTCCATTGGGGGCACCTCCGACTGTGGTCAGGGAGGCAGACAGATGGTGCTTGGAGGTGGGATAGATGGTGCTCTGGGCAGCCCTTTGGGGTTGGAGACACTTTGAGTGGCCTTGTCTCAAAGAGAGCAACCCAACTATCAATTCACCGTGTGGGCGCGTGTTCCCCCCGCCATATGTGTGCGCCTGTCTGTCATTCTCTCTCACGTATCACCTCCCTGTCACTCAGGCATCATACCGGGGGGGCCTCGGTGCAAGAGAGTCAGCTGCAATCAGGGGCAGATCACAGGCAGACTGACAGACGGACCAGAAGTCGGGCCGGCTTCTGCGGAAATCCGTGCAGCGGGCAGAAACAAGTCTAACGGTCTTTCCCTTTGGACTGGTGGGCAGTGGGGGCAGGAGGACAGAGAGCCGGGCATCGCAGGAAAGGCGCTAAGCAGGCATGTGGACAGGGGCCCGGAAGGCAGGCACCTCTGCTTGGGAGCATGGTGAGGGCCCAGGCTGTCTCCTGCTTGGCCAAGAAGTTCCCACACCCAGGTGAACATCCTCAGTTCCCTTCCCCCTCCTACCACCCCCTCCATCCTCCCCGAGGCAGCTCTCTATCCTCACCCTGGGAGCCCCTCACCCCCAAACCAGGGAAGGGGTCAGAAAGGGAGTCTGCATCTCCTTCTGGAAGCTTCCACAGATTGCCCATAGTGAGTCTACTCTCCGAGAGAGGACAACAAAGAAAGGAAATGGGAGAGACTGGATGTTCCCTGCAATGAGCAGGCCCGGTGCCCGACCTGTCACTTACCTCGTCCCTTCATCACACCGGACCCCTTGCAGGTATTGTCAGCCCATTGGAGGGGATGGCGTATCAGAGGAATGACTCCCCAAAGCCCTTCAGCTGATAAGGGGCAGAGGTGAGATTTGAACCCCGGTCCCCGTGACTTCAAGATACACTCTTCTCTCCACTCCCAGTGCATCTCCCGAGGACGCCCACGTGCGTGGATTCCCCTCGTGTTCTCAGGAGAATGAGGCAATCACGAGACGGCTCCGGTAATTTATGCCTTAAAGGAAGTTCCCACTGCAAGAGGCTGCGAATTAGCCCAGAAATAGCAGATGATGTCAGTCAGGGCATCCCCCCTCCCCGGGCCTTGGCATCACCCTTGGGGGACTGTCACCAGAATTGATGCAGCAACAATTACAGAATTGGATTTGCCCTTTCCTGGCATGGCCTGCTCAGACGTCATCCCTGTGCTCAGGGAACACCTGTCTCTTTGCCCAGCTCCTCATCCTCACGTACACCCTCCTCCCTCTCCCAGGCCTGGGAACAGCAGGAGGCAATATTGTATTCCAGCCGCATTGGGTCGTCTGAGCATCGCCTAGCAAAACGTGGTTTCCATCCTGAACCACTCACCCTGCGCCTCCTTGCACATCACACTTCCCACCTGTTCCTCATCCTCCCAGTGCCTGCCTTCCTGAGTCTTTCCCGCTCTATCTTGTAGCCTCACCTCTAACTCAGACCCAATGCTTGGCACTCTGGCTGGACCTTTTGCTTCCTGCCTGACCTTGACTTAGCTTCTTCCTCTGGCTGGGCTGTTATTGGTTGTTTAGGAGAAAGGCAGTGATGGGCTGGACCGGCTCCCACCAGCTCACAGGAGCCGCTGTGCACATCTCCTTCTACCTCCTTGTTCAATGGTTTCATGCCAGTGGATTGAAATCAGTCATGGTAGGAGCATTTACACCAGAGAAATTGGCAAACACTGCAAGTATGGGCTTTCTTCTCCCAGGGAGCCAGTTGTCAAACACTTACCAGCATATCTCTGGATAAAGGACTTGCCCAAACAAGGTGGGTCACAGGGCTCCGCCCTTCATCGTAGTAGATAACAGCCCTACTGTATTCACCCCATCTCCATGACTGGGATCCAGACAAGACAGTCTGGCCCCATTTCGTACAGGGAAAAACGGAGGCTAAAGAGGGTTCAACCCAAGGTCATCTAGTGGGTCAGGAGCAGGGCCAGGACCGGGGCGCTGTGGTTGAGAGAGGCCTCTCATGCCCTCTCCAGACAGCCTACAGAGCAAGCGGGGCATGTCTCTCGGAAGAGGTCTCAGGAATGGCAAGGTCACTGCAGCTCTGACCCATGTGAGACCATCCAGGAGACCCCGGCTGGAACGGCGTAGGGTGGGCCTGGTAAGGTGGGAAGGGCTCCTCTTCTGTCCTGCAACCAGTATTAGGGGCTTCACCACAGCACCCGCCTCCCCCTCTGTTAGGAAACAATTAGGAGGGATTTGCACTGAGCAGTTACCGTGTAATCTAAGAGCCCAAAGGCAGGAGTGGAGATGGTAATGGATGCAGTGTGGGATAGAGAGGCCCGCATGAGATGGACGCAGCCCACCCCACGGCGTCCCCTATGGAGTGTCCATGCCATTATAAGGGATGGCGGCCAGAGAGGGAATTCTGGGGGCTGAGAGCCTGGTCGGGGGGCTGTGGCAAGATTTGTCTGCCTGACCTGTTCCTGCAGCCTGAGAGTAGGATTTATCTGTATTGCCTCCCTCTGTAGTCTGCGCATGTGTGTACGTGTGCGCACACAATCACACACACATCCACACAGTGTCGCATCAAAGCCCGATACTTCCAGGGGCAGGTATGCACACCCCTCCACAGCAAGACAACCTTCAGGCCCCCTCGGGCACACTGACAAACAGACAGACAAACGCATCCACCTTGAACGTGCACACGCAGAGAAATCAGCATCCACTTGAAGGCGTGCTCACACGTGCACGTGCGCAGAGAACCTTTTGCCCTTAACCAGCTCCTCTAAACAACCCACCTGAGGCTGCCGACATCCCCGGATTCTGCACTGACGCCCTCCTGGCCTCTCAACCTCCAGTCTCATGCCCTCCCGGCAGCTCCCACACAGGAGCCACGTGATTCTGATCTGGATCCTCCTGCAGGGACAGCTCCACCTGGACAAGGGGGTATCGCTCACCTGGCCTCCGTGGGAGACGTCGCTGACCCAGTTTGACCCTCGGAGGCCACAGCAGTGTCCAGCATCCTGCAGGACAGGCCCCTGAAGATTTCAAGCAAGTGACACAGTCCTATTGCTCACTCAACCATCCCCACGTGAGGTGGACTCCATGCACTCGACCTTCTCTGAACACCTGTCCTTTCAGAACACCTTCTTTTCTTTTCTTTCTTTCTTTTTTTTTGGTTAATCCTCACCTGAGGATATTTTTCCATTGATTTTTAGAGAAAGTGGAAGAGAGAGGGAAAGACAGGGAGAAATATCGATGTGAGAGAAACACATCGATTGGTTGCCTCCTCTACGAGCCTCAACCAGGGCCTGGGCTGGGGAGGAGCTTGCAACCGAGGTACATGTCCTTTACCAAATCAAGCCTGGGATCCTTCAGTCTGCAGGCTGCCACTCTATCCACTGAGCCAAACTGGCTAGGGCTCAGCACACCTTCTTAAAGGCAGCGATCAGAATCAGCCCTGCAGCTGGGGCCAGCCTCCCCTCCTGATCCTGACTCAATCCCACCTGAGGCTTCGCTCCTCCCTGCCTGACTCCAGCTCTTATTTCACCCTCTCCCTTCACTAGTCTCTCAAGTCCCTTTGCTCCATGTCCAAGAGCTCCCGGCAGGGAAGTATGTCTGACCCCTGGGTCAGGAGCATGGAGGGTGACCAGGATTCAACCAGGACCTCAGCCACGGACTCTGAGGGAGCGGAGGCCAGGCACTGCACCCCTCTGAGCCCATCTTCCCTTCTGAAATGAGGACAGTCACCCCTACCCTGCCAGGGGCTGTGGGGATTGAATGACTGGTGGACCTAAGGCCCCCAAGCCAGTGCCTGGCCCAGATGTTCATTAAACATCACCTTTCCTGGCCCCAGTCCCTCCTACTGGGGATCCCAGTGACGCCAGCTTTTCTCCAACCCTGTGTGGAATGAATTTAGCAAGCATCTGCGCAACCCTCCATCAAGGGCTCTGCTAAAAGCAAGGCTCATAATGTCTAATGTGTTTCCTTCATCTGCTAATTTAATAATTCTGCTAAAAAACGAGCTCATTTGGCCCACAATTTGCTTCCCGGAGGCCTCACGCCTCTTATTGCTCACAACTTCATTAGCTTTCAGGCACACACATCCTATCCCCACCCCTTGTGTTTCAGAAAGGGGGGCTGCATTTGAGCAATGATGATGGCCCTGGCTCCTCGTCCCTCCCCCTCCCTCTGTGCCTCGGCTCTCCCCTGCCTTTTGGTTTCTCCTCGCCCCTCTTCATCAGCTCACAAAGACAGCCCAGGCCCATGGGCCCAGGACCTCCACATCCGGAAGGACCAGTGGGCTCCATTACCAGAGCTCGACTGAGTGTGATGATGGGCTTTCCTCACAAGCTATGGGTCTTGTACCAGCACAGCATGCTGCACAGGAGTGAGTTTCCTGGGACCGGAGGTATCAGCTATATGTCAGAGATGCCTTAAGGCAGCGGTTCTCAACCTGTGGGTCTTGACCCCTTTGGCAGTTGAACGACCGACCCTTTCACAGGGGTCGCCTAAGACCATCCTGCATATCAAATATTTACATTATGATTCATAACAGTAGCAACATTACAGTTATGAAGTAGCAACGAAAATAATGTTATGGTTGGGTCACAACATGAGGAACTGTATTTAAAGGGCCAGAAGGTTGAGAACCACTGCTAAGGCAATGCAGTCTCTTTTTTAAGCTTTGATATTTCAAAGGCATGGCTTTTACCCTTATCTGCTGCCCCAGCCACTTTGTAATACAGTCTCCATCACTTTCCCAGCTCTAGTCTTCCTAGCTTGGGTCAGAGAATTTTTAGCCTGGCATCCTAGGTGGATCCCTAGGGGGTTGATGGACAGGATTCAAGGGGTCATGGATCCTCCTGGAGTTAAATGCAAAATGTTCTGTGTATGTGCATGCACTCAATTCCAAAGCTTTTGATCAAATTCTCAAAGGTGTCTCTAGTCCAAAACAGATTAGGAGCCAATGCTATCGAACAGGGATAGGCACACCTTTCTGTCAAGAGCCAGGTAGGAGGTCCTTGGAGGACCATGTGATTCCAGCTACTCAACTCTTGCTGTAGTACCAAAGTGGCCATGAGCAATATGCCAACAGATGCATGTTGCTGCGTTCCAATAAAACTTTATTCACACAAACAAGTGCCTGATAGAATTCAGCCCATAGGCTGTAGTTTGTTGACCCCTGCTGTAGAAGGAATTCTGGTTTTGAGTGGGAGCTTACGCTAGGTGCCCCTTTATATGTTCTCCAATTCATTCATTCATTTACTCATTCATTCGCTCAGTATATTATGTAAATGTATACTGAGCCCCTGCTATGTGCTAGGCCTTATATTCAATACAACAGATAGTAAAAGGAATATCACCACCCTCAAGGATTCCACAGCCTATTTGCAGAGACGAGCATGGAAAAACTGTCAGCTTGGACAACCAGGACTGTAGTGGACATTTGTCCAAGAGACAGAAGTGGCATAAAGGAGACAGATGCTGATGGAGTAGGAGGCCCTTGAGTCAGGGCCCCAAGGAGGAGGAGGAAGTTCCCAAGAAGGTGACTGCAAGGCAACCCAGGCAGAGGGAACAAATGACATGCAAAGGCACTGAGGCAGAGCCATGTTTGGGTGAGTGTAGGAAAGGCAGCCTAGAACTGGAGAGTGGGTGCAGGTGGGTGTCAAAGGGCAGGGGAAGCTCGAGGGAAAGACAGGATGAAGACATATCGTGAAGGGTCTTTCAGTCGAGCTAAGGACCTCGGACTTCGTTCTGGAGGCACTGGGGCCATAAAAGGATTAGACTGTTGGCAGCTATGATTCTTCAGTGAAGCTGCCGCTCATCAGAGAGCATAGATGTGCCATCCTCGCCCCCCCCCCCGCCCCCGCCAGCCGCCATCTTCCTTCTGCTGATACTGTTACATTTAGTATTAACTCCAAGCCCTTTGGTTTACCCAATTCAAGCCAAATTACACAGTCAAATTTGGTGAAGGAGGGATTACCCTCCCGATGACGGAAAAGTAAACACTTCCTGCCTAAACAAAGGGGTCCAGTCTTCCTGATCTTCCTCTCCTTTTCTACTCTCTCTCTTTCCCTCTTTCTCTCTCTTTTAGTCTCTCTTTCTCCCTCTCTTTTGCTCTTTCTTTCATTTTGGCCTTTGTACTGAAGAACTCAGAACAAGGATAGCACAATGTCACCAGGCAAATGTCCGTAAAAATGTAATAGAAATGAAAGATTCCCTTTAATGGAGTCCCTTGAGTCTGGCGCCTTAGACCACTCGGCCATCCTGACACCCCTTGATTCCCTTTAATAAGAGCACATAACTTACTGAGACAACATTAATGCACTTTTAAGACTTTGGGGTGAGTCTTTGGTTCTCCTCCAGGAATGGTTCCTAACCTTGAGGGGCATTGGTAAGGGTAGAGGCAGGAATCAGAAACCATGTCATTGCACTGGCCTGTGACTTTGTTGGGCAACCCCAACCTTGAGGCAACAGGAGAAAATACAGCGACCACTAAGTGCAGCGACAGACCATACTGCCTCCTCTTTCCTCTACTGGTCAGTTTCCACCTGGGGTCTAGGATATAAAATCTTCATGCATTTTACACTTCACTGTTTCTAACATAATTATTGGATCTATCAGGGTAGGAGCTGTATCCATCTTATATTCCCAGTACTCAGCATAGCTTGGCGCACAGCTGGCGCTCAGTTCAACTCACCTGCAGCCTGCCTTCTCCCTTCCTCTTCCAGGGACTTGTTTATGGCTTCATGGTTCTAAAGGAGCATGGTCACAGACTTGGCGGTCTGGGATGTGGGTCAGTGAAGATCTGAAATGTCAGCTGTACCTCTCCCCTTCCAACTCTCCGTGGCTAATTCTTAAATTGCTCTCCTTATCGCTATTCACCAGATATTTCTGTCTTCCAGGCATATGTTAGGATTGTATTTCCTGTTCCTCTGCTGTTGGTGGTATCATGTGACTAGTTCTGGCCAATTGGGTATGAGCAAAAGATACCATGTGACTAGTTCTGGCCAATGGGGTATGAGTGCAAGTGTCACTTTTATACTGTCTAGTTAATTACTAATGCAGGACCTGAACAGTCTCTTCTAACACTGTGATTGGACATGTCCAAGATGGGGAATGCTCCGTTATCCTAGGTGCTTGGGTGACTGCAATGACAAATGTCTACATGGGAGCTGCCCACCTATGCAGACATGTGGCGGGAATGAGAAATAAATCTTTATTGCTCAGCCACTGAGATTTGGGGTTTGTTTGTTACCATAGCATAACTTAACCTATCCTAACTTGTCATTTCCCCCCTGCTTTGTTCTACTTGGCCCGGCAACCCAAGATGCCCCTCTTCTTCAGTCGACTCTCTAACCAACTTTATCATCTCTTCTCTGTTTAGCTATTCAGTTCTTCAACACATACTCACAGAGCATCAGCTTTAAGGAGACAGAATGTGAAGAATTAAAAAGACAGATGAACCAGAGATGCCCCCAGGGGCTCACAGTCTGGTGGGCCCTGCCCTGGTCTGGGCAGTCTCTCCACTGCTGGTAAGTTCTGTCTCAGTCACTCTGATGCTTCCACCACCACCATCTGGGTTGTCCTTGGAGATGGAGATTGAGGTCAGGAAGCTGCCCCCCCCAACCCCCACCCATGGCCTCCTCTCACCACCAGGGCCTCTGAGAGGCCCTGAGCCTCCCTTGGAAGAAGTTCCTTTACTGTTAGGTTGGATGGTCCAAGGGGCTGGGTCCCTGCACAGGAGAACCCTGGAACCCCACTGTGATGCACCAGGATGGAGCATGAGATGGCTGCACAGTCCTTGATTTTTTATTGGTAAAGAAACTGGACACAGAGGGGAGCAGTGATGTGCCCAGCATCACACAGTGGGGTGGTCACAGGGTCAGACCAGAATTAAGACCATGTGCCCTTGGAAAAAAAAATTCCTGCCTTGGGCATCAGTTCACCCTTGGCTCAATAAGACATCGGCCAAGGATGGTGAAAGAAACCCTTTTCCTCCAGGGACAAAAGAACTGAAGATGTGAGCAGCTGGGGCTGGGAGCGGAGGATGAGTGTGAGGTTGGGAGGGGGAATTTGCAGGAAGAGGATGTCTCATTTGAGAGTGGGGATAGAATGCCTCGCTGTCACTAACGAGAGACAGCATGCCGCAGACCGTGGCCCACCGAAGCATGCCTCCAAGCAGATGAGTCCATGACACTCCGGACCACCATCCCTCCACTTCCTGCTGTCCCCTGGAAAAGACCCCTCCCCTGACCTGAAACAGGCTCAAGAGGCGCATTTCCTACAGGTCCTGGGCAGTCGGGCGGCATCTCTTTGCAAGGACCTTCAACCCTGAGATGGTCCTCTGCATTTCGGTTCAGGAGTGGAGGAAGGAAGGGGTGGTAAGAGCCCGATTTGGGCATTTCGCTCCGCATACCTAGCATCCTCCTGGTGGTGGCCACAGTCTTGGCGTAGGCACCCCTCAACCTGCACACCTGGCCCCTGGCTGTCCCTCCCACCTCCTACTGGAACAGGGGTAAAGTTATGTGTCAAGGTGACCCTGCCATAAGTTCTGAGGTGGATGGGGAGCCTGGAGATGAAGCAATTAACACACAGTCGGGAGTAAAGGTGCCCAGGGAGATTTCCCACAGAAGCCGAGCCTGGCAGAAGGGAAGAATCAGCAGGCGCAAGGTGGTGGGTGGTGAGCGGGCAGGACAGGAAAAGCTACAGGCAGCTTCCTCCTTTGCACACGACTGCTTCTTCTTCTCTGGAAGGAAGCAAGGCCAGGGGGCTGGGGAAGTGTGGGTGCTGGACAGAGAGGGGTCCCCACAAGGGTATGGGACCCCAGACTGGGAGAGTGGATGTTCCCTGCTAGGCAGGGGCAGCCACTTGAGTCCCTGAACTCCCAGATGGGTACGGGGTCTTCTGGTGGCCACAGGAGCGGGCTCTGCGGAGCTCCAGGGGCTCCTGAAGTCACAGCACATACTCAACACATCAACACACATGACACACAACGCCACAGCCAGGACACACAATCAGACACACACACCACACAGCACAGCAAGAAATATACAAGCAGTCATACATGTAGCGTCACTCAGTAGTACACACACACACACACACACACACACACACACACGAGTTCCACCAGTGAAGCTTCCCCAGGCCTCCTCGCATGTGTCCCCAAGAGGAACCACAGCCCTGGACCCAACTTCAGGTCAGAAAACAGAGGTCCGCGGCCTGGCTCTGCAGCTCTCTGACCAGGAGACCATGCACAAGTCGTGATGTCCCGGGGCCTCGCTGTCCTCATCTATCCAATGGGGTCACTAGGAAGAATAAGTATAAAATAAGCACCTACTCATGGGATTGCAATGAGGTCTAAGGAAAGCACGTTGTGAGTCACAGGCCATAAGTACAGGTGACTGCCCGGCTGCGGTGCAGAACCCCACCCTCAGGCACACGTACTTCCTAGGGCCCTGTGCTGGGCCCTCATCAGCCAGCCAGGCCTGAGCTTGATTAACCTCAATGAAAAGCTCACGTCTACAAAGACCCTCTCATGCCAACCTTGACTTTGTTGAACACGTGCTCATCTATTCATCCGTTCAACAGTAACGGGATCCTGGTTGCGAGGTGCTATGTAGGATATAAAAATTGGCAGTACCTGGTGTTGGCTCTCAGGTAGTTCACAGACCAGCTGGTCATCTGTCAGAATCCATGGCCTGGAAGACTTTTAAAATACCAGGGCCTGGCCCAGCCGGCGTGGCTTGGTGGTTGAGTGTTGACCTATGAACCAGGAGGTCACAGTTTGATTCCCAGGTTGCAGGCTCAATCCCCAGTGTGGGGCATGCAAGAGGCAGCCTGTCCGTGATTCTCTCTCCTCATTGATGTTTCTATCTCTTGCTTCCTCTCTCTTTATCTCTGAAATCAATAAAAATATATTAAAAAAAATACTAGCACCTGGGCTCCAGAGGTCCAGTCAATTGATCTGAAATGGGCCCAGGCAACAGGTTTTTAAGAAGCTCCCCAGGTGATTCTAAAGTGTAGTCAGAGCTGAGACCCACTCCTCTACTGGAGAAATTAGAGACACCAAGGAGACGGAAAGGGACACTTTCCTAATCGATGCACACAGAGTAATAATAGCTAAGATTCAGCAAACCTCTTTTTGTGTGTGACCAGCACTGTGCCAAGTCTTACATTAGCATATTTAACCTTCCCTAAAGCCCAGGAAGGCAGGCCCCACACCACCCATTTTACAGATGAACAAACTAAGCTCAAGAGATCAAATAATTTACTCAAGGCAAGACTTCTCCCAAAAGGTGGCATTTGTGCTGAATCTTAAAAGAAGATAGAATTTTTCCCTGGAGAGACAGAGAAACCCATGAGTGGGGGTGGGCTCCATCCTGGCTGCCTGCTAGAATCCAAGGCCTGGGAGGCCTTTAAAACGTGTGTGGGGTGCAGGTGAGGGGAGCAGAGACTCCATGGACCGGAATGAGTGGGAGCACAGACCACAGAGGCTGGTGGGAACCAAATTATGGGATGACAACATTTTGGGACAAATAAAAGGTAGAGCTACTTTACCCAGCAAGTAGCAAGCAATTATGAGGCCCTTGTCATTATCCACGGAGGTGGCAGGGATGAAAATAGAATGTCAAGACAGAATCAGAGAAACCAGACCCAGAAGGAGTTTGCAGGGAGGGAGTTGAGACAAACTTTTAAAAAAACAGTGACATGGAAATCAGCCTACCATCCCCTCTGTTCAGAAGCAGCGGGGTGTGGGAGGTCAGAGGTCAAGTTCCAGATCCTTTCCTCGCCCAGCTGGGCTTGGCCGCGTGTAAAATGAGGGCAGGGATGTTTGCATCTCAGGGTTTTCAGACACAGAAAGAACCAGAGTCTCAGAGGAGGCTGGTGGGGGGAGAGGAGGTGGGGGAAGAGGAAGTGGGGCTTCCAGGCTGCGCCAGGACGGCTCTGGGTCAAATGTTCGTTTGAACAAGAGGTTCCTGCAGCTCACACATCAAAAGCACAGCTTTGACCTCTATGTCGTCTTTCTCTCCTAGAACCCCCCAGAATGATGGCAAACGCTGAGGGGCTCAGGCACCAGCGCTTTGAAGGTGAGAGCGGGGCTGGAGCTGGACACTGGGATCAAGTGGAAGTCTAAACAGACGCCACTGGGAGCCCCGAGCTCCTCATCCCCGCCCATCACCGAGCTCCTCACTGCCATCGTCACTGCGCGGAACTGCTCTGAGTAGGGAGAAAACAACAACTTCAAATGCAATATGATGTCCAGTTACACGTGCAGGCTCCCGCCCCACACGCTATGTGAAAGTGCACTTTCCACGAGCTTTGCCGCTGGACAGGAAGCTGCCCATCAGCTTTTGGTTCCAACATGCAAAGCAAATAACTAAGGCTTCTCGCTGTGTTCTAGATGCTTCCAGGTGCTTCCCGCCCGTGACTTTTCTGATGCTCCCAACAGGTCCGTGAGGTCGGCTACTATTTCTGTTTCCATTTAACAGATGAGGACTCTGAGGAAGAAGAGGCCACGCCCACGTACAGTCACCTAGTTTGTGAGCCACAGACTTGCGCTATGGCCTCGGCTGTCAGCCCCCACAGCCACACTCTAGCCCACATGCCCTGTGCTATCCCCCCAGGAGATCAGGCAGAGCAAAGCGAGGTGGACAAGCCAGGGGGGAAAGAGATCATGTAAAGAATTTTAAAAAGCGAACAAACAAGCGAACAAAAAAGACCTTATGGAAAACCTCTAGCAAATATTAAAGAAGAGGTAGAAGATATATTGCATTCATAAAATAAAAATAGGAGGTGATGAAAAAGAAAACTAGAGAACAAGAAAGAACTCTAGAATTCTGAAATGTGAAATAAAACACACAACACAGGTTGTAAAAAGCTGTCAATGAAATCTTGAAATTAGATCAATATGGCAAACCTAGGGAAAAAAAGAAAATTATACCGTTTAAAGGATTGTGGTAGCTTGTGTTGATTGCCCTGATCTTTACTTATCCTAATACCCACATACAGCCCCCCTCTCCCCCACTAAAGAGGCCTCTTGCCGTCTGATATTAGTGGGGGAGAGAGGTTGATCAAAGTTTTTAAAACTCTTATGTCCTCGGCTCTTGCCTCTCAGCCATCCCCTTGAGACCATTCCCAGCCCACTGGCCCCACAATAAGGGTGAGAAACATTTGGAGCAGAGCTAAACTGCTCTGACAATCCCATCCTAGATCAACCATCCCCCTAGCAAACTCTAGATAGGCGCGTAAGGCCAGTCACCATTAGCCACTCGACCGAGTCCAGCCTAAGTCAGTGACTCTCAGCCACAGTTTCCTGAGAGTAAGTAATTACGGTGCAAGCCACCAGGTCTCAGGTTGGTTTGTAGCATCATTGTAACCATGGCTAATGCAAGGATCAACCCAGGAACTGGTACCCAATCAACAGAGAAAAATAGAAGGAAGAGAGTTATCAAAAAAATAGTTCAAGTGAATTTCCCAGCATGAAAAGAGCTGAACCTCCAGATCCCAGGGCCTAAAGGGCCTACGGACAATAGATAGATCCCCGGACATTAGTGCCCCGACAATAGATAGATCCACCCCGGAGGCATGTTATTGTAAAAAGTCAGAACATGCAAAGAGATGACCCCAAAAGCGGCAGCAAGGTTTCCTACAAAGGAGCAGGAGTCAGGACGGCCGTAAGACTTCTCAGGGGCAACACCGGATACTAGATAACAGTGACGCAGTTTAAATGCTCCAGGGAAATTGTTTTCCATATCGAATTCTACACCTGGACATGCCACTAAATATAAGTTGAGGATATGAAAGGCTTTTAGATACGGAAGGATTCAGGAAATTCCCTTTGCACACTCTTTCTCTGAGTGAGCTACCAAAGGATATGCTCCAGCAAAAGAGGGAACGAAACCAAAAAATAGAATCCAGGAAGCAGGAGACTCAACACCAGAGCCTGGCAGAGGAAGTGCCCAGAACAGACAACTTTGCAGCAGGTCAGGTTAAAGCAAGAAGGTCAGGGCCCCAGGAGGAAAGAATCCAGGGAGGGAGCAGGAAGCGATAGATGAGCTGAGGTAAAACAACGCTTGTGAACAACATATGAATAATAATGGTGTGGCAGATCTGATGCACTATTTGGAAACGTTTTTTAAAATGATGCATTTGACTGCTGTGAAAAAGAAGGAACTCTTACCATTTGCAACGGCATGGATGGAACTGGAGAGCATTATGCTAAGTGAAATAAGCCAGTCAATGAAGGAAAAATACCACATGATCTCACTCATTCATGGATAATAAAGACCATTATAAACGTATGAACAATAATAGATACAGAGGCAGAGCTGCCTCAAACAGATTGTCAAACTGCAGCGGGAAGGCTGGGGAGGGTTGGGGGGCAGGAGGGAGGGGGGTAAGAGATCAACCGAAGGACTTGTATGCATGCATATAAGCATAACCAATGGACATAAGGCACTGGGGGGTAGGGGAGGCCAGGGGATTGTCAAGGGCGGGGAAAAAGAAAGGGACACATATGTAATACCCTTTGTAATACTTTAAGTAATAAAACAAAAAAATAAAAATAAAATAAAATGATGCATTTGAAAATGTGAGGTGATCATTACTTTGGGGGATATTTATCCAAATAGTTAATACTGGGTATCAGGGCAAACGATAAGTTTATTTCTCACACATCACATTTCATACGGAGCGGGCAGCCCCTCTTTTTGTATTTGCAGACATGGAAGCCATGGCCCGCACAGTCTCCTCAACAGGGAAGAGGAGATGGGAGAGGCACGCAGGCTCTGAATCCAAAGGAACAATCTAGTCACAGGTGTGACCCAACGGGAGGGAAAGTTGAGAAATGTAGGGGGAGAGGTGGGTATCTGATCAGTCCGGTCTTGGCCACACCAGAAAAAAAAAATACACGAGAAAGAAACAATGACTCGATCTCTTGATTATGAAGTGAGCCACGTTTACATGGTCACAATGATGTTCTAGATTTGGCAAAAAGGAGCACTATGACTCTCTGAGGAGGAAGGGACAGAGTGGGAGGGTATCAGAGTGAAATCCTTGTCCATAGACTAGGGAGGCAATGGATGATGTCTAAAAGGGAGAAAGCAAGAAACAGTGGCATCGGCATGTTATTTAGAAACTAGAGGCCTGGTGCATTGGTTCATGCACTGGTGGGGTCCCTTGGCCTGACCTGCAGGGATCGGGCCGAAACCAGCTCTCCATCAAGCCCCAAAGGCTCCCGGATTGCAAGAGGGCAGTTCTCGGGCTCCCTCCTCTCTGGTTCCAGGTGCCTCACCCGAGAACCGCAGCTGCCAAGTCACTGCAGCTCGGCAGCTCCTGCATTGAGCGTCTGCCCCCTGGTGGTCATTGCGCATCATAGCTACAGGTTGGATGGTTGAATGGTTGGACGGTTGCTTAGGCTTTTATATATATAGATAGGACAGCGGGCAGCAGAAGATGCAGCTGAAAGAGTTTAAAATGTGCCGTCCCCAGGAGAGCAAGAGTGGAGGTAGGAAGGGCAGGGAAAGAATGGGTTTTGTATTATAAGCCTTTCGGTATTTTACATGTTTTTCAATTTGCATATATCTTATTTGGACAGTTTTTAAAGCAAATCAAAAACTAATGCTTAAAAAAAACAACCCAAAACACCTGTATTCAGTGATCATTAATGAGGATTTGGTCTGACCTTCTCAGGTTTTTGAGCTCTAAGCATCCAGGGGAGAAAGCTTGTGTCACAATGGAGACTTGTCTGCACGCACACTGTGGCAAGCCCTGGGTAGGAGAAGTCAAAACAAAGAAACGTCCGTGTTGATCTGGGCAGGAGAGGTCCTTGTGAGATCTGGAATGAGCAAGACCCGGTCCAGGCACCATAGAAGCCTCAGGGTCCCCGGGGACCCGCCAGACCCGGGAGCTCTGGAAGGGGAGGTGGCCATGTGTGCCCCGTGGTCCCCGGCAGGCACAGCAGGCATCAGCTGTAACGAGAAGTGACAGGTACAGTGGCTGGGAGAACTCCTGGCTTGGAGCTGGAGCTGCCCAGAGGGCTGGGGGGCATCTCAGGCTGTCAGGGGGGTCCCCAAACACTTTGATGCCGCAGCCAATCTGGTCTACAACATTAGCATCTCATTAGCTTGGGTGGAGGCCAGACCCAGGCCTGGTCTCTAGCCCAGCTTTGGGCGGAGAGGAAACCGAGGACCCTGATGGACAGTGAGGAGGGCCGGGCAGCGTCACCCACTCCGCAGTCCCATCCAGCTGTCAGGAGACGCAGCAGGACTTGGGCCCAGCCGGGGTGCCGACGCTGCCCCAACATTTCCCTTGAGTTCTCTCCCTCCCGTCGCAGGAAAGATAACCGAGACTCCTGGAAGCAAAGGTCGCTCCTGGCTTCCAATCCTTCAGAGGCTGAAAACAACCTTGACCAGAGCCCTTCAGAGCCTGGCCCCTGCCTCCTGCTCCAGCCGCATTGCTCGTCTCCACTGCCCCAGCGTTTAAGCTCAGAACATTCCCAGCCCCTGTTCCACAGCCGTCTCGGTCTGGTCAATTGAATCTAAGCCACACGTTTAGATTCAGCAAAAGCGAGAACTAAACCCATCCACTTCTAGACAAGGGGATGCCAGGATCACCGCTGCGATGGAGAACAAGAAGCCAGGCCACCAAAGGGTTTCGCCTACGCTCAGGCTCCCAGCCCTGCCCGCCAATCTCCTTTCGGCTTCTCCTCCTCTCTTCGCTGCCAGCAGGAGGGGCAGCCGGGGCCTGGGCCCCAGGCCTCATGGGAGGAGTGGGCTGAGCTCATCCCTTAGCTCCATTCAAATGCTCCTGGACCACGCCCCTCCCAACTCCCAGGCTCTTAGTTCAGGGAAAGGGGCATGAAGGACGGCCAGCTAGCATGGAGGAGGGCTACATTGGAGGGCAGAACGACCTAGCTGGGAGGCAGGACCTGGGGTCCAGGACAGGCTCTGTGACTGGCTGCTACACTACCCTCCCAGGGTCTAGCCTCAGTCCCGCTGTGGGCAGAGGACAGGGTGGGGCCAGCTGTCACATTCTCCCAGGCCGATGAGGAGCTGAGACTGGCTTCTTCTTGATGTCCATTTCCACAGAAGCGGAGATGATGGAAACCGTGGTCCAGGCTCCATCCTCTGTTGCGGACGCATCAGCCCCGAGAGATTCCAGGAAGCCTCTGGGTTGGGAGACCTCCGTGCAGGTGCCTCTCCCGGCTCCTCTCCAGCGGGAGGTTCTCCCAGCAGCACGTCCTGGGAAACAGCGGGAGGGCTGCTCCGTGCTGAGCACCAGACACCGGATAGATGAGATAATCACAAATCCACAAACGGCAACAAGATAAAATTATCATTACATGGAGTTAAATTATTAATTAGCACCTCCAAAAAAAGACCAACACCACCTGGTCTTCAATCTTGAAAGCTGTCTTTTTGAAAGTAACAGAAATATCAAAATAGTTTATCAGTGCTCCCCAGTGTGGGCCTAGTACCCCCTCCCCCCGCCCCTCCCCTCAGGCTGTGGTTGCTAGAAGCCTGATGGCCAGGGATTCAAAACCAGCCAGTTCGGATGAGGTTAGCAAGGGAAGGGAAGCAACTCACGTGACCCATTTTTTTGGCTGGGGAAACTGAGGCAAAGGACAAGAGGAAAGAGCATGGAAGCTGGCTCAGGGCAGATGGAGGAGTTTGTACACTGGGTTGGGAGGGGGTACGTCCTGCGGCTCCCAAGGACTAAGGGCGCTCATTCATTCAGCGAACTGCTGTCGCGTGCCTTCTGTGTGCCGGGCACCAAGAATACAGAGGCGAAGCCACCGTCCTTGCCCATGAAGAGCACAATATCTGATAGGCTGGACCAGTGGGTCAGCTGTTTCTTCTGTCTTTTTACCCCACCTCAAGCCATAGGATGTGTCCCTTTATTATCATTGCCATCATCATCATCATCATCATCATCACCATCATCACCATCATCACCATCCTCTGCCACCAGCTCCTCTTCCTACCCCCCACATGCCCTCCTTGAAACCTAGAACCACAGCTGCTTAACGAGGGGGCGGGGCCTTGAAGAGCCTCTCTCTCACACGGCATCCTTCCTCTCTCCGCGAATCACCACCCAGTGGAGCACTCCCAGCAATCAGGAGCTTTCTCGCTGCCTCATAAATCAGCCCCCTGCATCTCTGGGGAGCAATTTCTCACTCATTCATTTATCCACTCATTCAGCAAGCATTTACCAAGCAACTACAAGGAGCCATCTCAGGACCAGTTCGCGGAGATGCCAAGAGACACACAGCCCGATACCTTCTTACAGAAAGCTCGCAGGACGATGGGAGAGGGAAACAGCCAAGCAAGGCAATACAGCGCCGTGTGTGGGTGGAACAGGAAGGGTGAGCTCGCGTCTACTCTGCACGACAGTCCTGCCGGGTGGGAACCATGGCCGTCCCCATTTTACAGATGGAAAAACCGAGCACAGGGAGGCTAAGGGCCCGGCCTAAGGCTACTCAACGGCAAAGTGGAAGGGCCAGGATTGACGCCGGGGCTGCCTGACTCCGGAGGGGCTGTCTTGGCCCCTCTGATGGACGTGTCCCCGCCTTGCTGACCGACGGAAGCTGCAGCCCCGAGATGTCTCCATCTCTGCCTCCCACGCGCTCCTTCCACGTGCCCCGAGTGGGATAGACCGAATGGCCCAGCTTCTCCTCCAGCCCAATAGTCATCCTGGCTGCAGCCAAAGGAGGCCTGAATAATTCATGGCTAATGCCCATGGCCCGATCCTGGAGCAGGTTTCTGGTGGCCAAGCTGGAGAAGGGGGAAGGGCCAGGGCAGCTGGACCTGGAAGGCTGGGGGACAGGGCGGTGGGGGGGGGGGGGGACGGGGAGGAAGAGGGCTGTGGTGGAGTTTTGAGTGCCACTCACAGCCAGGAAGGGAAGAATAAACAAGGCTCGATGAATTATTCACCAGGCAGCTGCTGACGCAGCCTGCGGGTGGCGATGGCATGAGAGTGTGCTAAATCCGAAGTCACCACGCACCAGGGCAGCCTGTGTGCCCACCGTGGCCAGGCTCTGACCTGAGAGCCAGAGGGCAAGGGGACGCAGGCAGAAGGCCCAGCACAGCCCCCTCCCAGGAGGGGGCAGGGCCCGAGAGAGACAGAGCCTGTGTCCCGGTCCTGGATGTGCCCGAAGGTGCACAGGAAGGTAACAGGGTGGACGCTGAAGGCCGGGGCAGCTGGGCTTGGTCACAGCAGAATCAGAGCAGTGCAGTCTGGGAAACCATTAACCGGCCGAGTCTGTTTCTCAGCTGGAAGGTGGACACCATGAGCGTGGTTGGGTGAGGCCCACATGCTACCAGGAGGCCAGGATGACCGCTCCCCTGTGACCGGAATCCCGCACTCCGGGTCCAGCCCTAAACCCAATCCTGGGCACACGGTGACCGGCAGGCCTCCTCCCTCTTCCCTCAGGCCAGCGAGGCCAGAGGTCTGGGCCTTCCGAAGCCTCTTCTTTCGCTCCCCGCTGTCTTCCCGCCTCACTTCCAGGGGAATCCCGGGAGAGGGCGCTCTGGCCATGGCCCCTGCTGTGAGCGTTCCCTCGGGGAGAAGGTTGAGGTTCTGCACGTTTCCTGCTGAGCCAGGCCCCACACCCCCACTGCAGGCAGCACAGGGCCAGGGGCATGGGACTGGCCCCACTCCTTCGCTGACTGCTGTGTGACCTAGGGCCAGCCCCTTTCCCTCTCTGGGCCTCAGCGTCTAGACAAGAAGGCCCCTCAGACCCCTGTGGCTCTGACCTCAATGACAATAAGATGGAAGGGGTAGAGAGGGCCTGGCTGGCTGTCCCCCCTGGCTGGGCCTCCTGGGGTTGGAGGTGGTCAGAGATGAACTTTTCTGGAATCCAGACTAGGGGTCAGGTCTTCCTGCAGGAGATTCCAGGTTCCGTCTTCCCCAGGGAGCACCATGCTCTGACCACAGGGTATCACAGCAGCCAGCTCCTCAGACCCAGGCCATCATCGCACGGGCTCACCGCCTGGCCAGGCAGGACGGTTCCCTGGGTGTGACTCCCGCCATGAGAACCGCAGCAGCTGCCCGGGAAGCTGGAGCGTGGCACAGGCACACCAGCCGGGAAGGAGCAGAGCCCATGCCGGGACCCCAGACCAGCCCCGCAGCCTCCGTCCGTCATCAGGAGTGAGGCTGGGATCTAAAGCAGAGCCACCGTGTGTGCGGTCACGGACGCTGCCGGGACCAGATTCCTCCTGCCCTCACCCCCGTGCAGCTCCACGCAGGCTGGAGGGCTCAGCAGGACAGCCCATGAACTTGACTGGGGTCTGTCGAGTGAGTCTGTGTGCCCTTGAGCGAGTTTCCTACCCTCTCCGAGAGGGTCCATACCTGCAATGGTAACCCCGCCCCAGATGTCACTGTGTGGCTCTGATTGGCTGCCCTCTGTGTATCTCAACCTCCCCCCTCCCTCGAGCCCCCCCCCCCCCCCCCAGCCCTTGCCTGGGCAGTTCAGGACAGAACTGGCCGAAGCAGAAAGGAGGAGGCCTGGGTAAGGAGAGGGGCCTGGTAGGTGGCAGGAGGGTGGAGGGTGCTCTGAGCAGGAGCCCAGTGCGGCTGCCTAAGTGCTCGGTAATAAATAAGTGATATTGGCCACCACCTAATGCGTCCACAGTGCCGGCCGCCAGCGCGGGAGGGGAAGTGTATCACAGCCCCCGCTGCCTCTTGGTCTCACTCACATATTGAACCTCATGCATCCTTAATGAGCTCCGGGTGACAGGCTGGCCCTGAGGGTACTGAGCCTCCTGGGAGCTGGAGGGTGGAGGCATTAGGACAGCTGTTCCCTTTGGTCCCCAGCAATGTTCACCCCTGGGGGGCTGCTGGGAGGCAGACAGCAGAGGGCCTGCAGGGGCTGGGGCAAGTCCCTTCCATCCTGGCGAGGAGGGAGCGAGGAAGGGAGGGCTGGATGCCCTAGCCTGGGGAGCCTGGGTGCCTGGGTTCTCACCCACCCTCTTTTCAGTCTCTTTGTTCCCACAGCCTCAGTTTCCCCACCTGCAAAACAGAGGGCATCTTGGAGCTTGGGAAGCCTTGGTCCAAACCAAGGACCACTGGTGTGTCCACTAGGGGGAGCTGGTAAACACCCCAGAAAGGAGGCTTCCTCTGATGGGGAAGAGCAAAGTGCAAGGGCCCAGAGAGACCGCCTGCCCCTTCCCACTGCACAGGAGGGGAAACTGAGGCCCACAAGGAGAGAATGACTCACCTGGGGCCGCACGGCAAGGTCGGGGGCCCCATGCGGTGCCCTTTTCACAGCAGCCCGCCACACCCTCGTCGTCCTGCTGGGCCTCCCAGGGCTTGGAGAGGGGGCCTCTGCCTCCTGAAGTGGAAAGAGGAAGGTCCCAGCACCCTGGGGGCTGGAATGCACTGGGAGCCGCCTACCCGCCCGCCTGTGTGGCTTCCGTGGCCTCTGCCTCTGGGCTCCTGTGTGCCATCTACTGACCAGGAAGGATCGCCCCGCTGCCGTGGGGTGTCCCAGAGCTGTCTTTAAAGGTGCCAGAGGCACGCACTGAGCGCCCCAAATTCCAGGTGCCACTAACTCACATGGCAGCAGAAAAAGGGGAGCAGTGTGGTCTCTGAAGTTCCTCCCGTGGCTAAGAGGCTAAGGGCAGAAATCGTAGGTGGGTCTTTAAAAAATTAAACGTAGAGTTGCCAGAGGATCCAGCATTTCCACTTCTGAGTGTACACCCCCAAGAAAGGCGAGGCACAAAGGCACACAGATCCTTGCACACTCACGCTCATAGCAGCGTTCACAACAGCCGAGAGAGGAGCGGTGACAAGCTGTGGTATGTCCACGAAATGGAATATTATTCAACCTTAAAAAGGAAATGCTGACACGTGTGACAACGTGGATGCACCTGGAAAACATCACGCTAAGTGAAATAAGCCAATCACGAAAAGACCAAGACTGCATGATTCCGCTGATGTGAGCCACCTGGAGTCAGTCACACAGACAGGAAGTAGGAGGAGGCTGCCAGGCGCTGGGAGAAGCGAGAATTGGGGGGGTTATTTTTGACTGGATATAACATTTCAGTTTTGCAAGATGAAGACGTGCTGGAGACCGGTTACACAAGAGCACTTTATACACTTAAACATGCCTAAGAGGTTAAATTTTATGTTATGTGTATTTACCACAATTGGAAGATTTTTAAAGAAAGAAAGAAACGATGGCCAGGAGCTGAATGCAGAGGTCTGACACGTCTTGCATACCAAGTATATTTCCTTTAAAAAAAGAGAAAAAGACATCAAGGAGACTTGTTATGTAAAGAAATTGTTTTCTAGCCTTTGTGACATGGAGAACCCTCTCAGAGCGCGAGAACACCACCCTCACCCAGCAGCTCCGGGGCAGCCTGGGACTCTGGTTCTGCAAACAGGGCATTTTCTCCGCACAGGGCTGTACCCTACCTTGAGCCAGCACCCTACCCCCGGTGTGAGGCTGGGGTGGCGGATACCCTGGACCTACTGCTGGGGATTTAACACATGGGTCTTAGATTTGACACTGAAGGTCCTGCGTGGTCTGGCACCAGGAAAACTGCCGACCACCCCCTCTACCCTCCCCATCTGCTTTGGGCATCCCCCGGCCCTATCCAGTGCCCGCACAGGTCACCCCTGAGAAGAGGCCAAGGTCCCCAGCAGAGCCAGTCTCTTCCTCTTCCTCTAGGCTTCCATGCCCCTTCTCCTGTAGTTTCTCGGTTAATCCTGGGGGTTCCATATCTGCACACCAGCCAGACCTGTGAGCTCCTTGAGGAAGGGGCTGTGTCCTGTTCAAGTTGTCTCACCCCGGTTTCAGAACCAGCCCTCAGCCTGGCACACAGTAGGTGCTCAAAAACCTTTGTGAAAACAAAGTGAGAATATTCCTGCCGCTGTCTCTGTGTTCTCTACCCAGATGGAAAAATGAAATCTGAACCACCCAATGTGGACCACTTTGGATCAGAGACTCATGTCTATAATCTCTTGATCATAATTACAGGCGTAGGGGGGTACTTGCTCTGGCCCACATACTGACTACCACGATGCTTCCCATGTGAATCTTACTAAGTTTTTCCAGGAGCCTTGTAAGTAGTACTGTTACTATGCCCATTTTACAGATAAGAAAGTCGAGGCTCAGAGAGGTTAAGGAACTTGCCCGGGGTCTCCCAGCTGGTGGATGTGAGCTGGAATTTGAACTCGTGTGTGCAGGTGTTGTGTGAGCCCAGTTGCCTCCTGCACTGCTCGCTGGGGTGCTCAGAGGCTTGGACACAGCGGCCACCCGCCACCAGGAGCTGGAGGCTGGGCCAGGTGCCGGGCAGCGGCAGTGGCAGCGGCAGCTTCACTGAGAGGCGCCACACCCCGAGGCCTCTGCGATTTTGGGCGGCGCTGCCTCTCCTGGTTAGCGCCCTGATGGCTGACTGATAGGCTGGGCTGAGCACACAGCTGCTGCTGCTGCCTCGGCAATTCTCTGAATTGGCTCTGTGCTCACTGACCTGTTGGAAAAGTAAATGCAAACTGCAGAAGGGAAAAAACTCTCTCTCCTGCACCTGCCTCTCCAGCGAAGCGCCGGCTCCTGCTGAGGTGTCCCCACACCGAGCCCCCAAGCCTGAGGGGCAGGGTGCAGGAGGCCTCTGGCCCCCAGAAGAGCTGGATTCTTGTCAAGTCAGAGCCGGAGGGGGCTTGGGAGGTCTTCCTCTGCCCCCTCCAAGCAGACACTGCCCTGCAGGGAACCCTGGGTCAGGGTGGTGCACTGCAGGCAGCCCAGGGACTGGATGGGCCTGTCCAGAAAGCCCCAAGCAGCAGGCTGGGCCCCGGCCAGGAGGTCATCTTCTCGCTTCAGCTCCCAGGGTGGCTCACGCTGGGGCTCTCAGAGAAACTGAGGCAGGGCTGCCTGCCAAGGCACCTGATTCATGCCTACTGAACGCAGTGACACAGATCATGGGCTTGACCCCCTGCCCCTTTGGAGGGGTGAGGTCAGGCACAAATGGCAGAAGTCCAAGGCAGAAGAGGAGAATGGATCCCTTGTGTTGGTCCAGAGCTTGGAAATTTACAAGCTACTTCCACATTCTTGAGTAATCCCCTAACAATCCTATATAATAAAAGGCTAATATGCAAATTGTCCCCTTGGGAGTTCGACCGGGAGAGTGGGAGTTTGATTGCTCGCTATGACGTGTGCTGACCACCAGGGGGCAGTGCGGAACATGGCAGGCAACCGGTGGCAGTGGTGGGGCACTGAGGAGTGAGGGAAGGAGGAGGCAGGCAGGTGGGGAGGCAGGGAACCTGATTGGCCCTGATCTCTGGCCAGGCCTAGGGACCCTACCCGTGCACTAATTTTGTGCACCGAGCCTCTAGTCCTGAGATATTGTCCCAACCAGTACTTACTGTGCTCTTACTAAGTGCCAGGCATTGTTTGTGCTGTTGTACACGCATTATCTCATTGCACTCTCACAACCACACTGTGGGTTAGGCATCAATTACCAGCATCTCCCTGTCACGGGTGGAAAACGGAGGCACAGAAAGGTCAGGCAGGTAACTTTGTCAAGGTCACATGGCTACTGAGCTGGGATTCGAGCCCAGACAGCCTGGGCCCTGGAATCTAGGTGTGCAGCCACCCTGCTCAGCTGTTTCTCATAGCCCAGGGCCTGGGCAAGTCTTTCTACTCATGGTAACAGAATGGAAGCAGAGGGCCACCTCCTCACCTCCTCATCTGTGCTCTGGAGACGATTCTTCCCAACCTGGTGCTAAGTGAATAAAAACCGAAATGGGGCTTAATTGAGACCATGAAAAGCAGGTGCTGCCTCCTGCCCATGGAGAGAGGATGGGAGTAATCAGATCAAAATGGAGGCAGCTGTTCAGAGCTGGGCACAGATGCTGCCCCCAAACCCCTGCTCCTGGCTGCCCCTCACCTTTCTGCTTGGAAGAGCGCCTGAGTCACAGAGGCTCGGCAGGGAGGAGGACCCGGCCTCGAGAGGAAACCTCGGCCCTGGGCAGCTGGCACCCCCCAGGTGTGCGTCCCCCCCACCCCCTCCCACTTGGTGGCTGGGAGCACAGGCTCTGGAGGCAGACTGCCTGGATTTGAATCTGAGTCACTTTCAGCTGCAAGCCCTTAGGCAAATTTAACTTTTCCACGCCTCGGTTTCCTCATCTGGAAAATGGGGATGCTGATAGGATATACAGTGGGGCCTTGACTTACGAGTTTAATTCGTTCTGAGACCAACCTCGTTAAGGAGCTCGTTAACTCAAATTACTCTATCAACTCAATGCAGAAAATCGGCTGAGAGACAGCTGGTATCTCAAAAAACTTGTTAGTCGGGACACTCGTAAGTCAAGGCCCCACTGTACCCTGTAGGGGCTGAGGGAGGATAGAATGGAACGTGTACTGAGTGTTAGGACAGCCCCTGAAATAGAGGGCGCTGTGTTTGCTATTATTAGCATATCATTATTAATAGACACGGTTTATAATAAACAGATAAAGTCGAAAGTCCTCCTTCTCTGGCCCAGATGCTCCTTTCTGGCTCAGTGGGAGCCCAGCTTCCCGCACTTCCCCACCTGCACACAACCTCCAACCAACCACCTAACCCTCCTTCCCTGAAGCGCCTCATGTGCTTGGCTTCTGTGCCTTGCCGGCGCCCTCTCTCTTCCTTGCTAATGGGGAGTTTTCTTGCTCACCCTTCAAGATCCAGATCGGCTGCAGCCCCCCCCATCCTCCCTCCAACTTCCCCCTCCCTCATTGGCCTCCAATCTCCAGCACACATCCCCCCCGCCCCCCCCCTTGGGCTGTGGTTGCCGATCTGCCTTAACCAGAATGGGTGCCCCTGGGGGGAGAACTGCGTCCCCCTTCACACCCACAGCTCACACTCCCAGGGTCTAACTCAGCGCCACACTCCTAGAGTCCTCCATAGTGAAGCGCTCTCAAAAATGGGAGAACGGGAAGGGAGGAAGTGGGGAGAGGAGAGGACAGGGAGGGAGGGCAAAGGGCACTGCTCCTCCTCGGGCAGAGAAGGGTCTGGGGTGGGTCCGGGAGGAGGGGGTAGGCAGGCAGTGGGGAACCTGGGCATCCCTACCATGGCCATAGCCCGGGGCCTCTGAGACGTCTCAGAGACAGCTAGAGCTGGAAGTCCATCAGGAGTCATAGCCCTCCTCTCCCATTTCATAGGTGAGGAAACTGAGACCCAGGGAGGGGCAGTGGCTCCTCCTGAGTCAGCCAGGGAAGGAGAGTGTGAGCTGGGCCAGACCCAGCGCTGTCGGGAGCCCCTCCCACTGTGCAGTACGGCCAGCCTGTGTCTCCACCCACACATCAGCAGGCTTGGCCTGGTGTGCTCGCTGCAGGGCGGTCGGTATCGGAGTGTGCAGGGGATACTGAATTGCACGGCTGAGGCCCCTGGGGGTGGCAAGGCGTGGGGTAAGGGAGGAAGAGAGAACATTGAGTGTGTCAGGAAACTTGGGTTATTGGGCCAGAGCACCCAAGAATGTTGCTGTAGAAACAGACCTTAGCGGTCATCCGGTCCTGACTGTCCATCTCTCAGGACAAGAAAACAGGCAACTGTCCCAGCCTTGCAGGTCCTGCAGCACCTCAAAGGCGCAGCATGGCCGGCCACCCTGTCCAATTTCCCTTTCCCATCCCTGCCCCAGGACCATTGCCCCCTCAACCAGGAGTCCGATGTCCCTCAGGCTCTGCAGTCTCTGGCTGCCCCAGGAACCCCCCCCCCCCCAACAAGGACCACTGCTCCCCCTAGAGGGGCAGTCCTCCTGCTTGTTTTCCAAGGCAGAACCAGGTAGGAGGCACTGTGCTATTGGGCCCCCTCAGAACCCTCCTGCTGCACCGGGAAAGGACTGTGGAGTCAGGCAGTCCGGGTTTAGATCCCAGCTCTGCCACGTTCTAGCTGTGTGTCTATCGGCAAGTCACTGAACCTCTCTGAGCCTCAGTCCCCACAAAGGAAGATGATAGCTATCCCTACCTCCTGGGGTTGGGGAGAGGGTCAAGTGAGATAGTCGACTAGAACAACTTGCATTTCTCCTGAGTCACAGGCGGTGCTCCGTAAATGGAAGCTGCGGTCATTATGCTCACGTCTCCACCTCCAGATCAATCGCTCTGTTTCCCAGCGCTCCCGGCATGAGGTCAGCTCTGTGCCCTGTGGGCAACAGAACTGAGCAAAGTCCTTTCCCCTGGCTGGTCTCCACCCCCAATCTCAGAGGCTCAGGGCAGCTGTGCATGGCTGGGGTCAGCTGCTGGTTGCATTAGCGGCCAGAGAAAGGAGCCAAGATGCGCATGCCCCTAAGAGCCAGGTGATTTTCCACTTCACCCAATGATGACGGAAGTGAGTGAACACCGGGCATAAAGGGGGGAGGCTGGGAAGAGGCAAGGTAAATAGGACCAGGAGTGCTATTACCCTCCAGGCATCCTTGCCCATGGCCCCAAAACAGGCAGCCCGGAGACTCCAGGCCAAATCCAGACCCTGGGACGCGCTGTCAGTTCCCCCTCCCCCTCCCAGGGAGAGATCGAACTATGGGCCAGCGTGACCAGGGACTTGGTCCCAGTTCACGGGACAGGAAAGTATTCCTTGAGCTCCTAAGCATCCGTGCGCGTCTTCCTGCCTGTTCGCCTGGGACTTAGAATTGCAGACATGCGTGAAGATCCCTGGGGATCTGGCTTTGCCTCACTGCTCTGGGTCAGAGACTTGCAGGCCTGCCCATGGCTGGCTGCAATCAGAGAGAGAGAGAGCAGGCGGGAAGGCTTGATGGGAGGAGGTCCAAACCAACCATCAGGAGCAGCCAAACGAGGAGTTCTGGTAGGTGAGGATAGGGCAATGGGAAGACAGTGTGGAACCTTCCCAGAAGACCCTGTGTCCCAGGAGAAGTGGCTTCCCAAACGGAGACAGCAGGCAGGCCCCTTATCACAGAGTTGGCAAGGGGCAGGGTCAAAGGTCAGAGCCTAACCAGGAGCTTAGCTGAGTTCCCCCCACATTTCTCACTCCCTGCAGAGAGGGTTCATCCTGGCTGAGGCCATAGAAAGTATATGGGGTCCAGATGATCCAGGGACAGACAGACGACCAAGTCAGGGGCACACCCCTGGCCTCCCTGGCTGTGGGGAGGGGGGTGCACGCTCTGACAGTGCAGCTGGGCAAGGGCCTGGGCTCCATCTGTGAAGCAGGACAGGCTGGGAAGGAAGTGTGGGCTCAGAAGTATGTCTCCCACTTGCTGAGAGGCACAACGAGATCCAGAGGGCGGACAGGATCCCCAAGGAGCAAGGCCAGGGAGGCAGAGCCACGGTGGGGAGCCAGGGGTGGCCGACCTGGGATCAGAACCAGACTGTAAGCTCCTCTCCGGCAAGGACTCAGTCTAGTCCACTTCCTGTGCTTGGCCTAAAGAGGTGCTAGTGGAATATTCATTGAGCCATTGAATGAATGAACCAAGGAACAACCAAGGAGCAGGCAGACCATTGCAGATTAAAGGTACACATGCTGGCCGTGCCTTCTTTTTCTGGATCCTTCGAGCACTCCCTCACCAGGCCCGGGTACCCATCGGTGCGTGAGCCAGCTTTGTACCACGACTACCATTCTCGTGTCCAGGCCTTCACCGCTGGCAGCCTGCTATTATAGAGAGAGCGCTGTCCTGGGAGTCATCCTCCCTGAGTTTGCCTCCTCGCTGTTTCAGACGGATGTGAGGCCCCGAGCCCATCATCACAGAGCCTCTGGGACGTAACTGTAAACACTGGGGTCAGGCAAGGCGGAGTCAGGGCCCTTAGTCTGTCAGTATCCGCTGCCTCTGGAAGACACAGCCACGGCAGCCTTAGGGCAGGGCAGACCTCAAGTGATCTGGCCCAGCCCGGTGCCATCAACAAATAATTCAGTTCAGAACCACACACCTTCATCAAGCGCCTACTGTGTGCCCAGCACCACGTCAGCCACAGGGGGACAAAGACAAATGGGGCACAGGGTTTGCAAGGAAAGCATTGTTTGTTTTTGCTTTCTTTGTTTTCCTTTGCCGAGCTGGCCCCCCACCCCTGGGAGGGCAGGGCCTCTAAGCCTGGGAGGAATGCCCAGCCACTACCAGGAGGGGTCCTGAGTCCCCGTAGCAGAGGGAACTGAGCGCTCTCTCCGCAGGCGGAGGCTGCTGACACCAGCCGTGCTGTGCTTTGCTGGCAGGCAGGCTCTGAGGGAAGACAACAGCTTCCCAGCAACAAGTATTAGGAGATAAGCTATCAGAGGCGTCCCATTGGGCCCTCTCTCCCTGGGCACTGCTGTGGTGCAGGCTAGCCCCCGGCTTCCTCCTTGTCAGTTATGCAACTACACGTATTCTGTTCCCCCTGTGGTCCCCTCGGCCTGGACTGGATTGTGACAGAGGCAGCACTGTGTTCAGCTGTTAGGAGGGACCCCAGCAAAACAGAGCGGGGGCAGGGGGCAGGGAGAGAGACTCTCTCCCTCCTGCAAGAACCCCTCGCTCTCAATGCGAATCCTCCTTCAGGAACGACAGGACGAGAGACGGGCACAGGGAAGGGATGGGTGAGGCCTGGCTTCTGTCTTGAGATGGAATCGGCCTCCTCTCATCTCCAGACTCCACGAAGCATTCTGCAGGAGATGGAACGTGATTGTGGAGAGAGAGAGAGCTTATGGGGGGAAAAGACAGAGGGAAAAAAGGGGGGAGGGGAGAGCAGTGGCACACACTCACACACACACTCTCACACAAACACATATACAGACCCCCTTATCTGATTAAGGATCCAAGGGAAGTCAAAAAGCTTCTGGAAAATTAAAATGACCCACCGGGTTAACCAGGCAAGATCTGCAGGCAGATTACGAAATCCAAGTTGAGTGGGGATTTCCTTTGCTCCTTGAGTCCCCAGCCCTTGTTCCTTAGGCAGAAGGACAGCAAG
This sequence comes from Myotis daubentonii, assembly GCF_963259705.1. Classification (NCBI taxonomy): domain Eukaryota; kingdom Metazoa; phylum Chordata; class Mammalia; order Chiroptera; family Vespertilionidae; genus Myotis; species Myotis daubentonii. The sequence goes on along the minus strand of NC_081855.1, from coordinate 45,103,399 downwards.
TCAGCCGGAGAGGGGGAGCCAAGGGCAGTACCAGCCCCCCCACCCCCACCCTGAGCAGCAACTCTCACCCAGCAGGCCCTGTGCCAGCGGCGGGGCACCTGCACCTCTTGCTCCGGAAGGCAAGTGTCAGGAGAGGACTGGGGACAAGGACCGGGCCTTTGGTTCTGCCCAGAGGCCTGGGAGAGAGATGCTGTTTCCTCCTGCTCCTTGTTTCGGATTCTGGCCTCGGCCCCAAATGCAAAGGTTCTGGGGACGGATGGAGCCTCTCCCCTCAGCTCTGCCCACCGAGCTCAGTGTCCAGAATGCTGTGGGTGGCCGGGATCTGGCCTCCCTCTGCCGGCCCCTGACACCCGGCACCAATGGCTCTGGGCGAGTGCCCCTTCTGTCTGGGCCTCAACTTTCCCTGATGGAGAAAGGCCTCCTTAGCTGACACCGGGACTTCAGGGCAGCCTGAAGGGGGCGCTGCACCCTCCACAGGGCGCTGCTTCCACGGAGCTGGCGGGTCCATGGACTTTCGGTCCCACGGCTATAGGAAGGGTGACGGTGAGATGAGTTGGTCTGGGGACCACCTTCTGCACCATGTGGAGAAGTCCAGAAGGCAGCTGGGTGAGCACATGTGGAGCACAGAGCTGGGAGTAGGACTCACGAGCTGTGTGGGTTCGGGCACTGAGGCCAGGGACCTATGAGTTCTCTCCGGAGTGATTGAGGGACATCAGGACCATGGACAGAGCAGAAGGGGCCAATTAGCTCCATAGATGGGGAAGGGGAGGGAGAGCCCTGCCTAAAATGAGGAAGAACTGGTCAGGGAGACACACAATCAGGGGAGAGGGATAGAACTGCAAGAGAGAGGTGGCCCCATATGGCAAATGTTGCAAAGGAGACCCGGTCACCCCTTCCACCTGTGTCCCCTTCCGTCCATTCTCTGCACAGCAAACAGACACTAGGACGCTTTCAACCATAAGTGAGACCACTCATTTCTCCGCTCTAACCCTTTAATTCCTTCCTTTCTCACTCGGAGTAATAACCAAAGTCCTTATCCAGCCGGCAAGACTCTACATGACCAGGCCCCCGTGAACTCCGACCCCATCTCCTATTACTGCTCCCGACTCCCTTCCCTCCAGACACACTGGCCTCCCTGCTGCTCATGAACAGATCAGGCCTGCTCCACCACAGGCCGGGGCACACCGTGCTCCCCCTGCCTGCAGCCCTCCAGCCCAGCCTCCACATATCTCCCTCTCTCCTCCCTCTGTGTCAATTCTCAGCTCAAATCCTGCCTTTTCAGAGACGTCTTCCCTGACCACCTAAGAGGCACACCTCCTCCCACCGCTCTGTCTCCCTCATCCTGCCCTATCTCTCCTCCATGGCACTCGCTGCCGCTCCCACACTGTTTATGTGCCTCTTGATTGTCTGTCACCCACAGTAGTTCTCAACCTGCCTAACGCCGCGACCCTTTAATACAGTTCCTCATGTTGTGGTGACCCCCAACCAGAAAATTATTTTCGTTGCTACTTCATAACTGTAATGTTGCTACTGTTATGAATCGTAATGTAAATATCTGATATGCAGGATGTATTTTCATTGTTCGCGACCCACAGGTTGAGAACCGCTGTGTGTAAGCTCCATGATGGCAGGGATTTTTTGGTTTGTTTTTTGTTCATTGCTTTATCTTTGCTTCCCCCCGCCCCCCCGCGCCTGCTTTGTTCATTGTTCTACCTAGAATCATGCCTGGCACATCGTAGGGACTCAATAGTATTGTTCAATGAATGAATGAAGCTGAAGAAGATGACACCGGATAGTTCTCGTTAAAACTGGGAACCAGGAGGTAATGGTGACCTTTGCTGGACAGGACTTGATGGGGACCAGAGCCTGGCTATAGGTGAGGAAGTGGGGGAGGGTGGGACAGAGTGGGACTGGGAGGGGAAGCAAGGGTGGGCAGGCACATGTTCGAGAACACAGGGGAGTGAGGGGAAGGAGCCAAGGAAGAGAGCAAGGTGGAAGATGCAGGAGAGAGGGGAGGGATCATCGATGGCCCAGAGTCCCCGAAGATGCAGGAAGGAAAACACATTGCTGAGCCAATAAGAGAGGATATTGTTTCCCTCGGTTTATCCCGATATTGTAGAAGGGACAAAGGCCATGAGGGCAGACGGGCTGGGTTTGCGTTGTCTCTCACCCACCCCACCCCTTCCTGTCTGGATGCTACGTGGGCTGTCTCGCCTTTCTCTGTCTCCATCTCCTCACCTGAAATAGGGGGATGAGAAGTCCTGCCTCATATATTGCTGGGAGGTTAGGCGAGAGAATTCATTTGTAAAATGCCTGGCACATAGCACTCTCTCATCAAATATCAGCTCCCCTTCTCTTTACTGTCGGCTCAGTCAAGAAAGAAATCTGACAATACTTCCTTGACCTCATCAGCCAACGGCCAGGCATCCTTTCCTCAAAGGCTGTGATTGAATGGAATCGACAGTTCAGCCTCTCTAACAGCAGTGGGAGGAGGACGCTAACTACCTCCCCTACTCCGGGCCTCAAGCCACTGAGTGATGGCTACTAGGTCCCAAGGCCAGCCTGGCCGGGAGGGTTCCATGAGGCTGGAGAGGGGCACCGAGCCCACAGCCATGAGCCGCCATGGCCACTGACCCGAGAATGCCCAGGGCCACCACCCTAGGGTCCCAGATCCTAGGAGACAGCGAGGAGGTTGGCCTTGGGCCGAGATAGCACTCACTTCACCTCCCAGCTCCGCCTCTTAGCCAGCTGTGCCACCTTGGGAGAAGGGCACGTCCCTCATCTTCCCAGAGCCTCACAGCAATCCCGCAAAGCCGCTCTTCCGCTCCCATTTCACCCAAGAAGAAATGGAGACTCAAAGAGGTAAAATAACATAACTTTCTCAGGGTCAGACGTCCTATCGTCCTATCGGGCTGGGTCCCAGCAGGAAGCTGATGGCTGGCCGAAATAACCCCAGGAAAGTTGAATACAAGGGTTGTTTGAAAATGCATGGGCAGGACATAGGAAAGCGGCTAGGGATGTGGAAGTACCTCAGGGCAGGTAACTACAGGTACCTTCACCTGAAGGGGGGAGTCCCAGACCCCAAGAATGGAAAGGACTGTGTGGAGAAGACCCTTTCAGAACCTTTCGTTGAGGAACCCCATGGGGAGGAAAATGAAAAGTTAAGCACTCCAACCCTACTCTTCCCTCCCTCTCAGCTTCTGCGGGTGCTCTCCATGCCATGAACCTGCGAAAAGCAGGGGGCTAGGAGCCACTGATGCGGTCCATGGGGGCTACCCTCCCTGGGCACAGGCAGAGAGAGCGGGTCTGGAGGGCGAAGGAACAATGCCCAGCACACACAGCCGACTCTGAGCTGGCTGAGCAAGAACTGGAATCAGAGGTATCCCACCTTCCTCTTGCCATGGCACTTCCTGTGGATCCTCAGTCATTGCTCATGGAATGAATGTAAGGAGAGATGGGTGGGTGGGTGGGTGGGTAGATGTATGGGTGGGTTGATGGATGGTTGGTTGGATGGATGGGTAGGTGGGAGGATGGATGGGTGGATGGATGGATAGGTAACTCCTGCAGCCTTTCTTCATGTGCCTTTAACTAATCTCGTCACCTGACTAGAAACGTAAGGCTTGCTAGAAGGGTTATTTCTAAGCCGCAAGTGGGTTCTGAGAATAAAAGCCTTCTTCCTAGTTTCTCAGTCCCTGCAGGAGCTGCTGGTTTCTCTCTGGCCTCTGGCTCATTTTCCCTGCTGCTGCCGGAACTGCTCCTTCTCTTCAAGAGCTGAGCCTTGAGCCAGGCTCAGCTGCCTACAAATGAAGCGAAGCGCAGAGGGCAGAGGGCAGAGGGGCGCTGCCCTTGCCCCCCCCCCCCCCCCCCCCCCGCCGAGGCTGGAGTGCAGAGCTGAGTTGCCAGCCCCTCTCGCAGTGCAGGGAGCTGTGGGAGTGGAAGGAGGAGGGAAGCGGGAAGGCAGGATGTTCGCTGTAATTATTTTCATTGATTTGTCTACTCGGATCCCAAGAGCTGCGTAGCCGTTGTGACATTTAATAAAAATAATTCAAGGTAAAAATACCTCCTTCCTCCCTGCTCCCTCCTCCTCCCTCATCAACACCCTTCGGCTTTCATCTCCCCTCTCGGACTCAGGCCAATTACAAAAAAAAAGGCAGGTGGAAGCAGGCACCCACTGACAAGAAAAGGGGAGAAAAGGCTGGGGCGGGGACCAGAAGCCCCGAATTGGAGCCAGCGCTGGAACCAGCTGCCTGCTGACCCGGCACCCTGCTGCCTCTCTCTGAGTTTTGGATGCCCGGCCTGCAAAACTAGGAGGCGCCGCAAACATGTAATATGTCCTAATTCAGAGCCAGTAGTCTAGGCCTGGACCCTTCTGAGGCAATGAGACTTGCCTTTCACATTTCCTGTAGACCTTGCTCCCATCTGCTGAGTTTATTTCTGATTGCTAGCATTTGACCATGGAAGGGTCCCCGCCCCCCCGCCCCCCCCCCCCGCCACCAATACCACCATTTCTTGTTATTTTTCTGAGCCATGATAGCCCATCCTTCTCCTTCTCCTTCTCCTTCTCTATCTTTAATTCATTGTGAAACAAATACTATTCAGCCCATTATACAGAGAGGATAAACTGAGGTGCTAAAGTGTTAATTGGTTCCTTGTCATGCTCACCATCTATATGCCTCATACTTTAAGTATATGGGCTTGTATCCTGATAACGATTCTTCCCTATAGGGACTCTTGGGGAAACTGAGGCTCGGGGGAGGTTAAAGCTGCTGCCCAGAGTCACACACTGGGAATCGCCAAGACCAGACACTGACTTGGGTCGCCGTGACTCCGGAGCCCACGGCTCTGTCCACTGGCACTTGCTGCTTCTCCATAATGTGCCACAGCTGGCTCTAAACCAGGCCTCCTGCCTTCCAGGTCGAAAAACGCGGAGAAGCACCCTGACTCGGCAGAGTGAAGGGAGCGGAGGAGAGCTGAGTTTGGAAAAGCTCCTGAAGTCTTTCGGAAGTCTTCTGAGGCCTGGAGCCTTCCCGGGCTGTCAGGGGAGGATGTCACCAGGGTGACCTCATATGTTTCACCAAAGCCTGTGTTCTGGGGTAAATGACGGCTTTCCCCCGTCCCGCTGAGGAGAAAATCGATCGCCGCCGTGGAGATTTGGAATGGGACAGTGGCAGTTAGAAAACACGTCCCCAGGCAGGTGCTGGGAAAGGGGCCTCATTCCCCCTCCTACACATTCTGTCAGTGAAGCCGGCTGTGCCTCCTGCTCGCAGCAACCTGGGGAGTCCCAGCTGGGCCAGGGATACGGCTGAGGCCTCACTGGGGTCCCCCCTGGCTCCCAGTCCCACCTCCACTGCTGAGGCCTCCACTGCTGAGGCCTCCCTGGGACCTCTGCTCTCTCTGCCCAGGCCCCCACCCCCGCCCCTGCCCCTGTCAGCTAATGGATATTTTTCTCTGCACAGAGAGATTTACTAAACAACTGAACTAGGACGCATTAAGTCTGTGGGTTTGGAGGTTTGTTTTAGAGCGATTCTCGCCCGGAGAACCGGCCTCTGAAATTAAGATGCATTCTTCTCAGCAAATATTGATTTCAACTAGAAGCAACTCTAAGAAGCTCACCGCTCGCGGGATGTGAGCGCTGGCGGCTGCAGCTCGGACTCCGGGAGGGGTCACCTAGGTGCTCCCGCATGGGGCCCAGGTGAGGTGATGAAGAAGATTCAGGGTTAAGCACAAGCTGAAAACTCACCACAAAAATATACCAAACAAAAGCTCACTTTGAGCCTGGTCGGTGTGGCCTAGTGGTTGAGCATCGACCAGAAGGTCACGGTTCAATTCCCAGTCAGGGCACATGCCTGGGTTGTGGGCTTGATCCAAAGTGGGGGCCGTGCAGGAGGCAGCCAATCAATGATTCTCTCTCATCATTGCCACTTCTATCTCTCTCTCCCTCTCCGTTCCTCTCTCTGAAATTTTTTTTAAAAAATGTGTTAAGGAATGAACTATTGATACATGCAACACCACCATCTTAAGTGGAAGAAGCCTGACTTGAAAGGTTAAATACTACATGCTTCCATTTCTATGACATCCTAGAAATGGGATAGGTAGCCCTAGCCAGTTTGGCACAGTGGATAGGGCGTCGGCCTGCAGACCAAAGTGTCCTGGGTTTGGTTCTGGTCAAGGGCATGTACCTTGGCTGCAGACCCCTTCCTGGCCTGGGCCCTGGTCGGGTTTCATGCAGGAGGCAACCAATCAATGCGTTTCTCTCACATTGATGTTTCTCTCTGTCTTTCCTTCTCTCTTCCACTCTCCCTAAAAATCAATGAAAAAATATCCTCGGGCAAGGAGTAAAAAAAGAAAAAAAAGAAAGAAAAAAAGAAAAAGAAAAAGAAAAGGGATGGGGAATCTCTATATAGAAAAGGCCAATATGCTAAGTGTCTGTCCGGGTAATGACATCACATAGCAATGCTCGGCTTCCTCTCCCTAGCGACTAGCCTTCTTGCAGTTTCTTCAGCCCAGAAACACGACTTGCTTTATAGCCAGGTGGAAACATTTTACACTTTAACCAAATGTCTGTGAAGCATTTTCCCATGCCTCATCTCATTTGATCCTCACAGAAGTCCTGGAGTAGGTAGATAGGAGACTCAGTAGAATCCTATTTTCTTTTCATTAGCCAGAAAACCGAGATTTAGAAAGCTTAGAAACTTGACCCGACTGAAAAGAAGTAAAAAATGGTGGACCTTGAAAATGACTTCAGGTTTTCTCACTGCACAGAATATAGTCAAACACTGCAACAGTTAAATATTGTACCCTTTGTTCTCCCTGAGTGAGCTACAATAATAATCTGCTTCGTGTTGATATTTACTGCTGTGTTGCTGACAATTACCTGAAAGAGAAGTTGGGGTGCTTCACTGGGCTGGAAAAAATGTAGCTAAATCAGAAGGCAGGTCTAATTAAGAAGTTTATTCTCTCTATATGAAAGGCTAAGTTGACTCTCACATGCACAAGACATATAAAGCTCTCATTGGCACCAATTGCACATGTGTGTTTTGATCGGTCATTGTCGATCGTGAATTTTGTTGACTCTTCTATTATAGAAAAAATGCGAATAGCAATATTAAAATATTTCTTCTAATTAATTTCCTTTCAATGTGCACGAATTTGTGCACCGGGCCATTATTATATTAATAATTGCCAGGTGGAGGCCTCAGAGGAGAGGCTGACTACAAAAGGGCAACACAAGGAAACTAGGAGAATGACAGAACAGCACTATTCTGTGTCATGATTGTGGTGGTGACACCAATGCTATGCCTTTGCCAAAACCCATAGAACTGTCCTCTACCAAACAGCAAACTTGCTCTGGCAGGTGTGACTCGGTTGGGCATCATCCTGTGCACCGCAAAGTCGCCAGTTAGATCCCCCAGCACAGGGGGCATGCAGGAGGCAGAGATCGATGTTTTGCTCTCACATCAATGTTTCTCTCTCTCTCCCTCTCCCTTCCTCTCTCTCTGATAAATAATAAAATATCTTTAAACACACACACACACACACACACACACACACACACACACACAGAGCAAAGTTTTCTGTGGGTAAATTTGAAAATAAAATTTAAAACATAAAAACAAACAGCCACAAAGACTTTGTAAACATGGCCATTTGGACATGGCTCTGCCAAAATGATGGCATCACACAGGTCCTGTCTTGCTTCAGACCTCCTCTTCCCTCCAGCCCTGTTCTCTCTGGTCTCTGAGATGGAGATGGGAAATCTTTCATGGGGCGTGAAGGAATGATCGTGTGTGCCTCCTCCCCACTTCAACCTTTTCTGTCTTCCCTTTATGCAGCCGTTGGCTGTCAGGCTGAGGCAGGCGAGTCTCTGGGGGGATGGCGAATCCTCCTGCAGGGAGGGGCTGAGCAGGCTCAGGGCAGCCAGGGAGGCGGCCTGATCTGTGAGGGGTACTTTCCAAGACCCCCAGTGGATGCTGGAAGCTGTGGATAATACAGAACCTGATATACTACACTACATTGTTTCCTATGTGTGCATGCCTGTGATGAAGTTTAATTTATAAATTAGGCACAGTAAGAGATTAACAACAATAACTATTAATACAATAGAATAATTATAGCAATAATACAAGGGTCACTTACACAGGCACTGTGACACTATGACGGTCCATCTAATAATCAAGGCAGCTGCTAAGTGACTCGTCAGCGGATACCCTATACAGCGTGGGAACACCGGACAAAGGGATGATTCACGCCCCGGGCGGGAAGGAGCAGGACCGTACGAGATTTCATCACGCTACTCAGAACAGTGTGCAATTTAAAACGTATGAGTCGTTTATTTCTGGAAATCCCATTTAATATTTTCAGACCACAATTAACCCCAGGTACCTGAAGCCATGGAAAGTGGCACAGCGGATGAGGAGGGACTACTGTACGTGGAGCTGGCAGCTCAAGCATGGAGGACAAGGGCACCTCAAGGCCCCGTCTTCCTTGTTCAGCCTGAACTCCAGGGCAGAGCAGGCACCAGGCACCAGGGCAGAAGCCCAGGTGGGTGTAGAGGGAAAGAACCCCATAAACTCCCATGTCGGAGGACGAGGAAAGAGGTGAGGGAGAGTCTCACCATTAGTGCCCAACTGCCAGCCCGATTGGCCAACTCCATTTCCCCACGTACTTGTTGTGTATCTTGAGCACATTTCTGGTTGCTCAGATGTTTAAATCCATGAGTTTGGGTGGGTTATAGCTCTGCCTTGGCTTCTGTAAATGGAAAAATAATCGTACCTACCTCAGAAGATTACTGAGATTATTACATGAGTAAATATCCATTCATTTTCTCGACAAATATTTATTGCCCATCTATTATGTACCTGTCACTGTCTTCTGGGCTTACGATACAGATAAAAATGCCTGTTTTCACGAGGTTTGCCTTGTAGGGAGCAGAACAGATAGTAACAAAGACTAAAGATATGATGTGGTGGGTGGTGGAAATGCCGTGAAGAAAAGGGGCTAGAAATTGAGGGCATGGGGGCGGGGGGGAATTTATATAGGACAATCAGAAAAGGGAAGATGTGCCCAGGAGCCAGTGTTTGAGCAGGGATCTGATGGAAGTGAGAGAGTGGGTGGGGAAGGGAGCGTTTCATGCAGAGGGAACAGCAGGAGTGAAGACTCTGAGGCTGTGGTGTGCGTGCCAAGAGGCCAGCGTGGCCACTGCAGAAAGGAAAGAGTAAAAATGAGATCAGAGAATTGCGAGAGACCCGGTGGTGAGGGGCGGGGAGACCCTTGTGTGTGCTCTATCGTTTTGTTCAGAGTAAGATAAGAAGACTTTCAAAGCCTTTGAGGAGTGACATGATCTGACTCATGTTTTCAAAGGATCTCTCTGGACAGTTTGCGAAGAATAGTCAGTAGGGCAGTGCGGGTGAAGCAAGGAAGTTATTGCTCAACCTGGAGGAGGGAGGGTGGTGGCTCAGACAAATAGAAACACGTATATAATACAATAGAGCCCGGTGTATAGAAAGCACTCAGTCAATGTTATCTATAACTATTATTGCTAGCATCATCAAGTTCATCATCATCATCAAGGGTCGGAGCTCAGCGATACTGAAAACATAAAATAAATCTAATTGGTCACTTCTGAAAAATACTAGGAAACAAACTCATTCTTTTGAAAACTGGCAAATAAAGGTAAAAAACCCAACACATATCCTATCTTTCCCATACAAATGATACCACAGGTAACCAAATATTTCATGAAGAAAATTTCATCTTTATAGAAGAAGAATTACAGCTGAGAAACAAAGAGTGAATGACTGGTATCATTTTGTAATAACTAATGGGTGAATCAGTCTAGGGCAGGGTCGTGGACAGTTCCATGACCGAAAGACAGCTAGATATTGACACCTCCTGATGGAAGAGCACAACACGGAAATAAACCAAGCCTTCCTGATCTATCTAGTTGCCAGTTTAAGGAAATGTAGGGACAGAATAACACATTAAATGGGACCATGGCATTCAGCAAAATCAGAGTTTGGGAAAATCTACAGGACAAAGGACCCAGTTACTACAAAAAATTAATTCCGCGGGAAAAAATATATACTGGAAGTGGGAATTATAGATTAAAGGACATGTAAGAGACATACCAATCAATCAAAATATGTAGATCTTATTGGATCCTGATAAAAATAGAGTGCAAAAGAAGCCTAGAGGCAATCGAGGAAATGTCAATGCTGATTGGGTATTTAATGAAATTAAAGAATTAATGTTCAGTTTTTGGTGTGTGCATCAGTTAGCTGTTGCTGCATAACAAACCACACAAAATTTAGCGGCTTAAATCAAGGACTGTTTTGTTTGTTCATGGTTCTGTGAATCACCAGTCGGGGCAGGTGTCAGCTGGGATGGCTCCTGTCTGTCCCACATGGTGTGGTTGGTTCACCCATATGCATGGACTCTGTGGGAATGGCGGTGCTCCATATGGCCTCTCATTCACAAGGGGGCTAGCCTGGGCTCTGGGGTGCTTTATTTGGTGGCAGAAGCATTGGCAGAAAGCGGCAAGAAAGGGAAGACCCAGTAGCCAAGTGCTTTCTGAGCTTCTGCCTTGCATCGTGTTTGTTTTTGTCTCATGGGCCCAGAAAGCCACATTGTCAAGCACAGAGGCAATGTAGGAGGGGATGTCACAAGGGCATGAACACTGAGAGGCATGGTTCATTGGAGGTCATGCTGTAACAACCTACCACAGTGCGATTGTAGTTTCAAAAGACTGTTTATCAACTAGATATGCATATTAATATATATATATATATATCTAAAAGCCTAAGTGACCGAATGACCAAATGGCAGAACGACGAGTAGACCGCTCGCTATGATGCACACTGACCATCAGGGGGCAGATGCTCAATGCAGGAGCTGCGCCCTGGTGGTCAGTGCGCTCCCACAGCCAACCTCTCATGGTCCCTCCCCCTGGCCGGCTGGCCCGATCAGCCCCTATTGGGACTGGGCGAGATGGCCCCGATCGTTGGCCAGGCTGAGGGACCCCACTAATGCACGGATTTGTGCACTTAGCCTCTAGTTTCCATATAAAATGATATACTTCGAAGTAATCAGGGTGAGGAATGGAGGAGTGGGTGAGTGTAGAGATGAAATGAGATTGGCCATGAGTTTTTGAGGTTGATTGATGACTATGTGGTGGATTGTTCTATTACTGCCCCTACTTTTTCGTGTATTTGAAATTTTTAATGAGATGGAGTTCTCATTTTAATGTCTGGTCAACTGCCAGCACTAGGAGACCCAAGGGAGACAAGAGCATTCACACCATCGTTGTTCCTCTCAAGATATCGTGTTCTGCTTCCCAAAGTAATGAGGAGTGAGGCAGCACCAGGGAAACTCTCCTAGGCACTCTGCTGCCTTCCTCTCTTTGGAGAATAACGTGAAGCTGAACTGCTTGCATAAGCATCATGATAAGAATAACTCCATCAGCACCTGTATACCCAACACCTATGGTTTTATTTGTTAGTGTTCACTTTTCCCCCCAGATTATTGGAGGACTTAGGACATGGACCTATTCTAGATGATAAATTGCAAATTGTTGTGATTATTAAAAGAAAGAAGAACGAGAGAATGAGAGCTCAGGAGCCCAAGGGGGTGGGGCTCAGAGGCAGGGGCCTCTATTAACAGGAAGTTCATGGAGGAGAAGGGAGAGATGAGGAGATGAATCGCCTCCAACTGGGATCCACCAGCATTCACTGCATGCATAATGTGTGCCGAACATTTGTCTGGATAGAAAAAGGGAAAATTGTTAACGTTTAGACAAGATTTATTCCCTTAAAGTGCTTGCAATCATTTATTCACTCAAAACACATATTGAGTGCCTACTGCACGCCAGGCCCTGTTAGATGCTAAATGGGAATAAAAAGATGATTTAAGATATTTTTTCCAATCTGTATTAATGAGGACAATTCCAGTTGTAATAATAAATTACAACTCAAAGAGGCTGAAGCAGAAAAGATTACTTCCTGGCTCATGCAGCTGGAAAGTCTGGGGGTAGTAGCTTCAGGCACATCTGGATCCAGGTGCTCCAGCAACTGTCGCCAGGATCCTGTCTCTCTCCATCTCTTGCATCCGCCTCCCTCTGTGTGGGCCTCATTCCCAGACAGACTTGCTTTCCCACCGGCAGCCACAGGTTTGCCTCCGGCCACCCTGGCAACAAATGTCCCAGGACTGGGTCTCCCTGCGGCAGCCTGGCCCAGTGCCCGCTCCTGGTCAGGGACAAGGAATTAGCTGATGGCCGGGCCTAGGCTGTGGACGTGGCTCAGAGACCGAGGAAGAGGGGAGTCCTACCCAGCAACATAGAGTGAGAGAATCCCCAAAGGATAACCACCGTGTGGCCACCACAACAAGGAGCCTGGGTATTGGCTTGGCAAAGCCAGTGTGTTCTTCAGGTGCTTACAGTCATTCATTCATTCATTCATTCATTCACGCAATACATTTCCATTGAGTACTTGTGTCCCAGACTCTGTTCTAGATGCCAGAGTTACAGCAATTGGCCAAGACAGACAAAGCCACCGGGGCTTGTATTCTAGAGGGAGAGACAGAAAACAAAAAATGTCGACAATAAATTGTTATTTAAACTCCAGATCATGATTTCCTATAAAGCAAGTAATAATGAAGAATCTGAAATGGGCTGGCAGGGGAGTAAGGGGTGCACAGGAGGGAGGGAAGCTGCGAGGGCCAGACGTGAGCCTGGGTCTGTCCTGGGAGGAGCCCCCTGCCCTTCCTCAGCCCAGGCTGCTGTGTCTGTCCCCACCCTTTCCCATTAGGAAGTTGGCTGCTTCATAAATGTGTGGGGTGGGAAGAGCACTGAGCAAGGAGTCAGGGGGCCCCCGCCCAAGCCTTCTGCGCCCCAGCTTCACAGCAGCACCGCGGGCCACTCAGCCCGTCTCTCTGGGCCTCACTTTCATCATCTCTAAACGGGGTACCTCCATGTTTCGACAGCGAATTTTTCTTAGACAATGATGACAGCACTCATTGATTGCTGGAGGCCATCAGTTGTGCCTGGCCAGTGTTGCTCAGTGGTTGAGCATCAACCCATGAACAGGAGGTCGCAGTTCAATTCTCAGTCAGGGCACATGCCCAGGTTGCAGGCTCGATCCCCAGGTGGGGCTGTGCAGGAGGCAGCCGATCAATGAGTCTCTCTCATCACTGATGTTTCTATCTCTCTCCCTCCCTTCCTCTCTGAAACCAATTTTAAGAAATGTACAGGCCATCAGTTGTCATAGTCTGTCCATTACTGTCAGATTGGGCCTTTGGCCTTGGGATTCAGGACGGTGCCCTCGCAGCCAGGTAGATGCTCAAGGACCCTCCCAGAGCAGTTAAGACTAGGTTTGCCAGATAAAATGCAGGACCCAGGTGAGGTTTGGGGGTATGAGAGGCAAAATACCAGTCCTGAGCACCTAGCTGCACCCTCCATCTCTCCACTCCTTCCTCCCTCAGTCCTAGTCCACCTCCTTGTGGGCCTCACGCCGTGGGGCTGGGAGGATGCTAGAGCAATCGCAGGGCTGGGAGGGAGTGGGAACATAAGGGAGAAGGACAAAGAGAGAGGCAGAGTAACTGTATCAGAGAGAGGGTGGGGGAGGGAGGAGAGAGGCAGGGGGGACCTTTCTGGAGGCTCCTGGCGCTTGCAGGGGTGGGACGTGGGGTGATGCAGGCTCCGCAGAGCACCAAGTTCAGGCAGCAGCGGGCCCTGTGTTCCAGCCCCTGAGATGGTGGCGGCAGGAACCATAAAGCTTCTTAGAGGTAAATTGTCTCCCTTTGAGGCAGCCCAGACGCCAGCAGAGAGCAGAACAGAAGCCGATTACAGCCGGCAAGCGGGGGGTTCTTTAAGCCTCTCTCGTTCTCACTCTCTTACAGATCCAGTCCTGCCACCAGTCCTGTCGCCTCCAAGGGGGTGCGAGGATTCCCAAACCCCATGATAATCACTGTCTTCTTCTCCGTCGGGGGATGAGCACGTGGCGGAGGGGGCAGCAGGCTCCACTGAGAGATGGAGATCTCATTCCCTGTCTCGTCTCAGGATCCCAGCCCCCCCACTCCTCCCAACATTAGCCCAGTCCTCGGTGACTTGAGCCTCTGCAACAAGCAGCTGCACCAGCGTTTTAATCCTGTACACACACACACACACACACACACACACACACACACACCATGCTCTCTTCAAAAGCCCTGTCAGGTTCCCAAGGGCCCTCCCTGCACACAGCCCCCCAGGACTTCTATCCAGAGCCCAGAGGGACCTCAACAGTCAGCCTGCATCCAAGGCAGGGATCCCCACGCCCCGCTCAGCCCTCAGGGAGCAATCCGTCCCTGGGGGAGAGTGACAAGGGCCAGGGCCCACCCTACTCCTGCAGCCTGGAAGGGGCTTCGGGGAGGCTGAGGGGAGAGCCAGGAAAAGGGGGACCCGGGGACCTTAAGCCTCAGTGTGTGGGGGGTGGGAGAACGGTGGGGGCCAGGGGCTGATTCACAGCACAGATTAGCCGGTTCTTCTCCGGTTGCAATTAAATTTTCCCCGGGGTACGTCCACCTCCCAGTTGTATTTCCTCACCCCGGGGCCTCCGGGAGCTTGTGCACAGTCCTCCAAAAATGTGCAGATCTTACTGAAACTTCCCAGCCTGCCCTTCCCCAAGGCCGGTCCTTCAACTTTGCCCCAGATGGCTCAGGGTTCAGGGTCATCACCGCCTGCATCCTGTGTGTCAGCATCCATCTCACAGTGGAATCCCTAGGACTGGACACCAGGTTCCCACACAGAGTGGTTCTTTCACCTCCTTTACTCTGAGAGCCATACCTTTATTAATGCTGCCCAAGATTTTGCGAATTCTGGCCAAAGGTTAGACTGAGCTCTAGCCACTGACCCCAGTTACCGCGAGAGAAGAAAACTCCCCAGATGTCAGATATTTAAAGATCCCTGAAGGAGAAAGAGAAACTCCAAAGGCCTGAGGTTGGCTTTCGCAAATACTGCTTTCTCTCCCCCATGTTCTTTTCTGCTGTCTGCCATCCAGAGCCTCCCCTCCACCCTCCCTGGCCTTCCTTCCTCTTTCCTCCTCTTCTCACGCAGACTTCGGGTAACTGCATGACCTTGGGCCAGTCACTTTTGATAATCCCTGGCCGCTTATCTCACAAAACCTGCGTGAGACTCCGTGCAGATAATTAATGCATGAGAAAGCACTTTGAAAACTATTCAACACTGCACAAATGAAAGGCATTATTTATTTACTTGCCCACTTATTTATTAATCTTGCACATGACCCTGTGCTGAGAGTTCCATAAAGGGAGATAAATACGCAGAGCAAATGGCTGCCCAGAGCTTGAATCCTGGAATGTCAGAGCCAGAGGGTGGGGGTGGGGGGCAGAGGGAGCAGAGAGAGCAACCCCTTCATGGTACAGCTGGGGGAACAGAGGCCTAGAGACGAGGAATAGCTGGTGTTGTACTTTAGGGTGTTGACTTATTTAATTCTCCAAACGCCTATGCAGCAGGGACTACAATCACCCCATTTACAAGATGAGGAAATGGAGGCACAGAGAAGCGGGTAACTTGCCCCTGGTCATCCAGCTAACGGGAGCCACAGCGGAGTCCAGCCCTTCGCCACGGGCAAGGTCACCCAGTGCATCAGGAGCAGAGGCTGCCGGCCAGGGCCGCTTCCATTCCAGCCGCCCCCACATGGAGACATGAACCGACCACTCAACATGGACAGGGGCCTGGAGAGCAGCTCAAAGTGGCATTAAATGGTCCCCTCATGTGATCCTGGGGGCCAGTATCCATCCTCCTGTTCAGGGCTCCTCCCAATAGCCCTCCTGACTCCTTGCAGTCCAAGCCCCAGGGGCCTGTCCCTCTGTCCTGGGCTCCACACTGGGCCAGGCCTGAGGTCAGTGCTGCTGCAGCCAGGGCCCAGGGAAAGGTCAAGACGCCAGCCTGTCCCGGGCCTCTTTCCACGGGACTCAGATCCACTTCCTGAGCGCAGCCTTGCTGCCTCCCATCTTCACGCCCAGCCCTCCCTTCTCCTCAAGGCCCTCACCTCCTTCTGGTCCCACTGAAATACTTCCCACCCTCCACGCTCTTCGGCGTTAAAAAGACCAGAGTCCGCACCCCAGCCCCGTGGCTTAATAACAGCACTGCCTGGGCCGCCGGCTCCCCTCCTGGCTGCAGTGTCTGCATCTGTGAAACAGGGAGGATGCTGATGAAAAGTGAGGTTTACCATTGCCCTTCTCAACCCGCAAGTGCCAACAGTTACCTGGGGATCTTGTTACCAGAGACTGACTCAGCAGGTCTGGGTGGGCCGGAGTGTTTGCGTTTCCAAAGGCCCGCTGATGCCATGGGCACACTTGGAGCCACAGGGCTTTAAAAGACCTCGTCTGATGCCTAGCAGACAGCGCCAGCTCCCCGGTGGTGGCGGGGTGCGGCCGGATGGAAGGGACCCAGGATGTCCCTGGGGCTCCATGGCTCCCGGAAAAGGAGGTTGCTCCAGGCTGCTCCTCCCTTCACCCACCCTGGCAGCTTTTTTAATGTGCTAGCACTTTATCAGGGGGTGCAATCTTGGCCTTTTTATACAAATCAAGTTGCCAAGAACCTCAAACATGGCCTCAAAGATGGTCCCCTCCCTCCCAATAAATTAATTTATTTTAGCCTTTTAAAAAATATTTTTTTAAAATTAATTTCAGAGAGGAAGGGAGAAGGAGAGAGAGGGAGGGAGAGAGAGAGAAAAACATCAATGATGAGAGAGAATCATTGATCAGCTGCCTCCTGTGAGCTCTGCACTGGGGACCAAGCTTGCAACCGGGCATGTGCCCTGACTGGGAATCGAACCATGACCTCCTGGTTCCTAGGAGGATGCTCAACCACTGAGCCACGTCAGACGGGCTGTTAGCTTTTGGAAGAAAGATGATATGACAGTGGCTCCCAGAAGGCAGCCTGAGGGGCAAGGGGAGGGAAGGCACCCACACATTGCCTTGGCATTGGGAAGGGGAGCTGCGGGCAGCTCTGGGGGTGGCCCTCGGGCCTCTGCTGACTCTGAGAACATGCCCCCAAACTTGGGCTGAGCCCACTGTCCACCTGCATATCCTGCCAGGCCCGTGGGAGAGGGATCCTGGATCTAGTCCTGCCTCCAGGTGCCAGCCACCAGACCCTGGTGTGACCTGGGCCCCTCTGGGCCCCGTCTCCTCTCAGTAACTGGAGGGGGTGCAGTGGCGTCTCCCTCCTCCCATGAGGCTGCAATCAGCGGTGAGGATGGAGGCAGGAAAGGAGGAGGAGGGTGTGAAGGGATAAGCGAGAGCGCGTGGGGGATGGAGAACTGAAACACCCGAAGAGAAACATTCCACTTGGAAACTAAATAGAGTTACTTTGTCAGGAAACAGGGCACACGGCACCATAAATATTCAAGTAATTTACTATAAAACGCCATCCTGTTTTATTTTGTTTTATTCCCCAGTCAAAAATCACAGCGCGGACCCAAGTCAAGAACATCAACAGTGCGGGCAGGAGCAGAGGAGGAAATAAACAGAGGGCAGCCTCGCTCAGCACCAACTTGGGGCAAGTCAACCCCACCACCTGTCTCCATGGAAACGAAGCAGGGCCAGGTGGGCCACTCTGAGGCCAGAGAACCAGGGCACTGGCTCCCTCTGTTGGGTAAAGCTGGACACGGCGTAGCCCAGGAGGGAGACCCAGAGATGGGGGCCCCAGACTGGCTAGGGCAGGGTGGGGTCCAGCCTCTTAAAAGGTTCTGAACGTGAGCAGGTGCCCATCCTGTGCCCTGTAAGCACAGGTGCCCCCCGAAAATGAGGCTGGGCTCAGGGGAGATGGACAGAGCCAAAGAAACCAGGTTTTGCCCAGCTGGTGTGGCTCAGTGGTTGAGCCTCGACCTATGAACCAGGAGGTCACAGTTCAATTCCCAGTCAGGGCACATGCCTGGGTTGTGGGCTTGATCTCCGGGGGGGGGTGGGGGGGGCGTGCAGGAGATAGCCGATCAATGATTCTTTCTCATCATTGATGTTTCTAGCTCTCTCTCCCACCCCCTTCCTCTCTGAAATCAATATATATATATTTATGAAAACAGGATTCAAATCCTGTCCTACCTCTCACTGGTTGTAACGGGGTAAGTTGTGTAACCTGTCAGAACCTTAGTTTTCTCATCTGCAAAATGGGGATGATTCCCGCAGCTCCTAGGGTTATTGGGAAGATTAAAGGAGATCATCCATGTCAAGTATCTGACCCTCCTAGGAGCGGGCACTGCCAAGAAGTTCAGGGCCCTAAACGGGCCGGTCGCTCTGGGAAGCAGCTGCCTGCCCCTGCCACCCTCTGCCTCCACATCCTGCCCACCCCTGCTCCGCCCCTCCTTCCCTGTGGGCTCTGCTGGCGCATGAAGTCCCCACAACAATGAGGACAGCAAGCAGCACTGAGCGCTCTGCAGGTGCCTGTCTCCCTCAGGCCTCACAGCGGCCCTCACCCACAGGCATCCTGTGAGGAGGCAGAGATGTGGCAGCAGGTGCCCAAGGTCACACAGCGGTCAGCCTGGGGTGGGCCCACACACGCACCGAGGCCTCCCGGGCTCCGAAGCTATGCTCTTCCCTACATCCTCGCTTCCTCTGCTGCCGTGGAAAGAACACGCCCCGAGATCCGCACCCCAGTCTCAGCTCTGCCCGCGGTCAGCCGTGCAGCCTGGCGGGTCTCTCTCCTGCAGGGCTTCCGTTTCCCCACCTGTCACAGGGGCGGTCCCTAAGGGCCTCTGGCTCTGAGGCTCCCTACTGAGCTGGAGTAAAGGGGAGGTTTGGTTCTTCACCCAGAAGGTGATGACAGGGTCAGAGGGCTGACAGCTGGGCCGTGGGGCACCCGCCCAGGGGCCTGCCGCCTCTCCTGTCTCTGCCTGTGCTGTCCCTGCTGCCTGACAGGGACAGGCCCCGCAGAACCGCGCTGGGTGGGGACCTCTGATCCGAGCTGGGTGTAAACCTCTCACACTCATGCTCTGGCTCTTCCTCACTCGCTCCAGCTCCCCAGGGCTTCTGTGATCAAAGTGCTTTACCCTACGTCTCCCAGGGCAGGCTGCCAGGAGGCGGCAGGAGACCGTCCGACAGGCCCCAGCTAGGGATAGAGACAAGCTAGGCGGCTTCCCGATGTGCCTGCCCAGCCCGGGCTGTGGGAGGCTGGTAGGCAGGGTCTCTGCAGGGAGGTGTCAGCAGGAGGTAATAATGATGGAGGGGGGGGGCGGGGTAGGGAGCTGGGTTCCTGATCTTTCAAATAAAGACCATCGTGCCCAGCCCCCACCAGCAGATGCCTGATGTTGAACCAGAAGATGAGTCCAGTGTGGTCCCTAAGAAGCTTCTCAGTCCGGCCGTGCGATGTAGAGAGAGAAAAAACTTCGGCCCTCCCACCCCCAAATACCCTCTCCCTTGCTGTTACCAACCCCCTCCCCACCCCAGCCCAGTTTTCATTCATCCAGTGGGGACAGTAGAACCCACCTACCTACGACCTCCCTGTGATGGCGACCAGGCACATGCAAAAAGCTTGACTGGTGTCTGTGCACAGGAGGGCACAACTCACAGCCATCTGCCCTTTCTCCCCCACTGTCCCTCGAGGAGGCTCAAGCTCCTAATCTCTAACGCTCACTCACCACGTCCACCTCTCAGGGCGGATGTAAGCGTTAAGCAGCGAGCATAATGCACAGTTCTCCTGAATCTCAGTCTGCATCTGCGAACGAGCTAACGCTGCTCACTCCTCAGGCGACCAAGGGCATCACGGAGACGGGCGCGGGGCTTATGTGGCGTGTGGCGTGTGCCTGGCGCTCACAAGGGGCCTCAATACGCGAGTCCCAGGTCTCCCCCGAGGCCTGGAGTTCTGTGTTGGGTGCATCGCAGGATTTGCCGTTGGGAGCGGCAGCTGGTCATGTCCAAACACACAGGGCCGCCGCGGAGGGCAGCCAGCCGTCCCCCCAGGAGCTGGGGGACAGGCATCTGGGCAGCGCCGTCCTTCTTAGCCACCGAGCGTTATTGTTGCACAGGGACCACGTGGGTCGAGCCCTTACTCTCCTGGCTAAACGGTTGTTGGCCGTTGAGCAGGAGAGGGATTGGGCCAGGCGAGCGGGCTGTAGATCTCCCACGGCCTCCCACGGGGTGGCTGTGACAGTAGCTGCTCAGATTCATCGGGAGGGCCCACTCCCAGCAGATAAGCAGGCCGATATATCTCCGTCAGAGACTCCCGCTCAAGGGCAGCTCCATAAATCCCGGGGTGGGAGCAAACGAGCCAGCCAGCCACTCCTGGGCGAGCATCTCCCTCCGGGGCCCGTCACTCCGCACTCGGCAGCCGGAGCCTGCACGTAGCATAATCTGCAGTCCTGCGTCTGATCCATCAATAACCCCAGGAGAGGCGCCTCCCGCCCGCTCCGCGCTGGCTGAGACAACTGCCTGTTCTCACCTCCCCGGGAGCCGGGAGCTTCATTCTCCCCCTGGACCAGGATCTCTCTGGCTTCTTGGAACAGCTGTGTGGCTGCGTGCCTGCATTCTCCCGCTTGTCAACCCTTCCCAGCCTGGGCTCCTGAGGACAAGGAGTGCTCCCGACATCCCACGGGAGTGGGTGGGTGGGAAGGGAAGCAGGGGAGCCCCAGCAGGGAGAGGCGAGCAGGATGGAGGCCCAGAGCCACAGACTCAGGCTGCTTGGACCTGGATGGTCCCATCTGTGCAATGGGTCTCCATTCATTCATACGGCAAATACGTACTCGTCAGGCTTCGTTCTGAATGCTCTGTGTCGCCATGAACAAGCCCTGAGCCAGCGTGCATGCTGGTGCGGGAGATCAGCAGTGTCAGGTAAACACACAGAAAGGCTAGATCATTTCGAGCCATAATGTCTATGAGAAACACTGGAAGGGTGCTGGGAGAAAGAGCAACTGGGGTGAGGACACCCCTTACACGGAGGGTTGAGGGGAGTCGGAGGAGGTGGGATTTGAGCTCTCAGTGATAAGGAGTAGCCACGTAAGGACGTGAAGGACAAGTGTTCCCGGCAGAGGGAACAGCAAGTGCAAAATCCCGAGGCGGGATAGAGCGTTTCGTGTTCAGGCAGAAAGGGAGCCAATGTCTCTGGAATAGGGAAGGGGGATGGTAGGAAATGAGGTCTGCAAGGAAGGCAGAGGACAAGATCCCACGGGACCACGTAGAACGCAGACAGGCAAGGATTTCACGCGTAATGGGAGCCACAACATGTATAGGAAGGTTCTGAGCTGGGAGGGCCATGCCCTGGTACCCGTAACCCTGAACCAGACCCCTCTAGCTGCTTTGCGGAGAGCGAGGTGAAGGGGACAGGAGAGGGAGCACTTGGTAAGGAAGGAGGCCCCATAAAATGTGTGAATATTTGATCCAAATGAGCTTAGAAACAAGGCAGGTAGAAGGAAGCTCTGAAAGGGGCAACTCAGCCAAGATAAGAAAAGAGCCAAAGCCACCTCAGCCTGATCCGTATACCAGGCAGTCGGGAATCAGACACGAGGAAGATGCAATTCCTGCCCTCAAGGAGGCCCAGGCCTTGGGGGACACCAGCAAGGAGACAGTGACTCCAGGCACAGGCAGCCAGTGCTCAGTCTGACCCAGAGAGATCAGGGAGGGCTTCCCGGGGGAGGTGACTATCGGCCAACACTTATGGGAAGAGGGTG
Source organism: Myotis daubentonii (assembly GCF_963259705.1). NCBI lineage: Eukaryota > Metazoa > Chordata > Mammalia > Chiroptera > Vespertilionidae > Myotis > Myotis daubentonii. The sequence continues at coordinate 45,081,746 of NC_081855.1, read as the reverse complement.
TTAGGACAGACAACAACACACAATAGGGGGACCCCAGACACAGTTAGACCCAAGGCCACGCAGAAAGACCAAGGCCTGGACTCAAGTCCCCCCTCCCTACCTGGAGAGGCCCAGGCTGGGTGACCGCCAGCATCAACGGCCAGATTCCAGCCCCCGCCTTTGAGTTTTCCAACGGAGGGCCCAGACATCGTGGAGCAGTGAGAAGCCACCCCTGCTGTGCCCTGACCCAGCTCCTGGCCCGCAGGCTCTGTGACATAATAAAGGTTGTTTTCCACCCCTATGTGCTGGTGACATTTGTTACACAGGCGGAGTAACTAGAACAGCTCCCCATTGTCTGCCCTTGTTATGAAGTTCCCGAAAATGCCTTGGCAGGCCCCCTCGCCCTGCCCTGCCAGTAGTCTGGGCTCCTGTCTTCCCTCTTCTCCTGGCACGGCCTTTGCTTCTGCTGGGCTGAAACACCGTGGCTTCTGGACCAGGGCACGCTCCCTCGCTTCACACTCCCCCGCCTTTCGCCCAGTGCGCTCACCCCTCTCCACACCCCCTGACCACTCCATCTCCGAGTCCCACTTCCTCCGGGCAGTCCCTCCTGAAGCCGGTGATGTGCCTCGGGGACTATACCCTCCACCCGCAACACGGCAGTTACCACTCCCTCCACGGTCGGCGCCCGTCCTCCTGTCTGTTCCCCTCACTCGACCGGGACCTCTGGGAGGGCAACAACTCTGTTCCTTTTGCTGTGTTGTCCCCAGCACAAAGCCTGGTCCAGACTAGCTAAAGAAATGCACGCTGGCGTGTAAGATGAGTTCTTCCTCACCGAGGGGGACCAAGGACACACGGGGCATCTCCTGAGCCCCTCCTATGCCCCAAGCACTGCTGGGTGCAGAGGACACCCATCTACCTCCCAAGCCTGGTGGGTGTTGTCAACCGGGAGGAAGCCAGGACGAGGGCAGCCAGAAGGACAGCTCCCTCCAGGGGCCCTGAAACGTAGACAGGATCCCAGTACGTGGACAGGGAGGGGGAAGGAGCAGTCGGGGAAACACAAGGAACTGTTGAGATTAAGTCCCTGGCGGTGCTGCTCAACGGGTGGGTCCAGGGACCACACGCTGAGTCGCTCTGGTTCCGTAGGACCCAGAAATGATTCAGGAAAAGTGGATTTCAAAAGGGAGAAGCCAGCCTGTGTGCCAGCATCTGGTCACTGAGAGCACACAGATGGCAGCTGCTCAGAGCAGGGGGTGAGGACCAGCCCCGGGCGGAGCTGGAGTCTAAGAGACAGAGTAGCCCGACAAAACACCTCCCCAGAGGCCACAGGGCCCCACCAAGACACACCCCTGTCCGCAGGGGCTGTTGGCCCCGTGGCCTCCATCACCTCCAGGTGGGTGCAATGGCTCCTCCCCGGTTTACAGTTACAGACCCTTTGAGAGGGTTAGAGCTGTGGACCCTCCTTGGAAACATTCCCACTGACACTCCGACCTGAGATTTCAGAAGCTTCCAGAATCACAGCCCTTCCCCCGCTAAGTACTAGAATACTAAGCAGCTCCTTGGACAATGTGTAGGAGACCCCCATTCCAGGGCCACTACAATCAGGTGGTGGGAGGGATGGCAAGGCACCAGAAGAAAGGTTGCAGGCATGTGGAGGCTGGGCAAGCAGAGGAAGGGGAACTTTTCAAGGTCTGCCTGAAGGCAGGGCGGAGGCTGGGAGAGGTTGCAGAGCCCGGTTGGAAGAGCTAAGGATCCTGGGCTGGAGGATTGAGCTGTGGGGAGGGGAAGAGGCCTGGAAGGCGGAGGCAGGCCCGGGGGAGGGCAGGGGGCTGGCAGAGGAGCAGAGCCCAAGTGCCTCTTGCCTCGGTCTTCCCACCTGCGGAATGGGAAGATGCTCCCCCTGCCCCCTTTCCTCCCCAGTGGATTCAGTGAGGAGGCTGAGATGAAGCCCGCCTCGCCGGCCCTGGGAGAGGAGCGCTGGATTAACATGCTCAGAAAGGAGCCATCTGTGCTGCCTGGGAAGAGGATGCACAGAAGCACCCAGCCTTCAGGGAGAGAGATAACAGGTGAGAGTGATAATGCCGGCCAAGGAGGAGGGAGAGCGACCAGTGGGTTTGTAGGGATAGGAGGGAGAAGGCAGCTTCTAAGACAGAGGGTTCGGGGAGGAATTGGGGCTGCTCCTGATGCTTCCACGGGGCCCTTCTCGGGGACAGGCCTTTGGGGCGTATGAAAGTGGAGGGGAAGCTAAGACAAGGAGGTAATTGGCAAATTGGGCATCTCTGACTGGTTCCTGTCCCCTTGAGGACATCCCAGTGGGATTAGGGGGAGGCAGACCCAGCCTTGGCCCTCTTGTTGACCCCGGGGCACCCAGTTCCTGAGTCCCCCTGAGTATCAGAGCCAGGAGGGCACTCTGTGGGTGCTCGCAACATGCCGGCACCCACGTGGCTCTCCGCCTCTGCAGACTTAGAGCGCGGACCCAAGGCCTCCGTGCAACTATCCCCGTGTATAGATGAGGAAACCGAGGCACCGTGCTCTCAGCCTCGAGTTCGTTACTCTGGCTCCAGAGGAAATGATTGGGGCCAGAAGGGAGAACCTGGAGTGTTTAGACCTCGGTAGGGATCCCTTCTCAGGGCTCCTGGAGTAGGCAGCTCTCTGACTAGGCCCAGAAGGATGAGGAGGCTGGAGTGGGAGCCGGCTGGTGGGGGCGGGGAGTGCAGAGGGCATGGCAGGCAGCAGACAGGGCAGCTGAGCTAGGCTGAGAGTAGAAGAGAGGCAATTAGCCATTTGTAACAGCTGTAACTTATTGATGGAAGGTCAAATCCACACAACTGAATCCACACACCTCTATGAAGAGGACTCGTTATCCCTTCGTGGCAGGCACTCAGAGAGGTTGAGTGACTTGCCTCTGGTCACACAGCTGGAGCCCCAAATTGAGCAAAGGTATGTGGGGGGGGGGCGCCTGCTTTGTCTGCCCGTCAAGTCAATCAGGGGCCTCACTGGGTCTCTGGCCTCTCTATGCCCGCACATGCCTGGCGGCACTGCCTTTGCCTCACATGTTAATTTTTCAATCTGATAAAAGCTCTTTGTCTCCCAGCCACCTCTCAGCCCTGCGGAGAGAGGCACAAAGTCCTGAATCCTGACTCTGGGGAAACAAATGCTGTTAAAAAGCCATCAGCCTTCAAGTGAGGCTCGAGGCACAGGGCGGGACCTTGTCACCTGGCTCCGGGCCCCGGGCTATGTGTCAGGATCATGAGCAGAATCCCTTCCCCCACCCCTTCCCTTCCCTCCCCGTTCACCCTGCACTACTGCCCCTTCTGGGGACGCTGGCATCTCTGAGCCGTACACTGGCCACCCTGCCTCTGTTATCATCCCTATTACACCAGCGTCATTCATTCACACATTTGTTACTTGGTTCACCCAACACCTACCATGTGCCAGGACCTACTATGTGCCAATAGTTGTGCTAGGCCCAGCATACCAGAGTGAAAGACATAGTTCCTGCTTTTGAGGAGCTCTCAGTGTAGCAGGGACACCATGGGAGTCAACAGATTTGAACCGTTTCAGAAAGGTGTGGTAGAGGTTAGGATACGGTAAGCCAGTGCTGTAGGAAAAAGGGGGCATCAGAAGGCATCACTGAACAGAGAGGGAGGGATGCGTTTAGTCTTAAAGGATGAATAAGAGTGAGCCACCTGGTCTTTCCCCTTCCCTACTTCCCATTTTTTGAATTTTTACTTAGCCGACAAGGCCCAGCTTAAAAATTCCTCTTTGATTTCCTTAACCTAAACCAGTCTTAATTTGCCTTATGTTTTCTCCACTTCCCCACAGTATAAGCTTTTATTCTTTTTTTAAAATGTTTTTATTGCTTTTTAGAGAGAGAGGAAGGGAAAAGGATAGAGAGATAGAAACATCATCAATTGGCTGCCTCATGCATGCCACTACTGGCATGTGCCCTTGACTAGAATTGAACCCCGGACTCTTAGTCTACAGGCTGATGCTCTATCCACTGAGCCAAACCAGCTAGGGTGCTCCTCAGATTATTTCCATCATTATTCAGACACTAGAGGCCTGATGCATGAAATTCGTGCAAGAGTAGGCCTTCCTTTCCCTAGTGGCCAGCACCGGCTTCCCTCTGGCACCTGGGACCCGGGCAGTCCCGGCTTCATCCGGAAGGTCTTCTGGAAGGTCTTTTGGAAGGATGTCTGGTCTAATTAGCATATTACGCTTTTATTATTATAGATGGGCTCCTCTTCCTGTTGGAGATTCCACGGTGTATATTTGAGTGGTGAGCGTGAGTGATGGCGGGAGCTGCAGCAGCCCCATCCTCACGCCCATGCTCTTGGATCCCAGCAACCTGGCCGGCGTGAGTCAGTGCGGGCCTGTGCCAGCTCTCCTGGAAGGCGCTAGCTGGGACAGGGGTTCTGCCAGATCCACTTTGCGTGGAGCCACTGTCACAGCACCCAGGGAGGCCGAGGAAGCAGGAGTGTTCACACAGCTCCCGCAAGGGTGCCACGAGGCTGAACAGATGATGTTTTCCAAGCTGTTTGAGATGATCAGGTGAAATTCCCTATATAAATATGATTCCCTAATGGCTTCAGGCAGCAAGGGAGATGCCATTCAACTGACTATTTAACAAAGCTGTTTAAAGAGGAAAACTGTGGGGATCATGTTTTATGCATTAGCTGTGAAAAATTCTCTTTAAAAATCTGTCTCCGTCATCTGAGCGCCAGAGTTCCGATACAGGGCCAGGTTTTCTGATGTGTGTTTTACAAGCATATAGACACTCTCACGCACACTCACAGCCTTCGCGGCTTTCCCCCGGCCCCGCCCCCATCCCTGGTCAAATCTTCAAGAGAGGCATTTAATCCTCCCCCATCCCCGAAATGTTCTGAGGCGAGTAGGCAATACCATTTTTCATGTGCGCGTTAATAATTCAAACTTCACACCAAGTTTTCAAACTGGATTGGCTTCCCAGGCTGATGTGGAAATGTCTGGGTCAAATATACTTTAAAGAAAAATTCCTTTAATTAGCTTCTTTTGAACACGACAGAAAGGCCCCAGCTCCATAGCAAGGCAGTTTCTTGCCATCTTGACATTGTTCATCAGTTCAAGGATTCGGTTGCGTCCGAGATAGGACATCTCGGCTCCAAAGGCCCTCGTGGGCTTGTGCGTTTGCTCTTTCTCCCCCTGCCCGCTTTGTGGGAGGCGCTGGGCGCCGTTCGCTCTGGTCGGAAGCGGGGAGCAGCCTGGGCGGGAGATCAAAGTCCTTTGGCCAAGGTCACAGGGAAGCCAGAGTCGGTTTCAGAACTCCCGTCTCCAATGTGTGTGATCTCCGCACGTTGCTCCATCACCCCAGCCTGAGTTTTCTCACCTCTGAAATGGGAATAATGACCACAGCTCCGCCCTAGGGTTGATGTGAGGATAACATGAGGTCATGAATGCTTAGTGAATGGTTGATGAACTTGAGCGGTGATCATGATGATCATTCCTCTTAGTCTCTTCTCATGTTGTTTTCTCTTCTCTCCATCCCTGAAGTTCTTGCACTAAAACCCGCTCCGATGCCATGATGTGGAAGAAACCCGACCGCCCTCTTAAAGGAACAGACAAGGTTTCAACAGCCTTGCCCTCTAACCCAGCGCTTGTCAACATTCAATGTGCACGCAAATCCCATGGAGATCTTGCTGAGTGCAGATGCTGGTTTTCAGTAGGTGCGGGGGGGGGGGGGGGGGGCCTGAGACTCTGCATGTCTGACAGGCTCCCAGGTGATGCTGATGTTGCCGGTCTATGGACCACATTTTGAGTAGCAAAGAGTAGCCCACAGGGTGAACATTTATTCCTAGAAAATGTACATGGTGGAGAGGAAGGTGGAGGAAGGAGAGGGTACTGGTCTTTTCCCTCTTTCTCTCCCCTCTTTCTCTCCCTCCCTCCCTCTTCTCTCTCTCTCTCCCTCCCTTGCTGCTCCCTTCCCTTCCCTCCCTTCCTTCCTCTCTTGCCTTTTAGGGTAGCTTTGAAATCAGACCTTCACAGCTGGGCCTCCACTGTGGGGAGAATGGAGAGGAGAACCAGTCTAAGGCAGAACAATTCAGCCATTTGAGCCCGGCCTCCTTCCTTCATCTTTCAGCAGCAGGAACTGAGACACTATGGCCCGATGCTACACACAGAAAGGCCAAGACACGAAACGCCCTTCTGTCACCAAAAGCATTTGTGCATCGAAAGAAGTCCTGATGGCTGGGAGGCTCTGGGGCAGGTACTTACATCGCCCTCTTCCAGAAGCTGGGGACCTGTAGTGCCCTAAAGCCGCTGCAGAGGTCACCGCCTTTGTTGTTTCCATAGCCACTGTTTTCACCTGATCAAGAGGTCAGAGGCCAGCCTGTTCCCAGGGACCCTGCGGGGCCAGAGGAGGAGAAGGGCCACAGCAACATGGACGCAGACTGCTCTGTTCGGTGGGAAAAGCACGCAATGGGGACAGACAGGCCGTGGGCTCCACCCGGGCTCTCCATCTCCCCGAGGCTGAGCCGGACCTCCTGAGCCCGCCTCCTCATCTGTGATGGACGGACAGGAAGAGCACTTTCCTCACTGGGATGCAGGAGGGGTGAGGTAGACCTGTGTGCCCAGCACAGCGCCTGGCCCGTCCTTCTCCCCCCAGGTCTGTGCGCTCCCTTCCCCGTCCGTCTGTCCAGGGAGCCGCGATTCAGCCTGCAAGTGACAAGTTGAACAGCATTGAATCACAGGGGTTGGTTCTTTTGTTTATTTCCCATCACAAGCCTGTCTACTCAATAATTCAATTCACCGAGCCCTGGCTTAAACGAACCTCATTCTAAGGGCTCTACTGCCCAACGGGAAAGATAGGAAAATAAAGCTAGATAAGCCCGTCCTCCTGCTCTCCAGGAACTTCCTGTCTTGGCAGGAGGAAGCCAGAGCCTCGCTCCCCAGAGGGGCAACGGGAGCTGGTGCGAAACACACAAACCACAGTCACAGGGCAGGAGACCGGCTGTGGGGACTGTAAGGACTAAAACTCATCTCTGTTCGCTTTAGAAAAGGGTTAAAACTCCTAACTTTTTATTAAGGGAGGAAGCAAAAACAGAGATTCTGACTGTCGTCTGAGGAAATGGCCGATGGGGTCCAAGCTATCTGAGCATGCTTGGAAATGCACTCCACGTGACAGCTCTGGGCTCAGTATGCTGCGATCGATGCCAGAATGAAGGCACCCAAACAGCCCAGATTCTTGGGGGACCATCACAATGTCAAACATGCCATATCCTGCTGTCCCCTTAGGTACACTTGCTCTTGCCAGACCAAGTGTCCTGATTTGGGGCTGGGAAAATGTCGTTGCCATAACGATCATACATAATCACCCGCCCTGGCTGCCGTGGTTTGGAGCTCCCGGCACAGTGCAGTAGAACCGACGGCGTACCAGGCTCGCCCCGTGCCTAGGCCGAATTCTCCCGGAGGGCTGGAGCTGTATCTTTTATCAGTGGAGGCTCTGTGCTGAGGGACTGGGACACCGTGGCTGCGTTTTAGATCAAGAAATAACGAAATAACCAAAGGCCCATTGTATTTGGCATTGGTGAATGAACTAATAAAGGGAGAAAGGGAGAAGGCAGGCAGGGGAGGAGGAAGGGATTAAAGAGAACGGAAGAGGAATGGATCCTTCCACCTGGGAGGAAGCGACCCTTTGAAGAGGCAGGAGTTGTGTCAGCTTGCGATGGTAATAAAGCCTGACTTATTCTGGCAAGTTCCCAAACCTCTGCCTTTCTCCTCCACCCCAATGTCTCCCTCCCATTAATGATCAATGTGATCATGACAGCAATGCTGTTCTCTGTGAGTCCGGGGAAGCCAGCACTGCTGGAGGGAAAAGGCATTTGGAGACACCTGCAGCTCTCAAACCACACGCAGGGCCTGGGGGTGCTGGGAGATGTGTGTAGCAGAGAGGACAGGCCAGAGCTAGGATCCTCTTGGAAACCCAGCGCTGTGCCCTCCATAACTCTCAGCAAGTCACAGCCACTCCCCCTGCCTGAGCCTTAGTTTTCCCATCTGTAAAATGGGCAGTTGCAATGTGATCCATGCGTTTCAAACTCTGTTACCTGCAGTTGTAAGGGTGCCACAGGGATGGCTGGAAAGAAGAGACTGAAGAAGGGAGAGGCCCAGCCCCAGCCCCACTGTGGTCAGAACAGCTCAGCTTTTGTCTATATATAGGCTGGAACTCGGCATAAACTTTCCCTTTGAAGAAAGGGTTTTGAGGTTAAAAATAAACTGCGGATTAATGGATTGGATGGCCTCTGAGGTTTCTCTCAGTTTTGACATTCTACTTCCCGTCCTTGAATCTATTTCTTGAGTCCCTTCTGCAAGGTAGGCACAATGCTGGCCAGGAGGGCCGGGCTGGTCCGCAAGCCCGCCCTGCACCCAAGGGCCTCAGTCCGAGGTAGGAACCAGGCAAGCCATGCCTGGTAGCCACCTTAAAGCAACAGCTGCAAGTACTTGGAGACAGGGGCCAGCTCCTAAGGGCTCTCACTTGATCCAGGCAAGATGGTACCCAGGTCATTTCTAGGAAAGGATACACAGGAAAGAGGTTAGACACGTAAGAGGACGAGCCCAGCGACCAAAATGTGGAATTGCCCTGGCCTCCATCTCTCATCCCCCAGGACCCAGCTCTGTGGGCAAAGGGACACAGGACATCAGGTGCCCACAGCTACACAGGCCCTTTCCCTGAGCTCTTTATCGCTGCCATCTGAGCACTTCATCGCTTCTTGTACAACGGAGGCTCGGAGCAGTGGCATGACCCGCTCACGTTCAAGCGGCTGAGCCCACCTCTTCTTCAGCCCTGCGTGCCACCTGTCAGGGGTGGGGAACCCTCCTTCTGCCAAGGGCCATTTGGATATTTCTAACGTCATTCCCGGGCCCTACAGAATGATCCACTTAAAAACCAGCCTGCTATATTGGTCAGACGTTTAACGAACTCACCCCTGATGCCTTGGCAGGGCCAGACCCAGAGATTTCTTGGGCCTTATATGGCCCATGAGCCGGACGTCCCCCACCCCTGCCGCACAGTCAAGGCCCCCTGGAGCCTTTGTGAAAGGCCATCCGCTCTCTCCTTGGCTGGGCTATGAGGTGTCAAGGGAAGGGCTTGTGTCCAGTGCCACTGAAGTCTCAGAGTCTCCCTGAAGCCGGCAAGATGGCAGCAGCAGAAACCAGAAAACCTTTGCAACGAGGTGAAACTGGAGCCCCAGTCAGGCCTGCTTCCCTGTTGCCCCCTCTTTCCTACACTCACCTTTGAAGTCTGGAGCCTTTCATCCAGGCAGGGGGCGTTCCTTACATCACGCGGGCTGGTGAGTGGGGAAGGAGGTCGACCTCGTCCACTCATGGCCCACGCCGAAGCCCCCAGAGACGATGGTTTTCAGGAGCAGCGCGCTGATCGTCCTCTGCCGGCCCCCGGACAAGGGCTCCAACAGCAGGAATCAAACTGACCCGAGCTCTAATTCCGGCTCCTCTGCTTATTAGGGATGGACCGTGAGTGAAGTAGTTATCCGCCTCTGAAGCGCAGCTTCTTTCTCTGTAAAATAGGAACAATGATACGTTACAAGCTTTCCTCACTTCAGCAGCACGTATACTAAAATAGCGTACCGGGTTATTCCCTATTTTAGGATCAGGATGTGATTTTAATTTAATTTTTGTTTTATTCTGTTACACAGGCTCACAGCTTAAGCACTAAATCTTTACACAAGACTTATAGGGGAAATAGCAGCCTTTGCCTCATTTCTGTTCCCCTTTTCTGACTTCCCTAAGGAAAATTTCCACTTTTTAAGCAGCTTTATTGAGATATATTCTACATATTGTACAATTTCCCATTTAAAGTGTACGATTCAATAGCTTTTAGTATAGTCACAGAGTTGTACATCCATCACAACCATTAATTTTAGAGTGTTTTTATTAACTCCTCCAAAAATAAAACCAAAAAAACTCATATCACTTAGCCATCAACTCTGGAATGGGTTGCCCCATTCCCAGCCTTAGGCAACCACTAATCTATTTTCTGTCTGTATAGATTTGCCTCTTTTGGACATTTCATAAAACTATAAAAGCAATCATACAATATATGGTCTTTTGTGACTGGCTTCTTTCATGTAACAGAGTGTTCTCAAGATTCGCCCCATGTTGTAGCATATATCAGTACTTCATTGTGTGTGTGTTTTCTTTTTCTTAATAATATCCTATTGTATGCATTTACTACATTTTATTTATCCCTTCACTGGTTGATGAACATTGGGTTGTTTCCACATTTTGGCTATCATGAATAATGCAGGATGAACATTTGTATACAAGTACTTACGTGGACATATGTGTTCATTCTCTTGAGTCTAAACATAGGAGCGGAATTGCTGGGTCACGTGGTAACTCTCTGTTTGACCGTTTGAGGAGCTGCCAGACTGTTTTCAAAGCAGCCGCATTGCTTTTACAAGCCCACCAGCATGGATGAGGCTTGGGGTTGTCCCTAGAAGGTTGAGCTGAGATAATGCTTATAAAGTATTGAGGATGGTTTCTGCCAAGTACTGGGAAAAACAGCAGTTCTCCGTTCCCCTTTCCTTATTACCATATCAGTGTCCAGACCACCTCCAACATTTCCTAACACTTAGCCTAAATCCTACAGTTTCCCTCTCCAATTTATTCCACATTTTCTGAATCAAAGGCACTGTTTCCCTCTCCAATTTATTCCCCATTTATATAGTGACGGTTTCTCCAACCCAACCCACCCCATGCACCCCGGGGACATTCTAGGAGCCCCACACAGCACCCCACTTGCTCATTTTCCTGGCATGATTGGGAGGACCAACTCTTGGCTTAATGGTGACTATTGTTCGTATTCCTGGCACTGTGTGGGTCTGCCCTGGCCAGGAGCACTTGGAAGCCTGCATCCAAATCAAGAATCTGCTGATTTCCTGGGTTTGCATCTTGGACGGCATGTGTCCTGCCTACCATTCAGTATCTATAGGTAAGGCCCATTGAACAAGGTCTGTCTAAATATAGAATCGCAGCCCTGACTACCTAAGGCGCCTTCAAACACAATAGGAGGCTGTAAAATGCTCTAAGATAAAAGGACATGCAAGATGCAAGAAATTGGTACAAGTACGAGAACAATGGAATGGGAAATTCATCTCAGGACAGCCTTTCCTGACTTTGGACCCCGGTACCGTTAGCTCGATGCCCACTACGGCTCACCCCAAGTCTCTCAGAATGCTTCCTTTGTAGTAATTGGGTTTCTTATGGTTGAAAGTTATAAAGACCGAATTCAGGATAGCTTCAGCTAAAAGGGGACTTTATTGACTCATTTAATGGAAAGAGAGGTGCATCTTAGATGAGATCACCAGGTCAGCATTCTCCCTCTTGTATGAATATGTATGCCTCTGTCCTGGGCCTTCTCCGGCTGGAGACAGGCTTCTCTGTGGGCTGGGTAGGAGAGACGGAGAAGTGGGGGTAGGTGCCATGCCTCAGACATTTCTGGGCTTAAATAAATCCAGCTTATTTATCTCAGAGGGCAGGGAAGGAGTTTGCTCCCCTACTGTTTGTATATAAAATTCCAGGAGGGGGACTCAACTAGGCCTACATTGGGCGATATGCCTACCTCTTGGCCATTCCCTGTAGACAGACATATGCCAACCCTGAGGCTCAAATAGGGTCACCATCCTGGGGTTGGCAGTCCCAACAACACCACGTGGAGAGGGAGAGGGGACATTCTCCAAAGGAAAGAGGGAGGCTGGTTCCTCAAGAGAGGAATGTTGAGTAAACAAACACAACAGGGCTCCCCTACACGCTTGTTCCACCTTCTCATGAAGCCCACAGCCCTCCCAGTGCCCGGCTCACATGATAGTCAGTCTCACTCTTCTCACAATGACAGTCCTCTTACTGAACGCCCGGGGCCCGCTGAGCACCTCCCCTGGGCTTTCTCTAGCCTCCTGTGTTCGCACCCCCATTTTACAAAGAGCCCAAGCCTCAAAGAGGTCAAGTCACTTGCCCAAGGTCACACGGCTAGGTAGCGGCTGAGCCGAGACTCCAGCGCTAAAGCAACATCGCAGCTCTTTGCTTTGTTCCTTCTCCTTCGTGGAAACCCCGCAGCCAGCTGGCATCCCTGCTCTCTGCCTGCACAGGTGTCTGCTCTCCGCTTCCTGACAATGACTGGAGGCTTCTGAAGCAGGCTCGCTGCCTCCCTCTGCTCCCCACCATCCTTGGGCAGCCTGGCTCCCACCCGAGGAGGCCGGGACATTCATGACAAGTCTAAGGAGCTCTGGCGTCTGTCACTCAGTCACAGCGCCTGAGTCAGCTTTGAAGGCCGCGGAGGGGCTGTCTCCTGCCGAACAGGAGGGGTGGGGCTGCGGCGGGGTAGGCAGAGTCTGGGAGCAGCAGCGGCCGCCCCCCCCCCCCCCCCCCCGCAGGGGCGTCCCATCCGGAGTGTCTGCGGCAACTGGTATCCATCTCCTCAGGCTCGAGGCTGACGAAATGACAGCCTGGGAGTCAGAGACTGCCGTTTCTATTTCCAGGTTTCAACAGGCAAGGCAGCACGTGGGTTCTGAGCGGGGCTGCTGGGGTTTGAATCCTAACTCTCCCGCTGACGGTCTCTATGAGCTTGGGGAAGTTACTTAGCTCTCTCTGTGCCTCAGTTTCCTCGTCTAGGTGTTGTCGCAGGGAATAGTAGGATAACACAGTGCTCCGCGAATGCCTGCCGTTACTATTCCAGTGTCCCGTGACCGAGGGGACAAGGGAGGAAGAGGAGGGGTGACAACCTCTTAGGCTCCAGGGGAGAGTGACTAGGCCTAGCTCGCCCCCAGGGGCAGCTGTGACATATTAGCTAGCACCCCAGCTCTGGCTCCAAGATGTCCTGTGACCCTGGACCGTTCCCTTTACCCGGAAGAGCTGCAGTTTTCTTGTCTGCAGAGCAAAGGGGATAACCCGCGCTCTGTGTGGGTTACAGCGGCGGCAGTATCCTGGGCACTCTAACGGCTGGTTAGCATTCACAAAGATGCCCCGGTAGCAATGTCAGGAGAGTAGAAACAGGGAAGGTAAGTAGGACTTGGGGGCCTTAAGGAGGTGGGAAAGCTATGACCAGGCTCTGGCTTAGGGTCTGTCGGAGCTACATCTTTGTCACTATCATCATCATCATCATCATCATCATCATCAAAACCTTGGTACTAGATGCCTGACTGCATACAGCAATGGGTAGTACTACTGATGTGAACCCTGCACTAGCCTGTGGATAAATTATTCTCTACACCAATGGTTCTCAACGGGGGATGACTCTTCTCAGCGCCCCCCCCCCCCCTCGCCCCCGCAAAGGAACATTTAGTAAAGTCTACAGACGTCTGGTGGTCACACCTGGGAGATTGTCACAACTAGTGCGTAAAGGCCAGGGATGCTGCTGAGCATCCTACGATGCATAGGACAGGCCCCTAACAAAGAGTTATCTGGCGCAGCATGTCAACAGTGCCAAGGCTCTGAGACCCCGCTCAATAGCTACATCCTTGATATTGAACGTGTGACTCAGATCCTGCAACACATGGGCGCTTGTTTCTCAGGCCTGCCAAATAAGCATCTGTCCGCCTATTGAGGTTTGAAAAACATGATCTTAAAAAATGCACAGAGGACCTAATCAGCAACGTAAACTACGAACCAGAGGGGCCAAATGCAGGCATCTGAGGCCGGGAAGAACAGAAGACAGACTAACAGAGGATCGCAGGTGGATGAATGGATTGGTGGAAGGAAGATATTTTTGCCAATCATCTAGCATGTGCCAGGCACCATGTATCTCATTTGCACAGGTATCTCATTGATCTCCAAGACAACCCTAGGTGGTAGGTTACTGCTACCAGGCCAAACCATGGCCTCCCTATTATATTTCTTGAAGCTTTCCAGAATCTGTCTACTACCGTCTAAAGCAGGTTATATAAAGGCTGTCATTTCACACTGATGCTTGCATGTAAAACCTTATTTACAGTTAACATTTAATGTTAACATCCAGCATCTCACGAGCAGAGGCACATGATTTTTATATGTGCAAAGATGCAATTTTACCCTTTGTTCTCTCTTTAAAGATCAATAAACATCTTGTTTTACCTTCCACAAATGTATGAATTCTCTATCATCTGCATTTGTTTCCTTTTATTAAGAGAATAGATCTGAGGTTAACAATATAATTGGGTAACATTGACTCTTTATGGTCCAAAAGCTCAATAAATGCATCACGGTGATATAATAACAATAATACTGATCATCTATTAAATACCTACTATTTGCAACATGTTTAGATCGGTGCCTCTAATCGACCACACCTCATTCCCATTTTTTCAAAAGAAGAAACGAAGACAGACTTGGGCATGGCACTAAAGTGACAGGACCAGGAATGGCCACGAGACCCGCCTGGCCAGAGCCCAAGTTCTCTGCCCGCCCCAAACTGCCTCCTAGTCAGAGTGGCCCTTGGTTTGCCCTGGGATGCCAGCTGGCTCTAGGGCAAGCACTCAAAGTTCCCATGTTGCTTGACTGCCCTCATCCCATCCCTGAGGCCTGTTTTCCCAAGTCTCCTCCTGCCCTCCTCCTCCCTCGTGCCCTCCCCCCCACCCGCCCCACCTCCCTCATCAGCAGAGCCCACCGTTCCCTCTATCTAACCTCGTTAGCCCTGGGTTCAGAAGTTATGGCACAAGATCCTCAGTACAGAGCTGGGTGGCTGCTGACCTGAATCAGGGCTCAGCAGACTTCCCCTGGAAAGGATAATGTAATGAATATTCTAGGCCAGCGGTTCTCAACCTGTGGGTCGCGACCCCTTTGGCGGTCGAACGACCCTTTCACAGGGGTCGCCTAAGACATATTTACATGACGATTCATAACAGTAGCAACATTACAGTTATGAAGTAGCAACGAAAATAATTTTATGGTTGGGTCACAACATGAGGAACTGTATTTAAAGGGCCAGAAGGTTGAGAACCACTGTTCTAGGCTCTCCAAGATACATGGTTTTTATCGCATTTATTCAGCTTTGCTATCACAGCACCAAAGTAGTCACAGTCAATATGAAAACAAATGGACATGGCTGTGTTTCAATAAAACTTTATTGACAACAACAACAACACCAGCAACAACAAGAAGGGGGCAAGCCAGAATTAGCCCCCAGGCTGTAGTGTGCCAACCCCTGCCTTTGTGATCTCTAGGGTTTCTTTACTCTCTGGTACTTATTTTGTGGCTTCTGCGTGAGAGAAAGTCCCCGACTAGAGGTTGAGAAATGGCGGTCTCAGCCACAGCCAGCCCACCAACAGGTTTGGTTCAACCCACACAGAGCGTTTCTCCTTTAATACAGTTTAAACACATCTGAAAACAGACCGAGTATAATGAGCCTGAATGAACCCATGGCTTCCGCCACTGCCCCCACTTCGCCAATCCCACATCACCTCTTCCCCCCACACATGTTTTTCTGAAGTATTTTAATGCAAACCCAGACATCTCATTATTTCCCCCCTAAGTACATCAACACACCTCTCTAGCAAATAAGCACTTAAAAAAAACACATAACCACACAAACATTATTATCACCCTAACAAAATGAAGGATAATTTCTCATTAGCATCTGGTACCTGGTGCGTATTTAAATTTTCCTAATTGCCTCAAAAAATGTCTTTTTACAGGTGGTTTATTTGAATCAAAATGCAAGTAAGGTCTACACATTGTATTTGCAAAGAGCTTTTAAATTTTTGAATTGGTTGTCAACATGTGAAAATTTGGATTTCACATAAGCATCAGATTTCCAAGTTCTCTTGGAAAAAAAAGAAGTATTTGCCACTTGGCAGCCTCATCCCCATGGCGACAGCAGCACGGAGCAGGCAGCACACGCCAGGGTTGAGGACCTGTGCTTCCCGGGAAGGCCCCCACTGCACCCCATGTTGTCAGTCCTGCAGCAGGATCCCGCAGGCATTAGAATTTGTGGTGCCTGCTCTGAACAGCCTAGCCTCTCCCACCTCACACAGGAAGTCACCTGAGCGCTTCCTGGCCAACCTTTCCCTCCCCTCCTCCCCCCAAAACTGTCTCTTTATATTTTTTTTAATTAATATTTTAAAAAAATGATTTCAGAGAGGAAGGGAGAGGGAGAGAGAGAGAAACATCAATGATGAGAGAGAATCATGGATCAGCTGTTTCCTGCACACCCCAAACTGTGGATCGAGCCCACAACCCGGGCATGTGCCCTGATCTGAAATCAAATCATGACCTCCTGGTTCATAGGTCGATGCTCAACCATTGAGCCACACCAGCTGGGCTCTTTATCATTCTTTTTCTTCCATCAAAGCAAATCTTCAACATCTACCCAATTCCAGGAGTAATGGTACAGTGTGGGGTGGAACAGAGAGGAGGGGTTTCCCAGAATAATTGGGCAGCCCTCTAGCCCCCGGGGCGGCAGTTCCCAGAACACTAGGGAATCCCCCTCACCCCTGAGTTCACCCCCACCAGCTCACCTTGAGCCTGATGCTCACTGAGCTCAGAACTCATTCCCCCACTGAGAGCAAACTTGCCTTGAATTCACTATGTGATGTCGAAGAAACCACTCACTCTTTCTGGGCCTCAGTTGTCCCTTCTACACAATGTGGGGGTTAGGGAGTTGGGTAAAAGAAGGTCAAGTTGAGTTCCTGGGTAAGACATCAATAATTTTTAACAATATTTTTTCATTGATTTTTAGAGTGAGAGGAAGGGAGACAGACAGAGAGATAGAAACATCAATGAGAGAGGAACATCATTGATTGGCCCCTACTGGGGATGAGCCCACAACCTGAGCTTGTACCCTGACAGAGAATTGAACCGGCAACCTCTGGGTTACTGGGTTGATGCTCAACCACTGAGCAACACCAGCCAGGCGACATGAATAATTTAGAGCCAACAATCTAGTGATCCTGTGATTCTATTGGTCATACATGGCCTCTCCACCCCCATCACCTTGATGGCCAAGGGGAAGGGGAGGGGACAGGTGCCACCCAGGGGCTGAGCAAGAAGAGGAAACAGTCCACACCCCTACTTTCCCTCTCCATCTTCTCAGGAAAGTGACGGTGATCTTCAGGCTGTGGGTGCATGCTGGCTCTGGATTCTCTTTCCCTCTGGGTACCGAGCAGCTGTGACCCTCCATGCCTCCAAGTGGCATATAGAGGAGATCCGCCAAGACAGGAGGGGTCCTGAGCAATGCTAAGGCTGCCTCTGAGCCTGTGTGCATAGGTGGGGGCGAGGGGCAGCGGTGGGATGGCAGTGGTGGGCTCAGGGTCTGAAAAATAGGATTTGGACAACAGCCCACCCTGGGTACTCAGCCATGCAGAGGAGTCCAGCAAAGGGAAACCAGGTGGCAGTCCCAGCCCAGTGGGGGAGTCAAACACGTAAACAAGCAATTATGATACAACTAGAGGTCCAGTGCATGAATTCGTGCACCAGTGGGGTCCCTCAGCCTGGCCTGCAGGATCGAGCTGAAACTGGCTCTCCAACATCCCCCTGCGGGGTCCTGGATTGTGAGAGGGCACAAGCCAGGCCAAGGGACCCCACTGGTGCACGATCGGGGCCAGGGAGGGACACAGGAGGTTGGCCAGCCAGGGAGGGACTGTGGGAGGGCTCCAGGGCATGTCTGGCCCGGCTCACTCAGTCCTGATTGGCTGGACCCCGGCAGCAAGCTAACCTACCGGTTGGAGCACCTGCCCCCTGGTGGTCAGTGTATGTCATAGTGAGCAGTTGAGCAGCCTTAGCATATCATTAGCATATTACACTTTGATTGGTTGACTGGACGACCAGACGACTGGACACTTAGCATATTAGGCTTTTATTATATAGGATGTGATAAATGCTAGAATAGAAGCTTGCGCCTGGCACATGGGAGCATAGAGAAAATAGTCTATATGTTTATATATGCCTCTACCTTGTTCCAAAAATGGTTTGAAGGGTCTAGCAAAGCTAAATACAGAAAAACAAAGTGGAAATTACGCAAATGAGTAACATAAAGTAGGGAGGACAAGGCGAAAGCAAGGGTAAAGTTAATACTCAAAATATCCACACTCTTCCAAGAACTGAGCCACAGACTGGACTCTGAGCTTCCCAGCAGTCAATGTAAAAGGAGAAATGCTCCAAGTTGTACAGCTCACAGTGCTCCTTAACATAAGGCACAGGAGGAACTCGGGAAATGCCCAGCCTTCTGATGCCAGAACCTGACAATTTTCCTCTCTGGGCAGTTCTCAAGAAGAGGTCCTGAAGCTTGGTGAGGCATATAGGGGAGCTCTCTATACCACATCTGTAACTTTTCTGTAAATCTAAAGTATTCCAAAGTTAAAGGTTTATTTTTAGAAAAACTTTAAAGTCCACAGGTGGAGCCCAACGGACTTTAACACTGCAGGCTAGACATGGGCTGGTGCTATTTCTGTTTGTAACTCCAGGGGGGCCACTCACATCTACACATTTCCTGACACATAGGTTCTCTAAATGCCGGCTGAGCCCCGCCCCTGAGGCTCAGTGGCTTGAGCACAGTCCCATGCATTGGTTCGATTCCCATTCAGGGCATATGCCCAGGTTTCATGCTAGCAGGGGGCTTGCAGGAGGTAGCCAATCGATGTTTCTCTCACATCAATGTTTCTATCTCTCCCTTTCCCTTTGTTTCTCTCACTTTCCCTTCCTCTCAGGCTAGAAGTGCTTGTCTATAATGTGTAAAGGATGTGGACCCTGAAATAAGGGAGTATCCAACAGACAACCCAAGATGTTTTAGGGGCATTTTAAGGTATGCCAACCGACAGGTGTCAACAACTTGACATTTTTGTCTATGTTTATTGGTTCCTGTCAGTGTCATGTACCTGGGCAGTGACAAAGTCACAGACCAGAATTTGGAGCAGAACACGACAAGATCTGGGAGCAACACCGATGGGAATAAGCCTGTGGACTCTAACTGGCTCTTTTATTGTCTTTTTCAAAACTATTAACTTTCAAGTGACCCAATAATTATTTTTCAGTTAAGAACCCGACTGCTCATGGACAGAACATTATCCAGGACATCTGACTTTAAGACTACAAGGGAAATAAGACAATGGGGAGGTAATTATGGAAAGCACGGGAATGATATTATGCCTAATTTTGTAACACACTGACTGCCTAATTTTAGTCACTCAAAATCTTGTTACATTCAGAATCTCCAGTTAATATCTAGACCAATTCAACAAACTACAGTCTAACTCTGCAACTGTGCCTCACAATAAATGACAGGATTCTTAATCAGGAAATGATTCTTAGAATGAAAATGCAATCATTTTATTACAATGCTATAATGGACTGTTTAGCTATATCTTTATAATATAAATAAACCTACTTGAGATTTCCAGCCTTCCCTCCCCCCCCCCCCAAAAAAAAATAATGTCCCTGCGTAATGGGATGAATGAGCAAAGGTCTCAATCAAACTAATGACAAACAGTAAGCTTCCCAGAAGTAGCCAGCTCCGCCTGCAGAGACCAGGGAAGTCTTCCCAGAGGAGGTGACTTTGGATCGAGTCCTCAAGGATCAGTAGGAACCCAAAACAATCTATAAATTCAACGCACTTCCCATTAAAGTACCAACAGCATACTTCAGAGATCTAGAACGAACTTTCCAAAAATTCATCTGGAATAAAAAAAGACCCCGAATAGCTGCAGCAATCCTGAAAAAGAACAAAGTAGGTGGGATCTCAATACCAGATATCAAGTTGTATTACAAAGCCACTGTTCTCAAAACTGCCTGGTACTGGCACAAGAATAGGCATATAGATCAATGGAATAGAATAGAGAGCCCAGAAATCGGCCCGAACCAATATGCTCAATTAATATTTGACAAAGGAGGCAAGAACATACAATGGAGCCAAGATAGTCTCTTCAATAAATGGTGTTGGGAAAATTGGACAGATATATGCAAGAAAATGAAACTAGACCACCAACTTACACCATACACAAAAATAAACTCAAAATGGATAAAGGACTTAAATGTACGACAGGATACCATAAAAATTCTAGAAGAATCCAAAGGCAAGAAAATCTCAGACATATGCCGAAGCAATTTCTTCACTGATACAGCTCCTAGGGCACTTGAAACTAAAGAAAAAATGAACAAATGGGACTACATCAAAATAAAAAGCTTCTGCACAGCAAAAGAAACCATCAACAAAACAACGAGAAAACCCACTGTGTGGGAAAACATATTTGCCAATGACATATCTGATAAGGGCCTAATCTCCAAAATTTATAGGGAACTCATACAACTTAACAAAAGAAAGATAAACAATCCAATCAAAAAATGGGCAAAGGACCTAAATAGACACCTTTCAAAAGAGGACATCCAGAAAGCCAAGAGACATATGAAAACATGCTCAAAGTCACTAATCATCCGAGAGATGCAAATCAAAACAGCAATGAGGTACCATCTCACACCTGTCAGACTGGCTATCATCAACAAATCAACAAACGACAAGTGCTGGAGAGGATGTGGAGAAAAAGGAACACTTGTGCACTGCTGGTGGGAATGCAGACTGGTGCAGCCACTATGGAAGACAGTATGGAGTTTCCTTAAAAAACTGAAAATGGAACTCCCATTTGACCCTGTGATCCCACTTCTAGGAATATATCCCAAGAAACCAGAAACACCAATCAGAAAGGATATATGCACCCCTATGTTCATAGCAGCACAATTCACCATAGCTAAGATCTGGAAACAGCCTAAGTGCCCATCAGTAGATGAATGGATTAGAAAACTGTGGTACATCTACACGATGGAATACTATGCTGCTCTAAAAAGGAAGGAACTCTTACCATTTGCAACGTCATGGATGGAACTGGAGAGCATTATGCTAAGTGAAATAAGCCAGTCAATAAAGGAAAAATACCACATGATCTCACTCATTCGTGGACAATAGAGACCATTATAAACTTTTGAACAATAATAGATACAGAGGCAGAGCTGCCTCAAACAGATTGTCGAGCTGCAGCGGGAAGGCCGGGGAGGGTTGGGGGGCAGGAGGTAGGGGGGTAAGAGATCAACTAAAGGACTTGTATGCATGCATATAAGCATAACCAATGGACATAAGACACTGGGTGATAGGGGAGGCTAGGGGACTGTCTAGGGCGGGGGGATAAAATGGATACATATGTAATACCCTTTGTAATACTTTAAGCAATTAAAAAAAAAAAAAAAAGGATCAGTAGGAGGTTGCCAGTCTGACAAGAGAGAGTGAGCAAAAGGATTTCCAGGCAGATGGAAAGGCAGAAGCCAGTGCATCAGATACCTTCTATTTGCCCTTCAAACGCTCTCTCTCTATCCTGCTGTGGGTCTCTAGCTGTACTGAGTTAGGCCCAGGGGATGCTGAAGATGTTAGTGCACATTCCCTGTCTCAGCCAGGATGAACTTCCTGCCTGAACCTCACCTGGGATCCTCACATGCAGAGAGCGATCATCTGTCTCCAGGTCTCTTCTGTTAAGGGCACTAATCCCATCATAAGGGCCCCACCCTCATGACCTAATTACCTCTCAAAGACCCCACCTCCTAACACCACCACACTGGGGATTAGGGCTTCAACCTATGAATGGGGAGGGGGGACACACACACATTCAGTTCATAGGATTGTCTTATAAACAGACCCCCATTCAGCCTGCTCACCCCTGCTCTTAGTTTTATGCCAACCTCAAGCCAAAAATCCTATCCTGACTCACTGGGAGGTCAGAGGTGAGAGGGACACAGCTGTCTGCCTACATTCCCATCACAGGTCCAAATAGGTCATTCCTTCTGTCAGGCATTTGCCCGGAAAGGGCTGGAATGCTTGCCCAACACAGGAAAGTCAGTACAGGGTCAGTCACAAAGCCGGAGCCTGTGGTCTCAGAGAAACTGCTCAGAAACACTAGCGCTTCCGCTCCTCTGCCCTCACCCCCTCCTGACCTTGGCCTTGTGGCATCTTCCCAGACCCTGGCAGGGAAAGAGTCAAAGGCCAAAACAATACTGCTCAGACTTTGCCGCACATCAGAATTCAAGGGGCTGTTGACAACACAGACATGGATGGTTAGCAAGCGCCCCTGGTGGCTCTGAGGCACACCAGAGTTCCAGCCCACTGGACCAGCGACATGTTGTGATGAGATAAAAGAAAGCACTTCTCTATTTTGTGGGTATTTATTATCGTCATTACTACAGGGCAGGGCAAAGTAGGTTTACAGTTGTGAGCACCTGCAACACAGAGTTTATTCTTATTTATTAATTGTTGCATTTTTCCCCCCATACAAACCACTGTAAACCTACTTTTGCCCCACCCTGTATCATTCAATTATTGAAGAATTGTATTTTACACTGTTTATAACAGCCAAGTAACTGAGTGATAATAAATACCACAATGATAATATCACAGGGCTTGTACTTACCTGTTACCAGGTTCATCACATGCATGAAAACACATCTTCATATAAACAAATTGTGGTGCACACACACAGTGGAATAGTATTCAGCCTTAATAGTATTCTGCATGCCGACACATGCTATAGCATGGATGAACTCTGAAGACGTTATGCTAAGTGAAACAAGCCGGTCCCAAAAGGACAAATATTGTATGATTTCATGTACGTGAGTAGTCAATTTCAGAGAGACAGGAAGTAGAATGTGGTTGCCAGGAGCTGGAGGGAGGGGGGAGTGGAGGGAGAGTGTTTAATGGGTGTGGAGTTTCAGTTTGGGAAGATGAAAAAGTTCTGGAGATGGATGGTGGTAGCGGTTGCACAACAATGTGAACGGACTTAATGCTGCTGAGCTGCACACATAAAGGAGTTAAAATGGTCAGTTTTATGTGATGCGTATTTTAGCACAATAAAAAGAAGGCACACACGTACAACAAAGCCAGGCGAGGGGAACAACCGTGAATGTCGGAGTCAGGCAGGTCTGGACGTGAATCCAGCGGATCGAGTGATCTGTGGCAAATACGGCCTGGCCTCTCTGAGCTCCCAAACTCTCTTCCTTAGTGTGGGGGGAGGGGAAGAACTAACCTCTCTGGGTGTTTATCATGGCAGTCATGTTGCAGGCAGCTTCTCCAGTCACTGTCCCACAGCCCTCGGAGGTGGGTGGGCATTGGTAACCTCCTTTTGCTGTCAAGGAAGTTGAGACTCAGAGAGGTTGTGTGATGTGTCCAAAGTCACACAGCGGGGGTGAAAGTGGTAGGGTTCCAAATAGAAATACGAGTCTCACACTGGGCACTGTGGTCCTCCAGATACCCCTGGAGGCACCTGCAGAATCTCACCTTGAATTTGAAGGGTGCAGACCCAGCTGCCTGATTCAGGGCCTCGTCTTCAGGTGCTGGTGTAAAATGTATTGTTTTGGAAGCCATTACCCAGCAACTCAGTTTATGGGGCTCCTTTATATTTACAAGTCCTATGAATGTGCAATTGAAACAGACCCAAAAATGTGTCTCTAGAAACTTACGTGCTTGGAAATCAAAGCACAACGGTGAAGGGAGAAGTTGTTCTGAAAGCTGAAGTCTAAATTATGGGAATCAAGAAGAAATCCCAGTTTGGGGAGTAAAGTTCAAAATGCACAAAGAACTGGACGAGATAACAGGTATTACTGCCAAGAGAAGGGAAAGGAACTTCAGCAGGAGAAAAACAAACCCAGGGAGCTCTCCGCCGGAGAACTAAAGGCTGCAGATTGCCATGCCTGCCTCGCTGCCAAGGGCCCCACCACGTACAGCCATAAAGACTGTGGACAATTCCGGGCTGGGGGTGGGGTGGGGTGTTTGAATGTTCAGTGATACGAATGGCATCCCCGTCAATTGTGCAGTGGGCAGCCCTCTCTGCCTCCACAGTAGGCGGATTTCTAAGGACATCGTGGTGGAGGTTCAAGGGGAAGTGATGAACAAAGGAATAGGAAATGTCCTAACTTTCCCAGAACTTGCAGACCAGGTCTTAGAAGGTGAAGGGGATACCGCCAACATGTACAGAACTGACTGTGTGCCTCCACTTTTCACCCATTTTGTCTCATTTCATCCCCAGCATCTCCCATTTGAATGATAAGGAAAGATGTTCAGAGAGGTTGGGTAACTTGCCCATGGTCACACAGCGAGGGAGCGGTAGAGCCAGCATTGGAGCTCAAAACAGTGACTCCACGTCAGCCCCTCCCTATCCAGAGCTGGGAAGACTGAGCCAGGCTGGGCATGGGTTTCTCTCTGCAAAACTGGGCTGAAACAGCCATCGGGGGCAGATGCAATGAGGAAATTAAAGCCACAAAAAGGCCACAGTGAGGGTTTGGGGGTAAACAGCGGGTGGGGGTAGGGGGGCAGTTCCTCTAAGCCCTGAGGACTGGGGGACTGCAGGGCAACGCTCTGACTGTAGATCAGGGAGCCTGGGGCAGGCACTTGGATCCAGAGGCAGCTGTGAGCTCAGGGCTGGAAGACAGGGTCTGTGTCGTCCTGCCTTGGAAACTTTGGGCCTGACTTGGGGGCAGGGGGTGTATTTTACCCTCCGAGACCCGGTTTCCTTACCTCCATACAGCCCAGGGAGGTTGACGTAGGTGGTATTTCCATCTCTCATATCCTCTGCTTCTGGAATTTTCCTCTGCTTCCATCAGAAAGGCTGGCAGGATGCCTCCTCCAGGGTGGCGGCCTCTCTTGGTCTGGGTGGCTCAGCTGTGCCCTGTCCTTCTCCCCCAGCCCCACACGCCAGGGCTCAGGCCTCATTAGCTGACCCACATGGGGAGCGGAATCATCTCGCCTCCCTTGGTCCCAACACCTCCCTACCTTTCTGAATTTTTAAAAGTGCCTTTACTCAGAATTCATCAAAGATTCATCAGGCCTGGGATTGGCCCGAGCTGTTGCCTGAGAAGCCAAGTGGAGGTGGAATGAGGGAGGGAACCAGGAGGCCGGCAGGCTAGGCAGGCTCGTGAGCATCCAGAGCTGCACTGGGGGCCTGCAGCCTCTGCCCGCCTCGATCAGGGCTGAGGGGCCGGAGACCAAGGAGGCACCCTGCCCGAGGAAGCTCCATTCCAGCTCTGGGAGGCCTCCATTCAGGATTCTGGCTTCACCTTCCCCACGGTGGGGTACAGCCTGTCTGCCCTCCCATTTCACAGTACGGGGTGGGGGGGGAGATCAGTGAGACCATAGGTGGGACCCCACTCTCTATGGGGAAGACCCAACCGACTTTAAATGAAGGCCTCTGAGTGCTGTTGGGCTGGTGCTGTGTGACAGACAGGCAGAGGCAGGGGCTAGGGAGGTGGGCGGGTCCTGCTCTGCTCTCTCCTGCTCCC
This sequence comes from Myotis daubentonii, assembly GCF_963259705.1. Lineage (NCBI taxonomy): Eukaryota > Metazoa > Chordata > Mammalia > Chiroptera > Vespertilionidae > Myotis > Myotis daubentonii. Next base: position 45,056,510 of record NC_081855.1, on the reverse strand, counting down.
TCCCTTTGGCTTCTACCAGAGATTCCGCAGAGAAAAAAGGGGGTACCATTCATTGTTTAAAGTCTGTGAATCATTGACCGGAATACCCCTTGATTTTGCAGAAGAGGAAACTGAGGCCGTGAGTAGACAAGCGATTTGCCCAAGACCATCCAGCCAGTCAGCGGCAGAGCTGGCTCCCAGGCCAGGGCCTCCCCTCGTCTCCACTGGCCCCACCTCGCCAAGGCCGTTGTCTGGGTGCATCCCGGTCTCCCCGACCAGAGGAGAGCTTACAGCACGCAGACAGCTTGCCTGACCACAGGAGGACAACCCTTGGGTCAACATCACTAGGGTGGTGGCTCTTCATGATGGAACGTTCTAGACTCGGTATGCCTTGTAAGTGCCCCCGGCTTGAGTGGTTCTGTGGAACAAAATGAAGTCCCTCCAGCCCCAATGGACACTTGGATTCCAGTCCTGAGAGCACTAGGTCATGTGGTCCAACTCTCCCAAGTTCAGAAGAGGAAATCGAAGCCCAGAGAAGTCGTGGGCCGAACTGGCACGAGGCTTCCGGGTGCCGGGTTAGTGCTCTTTCCACCTCAACATTGCCCCTCCCCAGGCCTCTGCCCCCCTTCATAGTGTCCCTCGGCCCCCACTGCCCCCTCCTCTCCTAGGAGGTGTGGCCAGGCCAGAGGGTGGACGCCTCTGGGGGTCTTCACCCCTCTGTCTCAGAGAGGCTTGGCCAGCTCTCAGCCGCCGAACACCCACCGAGGACCTAGTGAGACAATGAATGACGATAATCACGTTTTTAATAATCGCCTGGAGTTTGTTTAACATACAGTCGCGGCCAGCAATAAATCCAAATTAAAAGCCCAACCGGGAGGCCTGCGTTAAGCTGTGGGGTTGGGAACGGAAGACTGAGGAACAGGAGGGGGAGGAGAGGAAGGGCGGGCTGGGAGAAGGGGCGGGGGGATCATCCTCCAGGCTAGGATGCCCTCAGGAGGGCCGGCGTGGCCGCAGGAACACGGGCAGGTCGGGGCCTGGCTCAGCATCCACCCCAGCCCTGGCTCACGTCTTGCCTTCCTACCCCAAAAGGATTTCTTCAGTGGTCCCGGCGGGGGAAAGATCTGAGGTACCAAACCTCAGAGCTGAAAAGAGGTAACATCACACCCCTGCCTGCAAGCACTGAAGCTCCCTAAGGCAGGGACCTTGCTTACTGAGTCCTGCGTCCCCGGCCTGGGCATCTAACAGGTGATCAGCAGATATTCCTCTCCATCTATACATTCGCTCCTCAAATACCTATTGAGCACCTGCAGTACCTGGGGATACAGAGATCAGCAAGATCTCCGCTATCTAGGAGCTTACTGCCAAGGGTGCAGGAAAGCAGATGGACGACTCCTTCCGTGGGATGCATGCTGAGAGAGAGAGCACCCAAAGGGGTGTGGCCAGGCCAGGTGAAGGGCAGGATTAACAAGGGCTTCCAGGAGGAGGTGTCTTGCAGTGGAATCCTGAGGTCAATTCAGTGTTGGGAAGGGGTGGCAGGGAGAAAGTCGGGGGGGGGGGGGTGTTACTGACCTGAGCAGAGTATTCCAGACAAAGGGAACAGCATGTGCAAAGTCAGGAAGTGAGAGAGGATGCGGCCTGTTCCGAGAACTGAGGAATGTTCGGTGAGATGGGAGGACAGAATCAGGACTGGAGAGGAGGGGGGTGAGGGAGGGATGAGGTGAATGTCGGCCAGATGGTGAAGCGCCGTGGGAGCACGCTATGAAGTTTGGACTTTATCCTGAGGGCAAAGGCAAGTTATTGAAGGGTTTTAAGCCGGGAGATGACATGACCAGAATTACGGTTTGGAAAGCTCGCTCTGGCTGCAGTGTGGAGGATGGATTAGAGGCGAGGGAGCCTGGGGCCTGGCTGAGCGATGAGGAGGCTGCTGCAGGGATCCCAGCCAGGAAGAGTGATGGCCTGGGCCTGGCGGAAGCAGGAGGTGGAGGGACGCACACACATTCCCTGGGAAAAGTCCCAGAGCGGGCAAGGGCCCTGGTGACTGGATGCGGGGTGACTCCCAGGTGTCTGGGGTGGGTGGGCAGATGGCAGCGCCTCTGAGGGCACATGTTGCAGTAGACTGGCGAAGACACTGCCTCTCGGGGGAGAAGCGGACCCTGGCCCCTGTGCCTCTCTCAGGAGCAGACGGCAGGACACATCCGAGCCCCCAGACCAAGCGTGCCTGCCACGGGGAGCCCCGGCCCGGGAAGGGTGACCCTGACCTTTGGGGATGGAGCAGAAGCAAATTCCAGGACCACGGGGGCCGCTTGCCACAGTGCGTGCAGCGTCCGCGGGAGGACGCACTCCTGCATGCCTGCCCTACGTCCAGCCTAGTGACTTGCCCAGGGGCCTCTCCCAGAAGGCCAAGTGTGACTCCTCCTGTGTCCGAGCTGGAATGGGCCGCCCAGAAACGTCGAGATCAGCCTCTTGCTGGACAATCTCGGGAACGGAGGCCTGAGGAGGGCGGTGACTTGCCCAAGGTCACCCAGTGAGTTCGTGGTGGAACTGGGAACAGAGTCAGTGTCCTGACTCGGGACAGAGATGTCTTACAGGATCGGTCCAGGTTTCCTGGGTCATCGTCCTGTCCAGCCACGCCCAGGAGTACACTCGCGTCTGCCAGACTTGCGCCCCACTGACGGATCAGGAACACTGTCCTTGTAGCCACACCGCAGTGCAGAGCCCAGAGGGCTCATTACCCTATGGATTCTGAAGTCTAGACTGAACGACAGGGTGGGAAGGAAAGAGGATGGGGTGGGGGCATCAGGAGATCCCTGTGAGTCCTGGCTCTTCTCCGGGCCCTGCAACTTCCTGACCCTCTCTGAGCCTCAGTTTCCTCATCTGTGAAAAGGGAATCAAATGGGTTGGAGGTGCAGATTAAATAAGAACATGCATGACAAAGGCTTTCTGGATTGTAAAACAACACGGGAAGGAATAACAGCTTCCTGTCTTTCATTGTTGCCCCTTTCACCAGCACTGGCCAAGGCCTGCTCCATTCCAGATGTGCCTCTATACGCCAGGGGGAGGCAGAGACGACGAAGACAGGGGCCATCAGTGGGGACTGTGCCCTCCTCACCGGCACGGGCTCCAACGAGCCAGGACAGAAGGGACGGGGAGCTGGGGCTCAGTCATTTCAGCAGGAGGGCCCTTCCTGCCGGGGCCCGGCTGGCCACCTCAAGCCACACCCACACCCCCTCCGGGACCCCGAGGTCCAACCCAGACCTGTGATCCCCGTGAGGGCACGGCTCACAGGCCTTCCAATATTCACTCAACCATCCTCTCTCATGTGCAGGGCACTGTGCTAAGCGCTGGGCTCTCCACCCGCAGGGAACTTACAATCGATGGGCCCGAGAAGCATAAGGGGCCCATCTGCGGACAGAACATGTGGTAACACCACACTGAGGGTCAAAAAGGCCCTGGCAACCACACTGACGGCATGTGCCGGCTCTGCCCCTCACTCATGCTACACCCGCCACACGGGACCCCACCTGCTCTTTAAACATGCCAAGAACGGAGCCACTGCAAGGCCTGGGCACTTGCCACTCCCTGTGCCTGGAATGGTCCTCCCCAGGCACCCACGTGGTTCTCTCTGCCCTCATTCAAGCCTCTGCACAATGTCCTCTCCTCGGACAGGGCCCTGGCCACCCTATAAAGGAACCATTCCCGGTCACGCTCCCACCCTGCCTTGCATTTCTTCAGAACTCGTGCCGTGACCTTCCTCCTGCATTATGTAGATTAGACTTTTGTTTGCTTACTTCTTGCTTCTCCCAGAGGAATATAAGATACGAGGTTAGAGACCTGGTTTTGTTCACTGCACCACCTCAGTGCCTAGAACAGAACTCCATAAATATGGATAGGTGGATGGATGGACGGGTGGATGGGTGGACAGATGGACAGATAGGTGGATGAAGTCAATTCGTGTGGCCCTTGAGCCATGAAAGAAGCACCTACTGCATGTTCCTGTTTCTAAAACGACTTTTCAAAACCACGTGCACATCTCTGAACTGTAGAAATGTCCATTTAAAGCAGGGTTTCTTTTTCCCCAGAAGCTATTATTCAATCGATGGTGTAGCTCACAATCGATGGCATCTTAAAACTGAGGAAATGCACAAGAACCCAGAGAGGCAGGGACTCATCCTCCCCAAGGAGACTGGGCGGAAACTTCCCCGGGCAACGCATGTTTGGCAGAGCTCTCAGGATGAGCGAGCATTTTCTGTCTAGAAGTCCAATGCGCTATCCATTGCGCCACAGAGCCAAGTGAGCATTTTCTGCAGAAAGGACACCCCAGGCAGGAGAACCAGCACATGCAAAGGCACAGAGGTCGGCAATGGCACCGGTCCATGGTAGGAGCAGACCCACAGCTGGTGTGCCTGGGGTGGAAGATGTTAGGCGCAGTAGCGAAAGATGAGACGGGGCAGGAGGGGGGGCGGCATTTAGAAAGGGCCTCAAATGTTCCTCTACGGGTCCTGGAGGCAGATAGCAGCCATGGAGGAGTTCTCCCTCACTCTCCTGCCTCATGTGCACCCCATACCCAACCACGTGGAAAAGCATTCTTGTGGCTTAAGCAAGACAGGGTGAGTCCTAAATCTGAACCCCAAATGGCTGTGCTCCTCCCTCCTCTCAATTATCCTGGTTCTGTGTGACTAAGACCTCTTCCATTTGGCCTTCGGAGGCTGAGCCCCTGGGGCACGGCGTTCCCTCTGGCATGCCCTAGGAAGCCTGGGTGATGGCAGCAAAGTCCGGACCTCCGCCCACCCAGGACCACCTTCCCGCCCCACACAGATTGACTTCCCTCCTGCTCGGGACTACCCTTCCCCGGGTGGGAGAAGGTCGAGATCCAGCCCCGCTCCTAGTAATTCCATGTGCAAGTCACTGTGCCCAGCACATCACTTTCGTTACCTAGGCTCCTTGCGAGCTGAGTAATGTTATTATACCCATTTCACAGATGAGAAAACTGAGGTGACCATTCCAGCACCTGCAAATGCCTGGCCCATAATAGACACTTAATGAATGTTTCATTTCCCCATAAACATTAACTCAGCACCGACTGTGTGTAAGGCCTCCACCAGGTCCTATTCTCAGTAAGCCCTACGCATATCAGGCTTACGCGGGTCCCTGTGCACAGAGCCCTTCATCATCCAGAGGCTTCAAGATGCTGCTCAGGCACCACTTCTTCTGTAACCTCCCCAAGCAGGACCTGTCACTCCTTCCTGCTTCCCGGGCATTCTGCGGGGCCCTCTGCACAGCATGAGGGGTTCCCCTCTCAGCTCAACCCTTCTTCTAGCATGGAGACGGGGCCTAGCACGCCACCCGGCACACAGTAGGCCTCCCAAAGACACTGGTTAAATGTGTGACTGAGAGGATGAACAACCAAGCGATTGACAAAATGGTGCTGCCCTCACAGACAGCAGTATCAAAATGGGGGACACAGAGCTGAAACGGGAGTCAGGGAAGGCCAGCCCCCACCCCCACCTCCATGCAGCCAGGCTCCGTGGAGCTCTGAGCAAAGAGGGAGCGGCCCTGGGCTGCCTCCAGCCGGGGACAGAGGGACCACGAAGGTCTTCATTGAGGAGGTAGCTGGACACAGGGAGCACTTTCCCAGGAGAACTGGGAAGGGGGGCTGGATACTGTCAGGCCTGTCCGGACAGCAGCTACGCCTGGGGCAGCAGGGGGCGGGAGCCCTCCTTGAACAAATGACGCTGCCATTCCCCAGCCCCTCACCAGTAGAACAGAAGTAATCTTTGGGTTTTCAGCTAATTTGTTCTTCTAATGGACCCATCTTGTTATCAGCTATTAAAATGGGCTTTCCCCATTAGCTGCTGGAGACCAGGGAGGCAGCTGTGCCCCCGCCCTTCTGCCTTCACAAGGAGCGAATGGGCTGGCACATGTGTTCAGGCGTTCGGGGAGCGGGGGAGGAGGGCTGTTAACTTGCCAACGCACATTGGCTCCGAGGCATCAGAACCCTGTGGCGTGCCCAGTGAAACGTATACAGTGAACACAGAGAGTCGAGAGTCCCACCAATATTCACACACGGCTGGAAAAGACCCAGTGATTCCTGCCTGAGGGAAAGGCAGAGCGGAAAAGGGCCTGGAGACCACTGCGCTTAGGGCTCCTCTTTTGACAAAGGGAAAAGCCCAGAGAAGGAAAGCAACTTTCCCGAGGCTGCACAGCACCTTGGTGCGGGAGCCAGGCCTGGAACCCAGGTCTCCCAGTTTCAATGGTTTCCCAAAATATGAGCTGCAGAGGCTGGTCCCGCAGAGCTGGGGTTCCCAACAGCTCCCGCGGGCCCCTCTTCTTGCTCATTTTCCACTCCACCAGCCTGTCTCCTAAACAGCATCGCAGCTCAGCCCACACGAGTTACAGTAGCTACACTCCCTGGCTTGTGCACAGCACTTTACAGTGTACCAACCGCTGTACCTCATTAACTCTCTGTCTCAAAGGTAGACGGAGCTCGTGTTACTTTAATCCCCATTTTCCAGATAAAGAAGCAAGGCTCAGAGACAGTGAGGGATTTGCCCAAGCGCAAAACCAGGCCTCCAAAATCCAAATCCCAGTACACCCCCCCACCCCACCCAGGGCTGCTCTGCAATTGTGGGTGCAGACACCAAGGCTCCTTATCCCCAAACTGCACTCAGAAACGCAAGCAGGAACACCCAATGTACCCATCACCCCAATGCATGTGCCCGAACAAACAAGCAAGGCTGGAGTGTCCATAGACAGACGGCCGCCCCGCCTCCTACATCCCTCCCCCAGCCAAGCCTGGCCCAAATCTGCCCACACTCCAGGCACTTAATAACCAAAACATCAAGTCACTCAATCAATAGGCTCAGCTGTTGACAACAAGCGAGGGCTGAGCACTCCTAAGAGCTAATAATGCTTCGAGCCATAAACATGGCCATTAGCCGGCTCCCGCCCTGCCAGGCCGTCTCTGCTGTGATGGGCCGGGGCACCCGTGCCTGCAGCCAGAGGCCATGGCATTTCGAGGTTGGCTGAACCCACTTGGCATGCCCACACTGGGCTGCTGCTGCCTCCTCCCTCCCCTGGCTTCCTGGGTATCCCTGCCGAGAACCCAAGAGGGGCTGCCAGGATGGGCCAGCCCCAGTGGGACCCCACCAGAACCCCAGCAAGACCCTGTTCAAAGAGGCTGCCAGACTCCTGGCTCAGCCATAGCTGTTGGACCTTAGGGAAGTTGCTTGACTTCTCTGTGCCTCAGCTGCCTCACCTGTAAAGGGTGAATCACCACCACCTCCCAAGGTGACTGTGAGGCTTAAATGTGATCACTGAGCCTAGCAGAGTGCCCAGCGCATGGAAAATGCTTGGGGATCGAGGCAGCAAGAGAGTCACTCATGGGAGCCACCCGGGAGGAGGCAGCTCAGTGGGGAGCAGGGAGGAACATGAGCCAAGCGACATAGCTTGGTGTCAAACACAGTCAGGCAGCAAGCAGAGGGGCCGCCTGTGTCCAGCTGTTTTCTCCAGATGATGTCTGCCCTTAAAAACCCTGTGCATCCAGGGCAGGTGGGGAGGCGAGGGGTGGCAGACCTGGATGGCACGGGAAGACAGCGACCTGCCACGATGCCAACCCTGGAGTGAGGAGGGCATCGGGGGCTGCTTCACGGCTCCTAAGTCTGGGCACAAGATCACAGCAGCCTCACCTTTCAGATGAATCCCGGCCCTGGCAGGGAGTTGCAACATCGGAGGGTTGCCCTTAATTATTTGTTATTCCAGCAGATAGAATCAGGGGGCATGTACTTCTCCAACTTCCCAGAGGGAAATAACATGCCTTCTTAGTAAGTAGGATTATTTGAAAGAGGTGTCAAAACAGAAGCCTTTCTTTCTCTTTAGAAATATCTCAATATTTCTGACTTTCCAGTGGATTCTCCTCTCCTCTCCTCTTCTCTCCTCTCCTCTTCTCTTCTCTCTCTCTCTCTCTCTCTCTCTCTCTCTCTCTCTCTCTCTCTCTCTCTCTTGTCTCTATCCCTCTTTGTCTCCCTTTAACCCTGTCTCTCATTTATCTCTCACAGATAGTCGTATGTGCTCATGTAAACATATGCAATCTTTTTAAAAAATATATATTTTATTGATTTTTTACAGAGAGGAAGGGAGAGGGATAGTCAGAAACATTGATTAGAGAGAAACATCCATCAGCTGCCTCTTGCACGCCCCCTACTGGGGATGTGCCCGCAACCAAGGTACACGCCCTTGACCAGAATCGAACCGGGGACCCTTCAGTCCGCAGGCCGACGCTCTATCCACTGAGCCAAACCGGTTAGGGCAAGCATATGCAATCTTATTTCTCCTACGACTTACTCTTTTCAGCCAGTTTACAATCCCTGACAACTTTGGATAAGAGTTCCCACCGATGTCCCAGGACTGAGGCTGGCAAGTGCATTGGAGGTACAGTATCCTGGTTCAGCACCACGGACAGAGTTTTGCGTTGGCCAAGCTAGAACCTGCAGGCCGGGAGGAAGGGGGTGCTGCTCGCAGAGACCTGGAGCAGGGTGAGCCCCATGAGAGGGGGCTGAGCAGTATGAGAAGAAGCTCTGGGACTAGAGAGGGTGGAAGACGAGGAGCCCCCAGTCGATGAGAATGGGCAGGGCTGAGAGCAGAGTGAGGGTGGAGGGCAGAGGCATGAAAGGAGGTGAGCGTGCGTGGAAAGAGGGGAGGCTATGAGTTCAAGTGTACCTGAGCATAAGAGTGAGGCGAGCAGTAATGCGAGTACCCATGAGTGTATAAAAGATATGCATGTTCATCTGAGTAGATGTGAGGCAGGTAGGAGAGATGTGCAAATGGGTGCAACTCAGGATGACAGCTAGGCTCCCTGTTCCCTCCTCATTGCCTCCTGGGAGGCATCAGGGGTTCAGGGCTAAGTCTAGGGAGGGCGAGTGGCAGGCTGGCTGGGCCCTCACTTGGGGCCCTGCTTGCAGAGGGAAGGCAGGGAAGGAAAGCCGGCCGCTCCACCCGGCTGGTGGGTAAATATTTAGCGGGCTGTTTCCCATGGTATAAACACTCAGCCTGTCTGTGAGGCAGTGTGTGCAGAGGCTGGGAGGGGAGAGCTGGCCCCAGGCCAGCCAAGAAGCCTGTTTAAACCCTCTAACTCACAGCTCCCCCACCCACGCTGCACCGGCCTTCTGGCTCTCAGACTCGCACAGGGCACTCAGCCCATGGGCGCGCACGCTCACATCCAGCACCCTGCGTACGGGGACATTATTACACACTCAGGGCTGATTGGTCCTCACACAGGCACACCTGTGAACCCACCCATGGCACCCCCAGGTGCACACCATGTACTCCTAGCTAGACAAATGTGGATAGCACCTGCATGCTACCTCCCTCCCTCTCTCTCTCTCTCTCTCACAAACACTCCACACAACCAGACCACAAGCTCACATATCATTACAAATCCATCTACCGTAGCCTGTCCAGCATGGGTGTTCCGCCACATTCCCGATGCCAGTGCAGGCACTTTTGAAGTCGTCCATTTGTACAATGCAACTTCGGTGCAGCCCGCATGCCAGGCACTGGGCCAGGAGCTGGGGACGCTGAGATGAAAGACTAGGTCTCAGCCCCTGGCGAGTTCCCAGTCTAAAGGGGAAGACAGACAGGAACCAAACAGGCGGGGCAACTGCAGGGGCCTATGAGGCAGAGGAGGGTGTGATCGTCTTTGCAGGAGAGGCAGGGGGTGGTCAGGAGAACCTCCCAGAGGAAGCAACGGAAAGATGCGTGCCCTGGGGGCAGCTGGGAGGGGCATTCCAGGCTAAGGGCACAGCAGTACAAAGCAGCTGATAGCATGATGCCTTCAGAGAACACAGGCCTCTGCGCTGCAGCCTGAGGTGCAGAACTGAAGAAGAGTGGGGTGGGGGGCGGGGAGGGAGGGCAAAGCCATCAGGGGATGTGTGTTTCAGGGTTGCTTTGTGGAGTCCTTCCCTCCACCCATGGGAAGAAACCAGGTTGTCTCACCTGGGAGCTAGAGATCTCTGGGGATCCCCAGGCCCAGCAAGGCTTCCCTTCCTCCTAGCTCAAGCCTCCTCCTAGCTTGTGCTGGCCGTGACCTCTTACGGCCCTGGCCCTGCCTCATTTTCCTGGACTCTTTCATGCCCACGAGTCCCCTGCAGCCTTGGATTGCCTGCCCTCTACCCCAGCTGAAACCTAGGTGGAGCCTCTAGATGCCCCTTCAGTGTGGGCTTTGCAGAGACAAGACTGATGGGGAGTGGCGGGCTGGGGCGGGGGCGGGGCGTCTGGTGGTGGTGAGCGGCTCAGCCACCTCCAGGTCTTGGGCTGCAGCTGTCCCAGGGGCCCTGGAGGAAGCAGCTGGACTCTGCTGAGGACAATGGGAAGCCATAGAGGGGCTCTAACGAGGGAAGTGATGCTGCCGCATCTGTGAACGATACAAACGATGGGAAGATGCGCAGGATGGCCCCACGGAGTGCCCGGGACACTCAGCAGGGACGCGCCCTGGCCCCTCTGCCCAGAGAGCAGGGCTTTGGGGCCCAGGGTGCACTGATGGGAGCTGGTCACTTCCTCCCCAGACTCGAAGGAAGCACAGTGCACCCATTCCCACCTCATCATGAACATGGGAACCAGAGTCGGCTCACACCATTGCTTTACACCTCAGCCCCAGGTGGTAATGAGGACGGTGGTGATGATAATAGTGGTGTTGGTGGTGATGAGGATGGTGGTGATGGTGGTAATGGTGGTAATGGTGGATTGGTGGTGATGGTGGTGATGAGGATGGTGGTGATGATAAAGGTGGTATTGGTGGTGATGAGGATGGTGGTGATGATAAAGGTGGTGTTGGTGGTAATGAGGACGGTGGTGATGATAATAGTGGTGTTGGTGGTGATGAGGATGGTGGTGATGGTGGTAATGGTGGTAATGGTGGATTGGTGGTGATGGTGGTGATGAGGATGGTGGTAATGATAAAGGTGGTATTGGTGGTGATGAGGATGGTGGTGATGATAAAGGTGGTGTTGGTGGTAATGAGGACGGTGGTGATGATAATAGTGGTGTTGGTGGTGATGAGGATGGTGGTGATGATAAAGGTGGTGTTGGTGGTAATGAGGATGGTGGTGATGGTGGTAATGGTGGTAATGGTGGATTGGTGGTGATGGTGGTGATGATGGTGATGATAATGGTGGTGTTGGTGGTAATGAGGACAGTGGTGATGATAAAGGTGGTGTTGGTGGTGATGAGGATGGTGGTGATGGTGATCATGGTGACCATGCTCACAGTGACTAGTTATAATGCCCTGGTCCAGCCTCCTGGGGCTGAGGTGTGAAGCAATGGGTACGCTTTGGAGACAGCAGTCCCGCTCCACCTCACCCAGGGACTCCTCTTCACCCCCTGCCAGCCCAGGCTTTCCATCCCACCTTCTCCGTTAAGTTACCCCAAACCGCAGATGCAGGCTCCAGACCTTCAGCCCCCCACCCCATAGATACCACCCTCAGAGGGGTGTCCGAGTCTGTGCCACCCCTCTCTCTGCAGCCTCAGCTCCCCTTCCCGCCACCTCCCCAGCCCATTCCTTCCCTCCCTCACTCCTACGCCCAGGCAAGGAGAGTGAGCACTCACCGAGGCTATTTATACCCAGAACACCTCACATTTCCCCTGTCTTGGCCTCATTCCATTCAGCACCGGCCTGCAGCCAGATTTCTAAGACGGGAGGCAGGATGGACAGAGCCCTGCCTGCTGCCCACCCCAGTTCTTTCTCAGCTCCTGGCACAGGACCCCTGTGAATGTAAGAGGGTTGCTCAAGGGGTGGCACGAAGCCCAGCTCTCTGCCTCAGTTTCCCCCACATGGAAGTGACCTGTTAGTCTCTGGAGAGGATGAGAAGAGTGTCTGTCTATTATAGATAAGGGTCAGTGGCTTCTAAAATGTGTCATCACCCAGCCAGTCCTCAGCAGGCTGGAGCCAGAGGTGAGGGGAGGCTATAGGACGGTCATGGGACATCCACACCCTCCTCTCAGCACAGGGAAGGGTCAGGACTGGTCAGGGGACCAGAAGGGATTGAGAGCAGGCGGGAAACAGAGCTGTCAGCCAGAACTGAAGGCCGAGGCTTGGAGCTCTGGTGTCCTATCCCAATAGCGTCTCCCATCCCATTGCCCTTTCTCCTTGTGCCTCAGTTTCCCCTTTGCAGGAAGCACAGCCACTGCCAGATGCAGAAGCCCATTGGGTACCCTCTCCGCGGAACGGACAGGGCTGGCAGCCTCCCACCACCCTGGCCTCCCCGGTCACTCACAGACTCCCCCGTGCCTCCTCCCCCTGGCGTGGCTGCGCCTCTGACAGGCACCACTCGGAGATCAATCATCCCAGCAGAGGCCCCGGCCCCTGACATTCCAATTAAACACTTCACTCTGGCCTTGGTTGCATCATCTCGGCTTGGAATAACGTCATCTATCTTCCCCAGATGGACGGACGGAGCCTCCAGGCCAGGCCAGGGGACAGACGCCCCCCCGCCCCCCACCCCCATCCCCGGAGCGGGCCTCCTCACCACAGGGACGCGTTTCAATCAAGAGGAACTGCGGCAAAAGCCGTCAGCCTTCCCAGGGACAAGCACTCATCTCCGCAGGGGAGAGAAGCAGCCTTGGTCCCCGCCAAGGGGAGCCCCGTGTTCATGCCTCTGCCCTTCCCATTGGCCGGGCTGCCACTCGCCAGCCAGAACTCTGGGATCCCAGGAAAATGGCAAGCGGGGGCCAAGGGAGACCCAGGCAGGACCCGAGGGGACTCAGCTGGAGGAGAGTGAGGCCTCTGGTGGGGGGCCTTGCCTGGCGGACAGCTTCAGCCCCTCCAAGAGGCAGCCTCTGGACTGAGAGGGGAAGAGGCCTCTTTGACAGTCTGTTTTTTGGGAAAATCTCAGACTGAGCCCTGCCCGGGGGAACATCCTTTCTGATGGGGAAGAGGTAAGCCTGCCTGCGGAAAGCCTTGTCTGGGAGACACAGTCCCTGCCTGGGGGACCCCCCAACCCCTACCCCGCCGCCGCCCAGGCTTAAAGGGGACACACAGCCCTCCCTGGCGGCAGAGACAAGTCACCTGCCTTGGGAAACACCATGAGGGCAAACACGGACTCTATCACATGTTGAGTATCCCCTGCACCCCCACCAGTGGGCCCTGGGAGAAGGAGAACCCCCCCCCCCCCACATTCAGGGCTTCCTAAAGGAACGTTTGTGATCTTTGGCGTCAGGCAAACGTGACCTGAGTTCAAATGTCAACACGACGCTTTTCTTCCTGTGTGTCCTTGCACCAGTGACTCAGCCTCTCTGGGCCTCCTTTCTCTCCCTGGAAAATGGGGCCTGCCTTGAGGAGGAGGTGGTGAGGCTGTGTGTGTGTGTGTGTGTGAAGCACCTGACAGAGTGTCAGGCTCCTAGAGACCCACAGGGGAGGGCAGGGCCCCAGGTCAGACCCACTCACAGGATGGGGCAGAGAGGCAGCCCGCCAGCTCAGGGGTCCTGGCCCTGACAGGGGAAGGGAGCCCAGGTCCCACGGGGGAGTGACCAAACCAGCAGTGGGACCAGGAGTGGACCCCAGCCTGTTACAGCCCTCCTTGGGCCACCAGGAGATGGCACAAGGCCGGATGCCCCGGGGGAGGGACACGCTGATGCTGACCCAGGAGCCCAGATTGTGGGGGCTAGAGAAAAGGACCCACCTCCCAAAGCCACTCCAACTTTAAACATTAGGATCTATTACCCGGGAGCGACAGAAGAGGTTCCGCGGACGCCCCCACCTCCAAAGAGCTGCTTCTGAGCTGGCACTGTTTCCTTCGGGGCTATTTTTAGCTTGTTTTCCCACTAATGATTCTTTTGGGTAGATTTCAGGGTTGTAGCTGTGTGTTCTCTGGGAGACAGGAACGGTATCGAGGAGAGAGAGAGAGAGAGAGAGAGAGAGAGAGAGAGAGAGAGAGAGAGAGAGTTGTTATTCATAGTAATTCCACTGGATTTGTAAAGTTATTATTAAGCATTTGTCACCACAAAAGTCACTTTGATTTGGCTTTTCTCGGAGCTTTTCTCCAAGCCCAGTTTTGCTTCCTTATCTCACAGCGGAGGCCTGGAGAGTTTAGGGGGAGGAGGGTGCTGTCAAGAACACAGAACAGTCGGACAACACGCTTCCCAGAAAGAGAAGAGAAAGGGCAAACCGTTTGGAGCATGCATCCCAGGGGGAAAACAATGGGTAATAATGACAGCAAACGCACAGAGTCTTCACCATGAGCCAGTCCCTGCTTCAAAGAGCTTTAAGCACTGTGGGAAGGTCCTATCAATGTCCTCATTTTTCAGATGAGGAACTGGGCACAGAGAGGTTTAGTAAGTTGCCCGAGGTCACACAGCACACCTGACCTGAGTTCAAATTCCAACACTACTACTAAGCTTTCCTTCCTGTGTGTCATTCAGCCAGTGACTCAGCCTCTTTGAACTTTCTTTCTTTACCTGGAAAACGGGACCTGCCTGGATTTGAACCCAGCAGTCTGGTTCCGGGAATCAGGCTCTGAACCATCCACTAGACAAGCCCCTGGCAACCGCCTGTGAGGATCCGAGAGATGGTGGTGAGATGGCAACGAGAGTGCCTTCCCTTAGCCCGAGGAAGGGACAGGGACCTTCCAGTGGGAAAAGCACTGCTGTCACCCCAGGCTCTCTTTGAGTGTCCCCTGCTGATGGATCTTGAGGAGGGCCTGGGAAGTCCTGGGGAGACCAGCCTAGAGGGCATTTAGCATCAGATGTGCTCTGAGCAGGTGAAGGGAACACAGGCTTAAGGGGCAGACACACTTGCAGTCAAATCCCCGCTCTGCCACTCTCGAGCTGAGGGACTTCAAGCAAGTTACTTGGCCTCTCTGAGCCTCAGCGTCCTCATCACTAAATGGAGATAATGTTTACATGCCACTCAGCATTATTGTGAAGGTTGAAAAAGTAATGGATGGGAAGCACCTGAGACATTGCAGGACATTGGTGTCCAAATGATTGCCTCTTCTGTCATTCATTCATTCATTCATTCATTGCTTAATAAACATTTATTGAACACTTAACGCATGTATGGAGCTGTGTTCAATTTTGTGGAAGACTTAGAGATGAATAGATAGCATCTTTGTCCTTAAAGAGTTTATCAGTGAATCCGGAAGCTGAGAGGTCAGGTGAATTCTACTGACGAGCCAGACAGGAGTTGATTCCATCTTGAGAGATGAACAAGGCTTTGCAGACAAGCTCCCTGAGGGGGTGGGAAAGGAGGAACGGGTTTTCCAAGCAGAGGGAACAGCAGGCAAAAGGCGCCGAGGCAGAGAAGATATGGCCTTCTCGTAGGAGAAAGGACTAGATGAAAATCTGAGGAATTTGGATGATTTAATCCTGTGGGCAGTGGGGAGCCATAGATGGTTTTATAGCAAGAATGAGACCTAAGGAAGCTGAGAATCAGCTCTGGGAGGTGGGATGGGAAATGAAAGCAATGATTCTCATCTTGAGGGATCCAGAAGGAGAACCTGGGTTTGATCCCAACTCTGAGATCCGCTCCCTGTGTGAAGCCAGGCACACTGCCCACAGCTGTGGGTCTTATGTCCCCACCTGAAATGCTGGATTTCCCAGAAGTCCTATGATGGTCAAATTTATGGTGTAAGGGCTTCCTCCCAGTCCCCAGCACCCCGGCCTCCCCTCTCATCTTCCCCGACAGCCAGCCTGGCATTCTCCACCCAAAGCAGGTGTCCTGGCCACTGCCACCCCCAGGAACCAGGCAGAGCTGACTCCACAACTCTGTGAGGTCACAGGCAGAGATCTGGGAAACTTGGGGATGGGGGGGCAGAGAAGATGGGCCCCTGGCTCTTCCTCTTCCACCTGCAGCCAAGTTGGCTAACAAAAGAGATGTTGGGAAAGGTGCAGGAACATCGAGAGTTTACTGCCGTCTAGCTGCTGGGCCGGGGCAGAGAAAGCATGCTCGCTCACTCTCGGTCTCTCTCTCTCTCTCTCTCTCTCTCTCTCTCTCTCTCTCTCTCTCTCTCTCTCTCTCTCTGGCTCTGCCTCTCTATTCTCTGCTGCACATTTGATCAGAGCTCTGCCCTGGAATTAAGTGAAGCCATGTGGGGGTGGGGAGGAAAAGACGGGGGAGCCCAGCCCAGCCCAGCCCATATGGCCTGAGTCCAAATCCTCCCTTGGCCAGGTGCCCGGGGGTGGTCCTAGCTTGCTGTCCGCATGTGCCAGGCGGGAGGAAGGGAAAGGGGGCATCTAGAGTCAGGGCTTGGCAGAGGGTGGGGGTTGGAGGGAGGGTCCTTTCTGAGGAGGAGCTAAAGATTAGAGGGCTCTAGGGAAATGAGAGCAGAAAGACTGTAAACAGACAGTTCAGGGGGCAGCTCATTTTGCAGAGTGTGTGTATGTGTGGAGGGGGGGGGTCTGAGAGTGTGTGTGTGGCTGTGCACATGCTTACAGTGATAAGATGCTTTAGAAGCATCTCAGAGTCTTTGACTATGTATGTGTAAAGCTGTGTGTAACTGCATAGCCCTGGGAGTGTGTGTCATGCAAGCATGTTCGTACCTTTGTCTGCTTGCCTCTCCAGCCTCCCTTCTGAGCCCACCCAGCTCAGTGCTCCACCCCTGCCATTTCCGGGTCACACTGCATGCCCCTAGCTCCAGGTCCTTAGACACACTGCTCCCTCTTCCTGCAGCAGCTTCCTCTCCTCTCTCTTCTCCCTACTCCCCCGCAGCCTACACCAACTTGTCTTTCCTAAAAGCTCACCTCCTCCAGGAAGCCCTCCCTTTCCCTGCAACATCCATGACATAGACTGAGCTAGATGCCCCTCGATGGGGCAGCACTCGCGGCCACCCTCTGCTGTGATCCCGTGTGCCTGGCCCCTTATTTCTCCTGCACAGTGGTGTCTCCTTGGGGACAGAAACCACTTTATTCAGCAGGCATAGCTCCAGACACAGAGTAGGTGATTAATAATTCATTTATTCAATAACCATTAAGTGAACATCCAACAGATGTCAGGAGAGGGGCATACAGTGGGGACAACACAGACACAGCACCTGCCTTCCTGGGTCTCCCTCTATAGGAGGAGACGGACTTACCCACACAGCCCTCTGCATGCTGACCTGCAGGAAACGGGCCTTAGAGGTGCGCAGAGTGGGGACGGGTATGAGCAGAGTCGGGGAAGCTGCAGAGAGGAGGAAACGCCCGAAGTGAGACGGACTGAGTGAATGAATACATAAATGCAATGACCGAAACTGGGGTCCAGGGTCAGAGCTGAACCAGCAGCCACACCAAATCAGGGTGAACCCCCAAATAATGCCCTGGGAGCCTCAGTCCCTCTAGCAGAGAACAGGTCAGTGCCCAAGTCCACGGTGGGACTGAGCCGGGAGGTGGAACTTTGGGGATGGGCACCCTGCAACGCAGGGAGCCAGGCCCGTCCCTCCACGGGGTTATGCTCCTGGCTGTGTCCGGAACTGGCTGTGTGACCTTGGGCCAGTCACTTGCTCTCTCTGGACCTCCCCCCCTTATCTATAAAATAGGAAGGGGGAGGATTCTGATCTATAACCTAATTAAGAATCCCAGAGAGGATTTACTGTGTCGTGGTGCCTGGGTGCTCAAGACGTGGAGGGGGATTGAGCAGAGAGCCCTGCCATTAGGACTCGAACCCTGACTGACTCCATAGCCTCTGTTTGTCCCTTTTCCCCATGAGGCCATGTAACCATATCACACGGAGTCTGGGAAGACTCCATAGAGAAGATCCCTGGGCGGAAACTTTAAGATAAACGTTAAGATTTGAATTGGTGGAGAAGAGCATTAGTGAAGCATGGGGTATGGCAAGAGTGAAGGTGTGGCCTGGCCGGTGTGGGTCAGTGGTTGAGCACTGACCCATGAACCAAGAGGTTATCAGTTTGATTCCTGGTCAGGGCACATACCCAGGTTGCTGGCTTGATCCCCAGTGCAGGAGGCAGCCTATTGATGTTTCTCTCTTCATAGATATTTCCCTCTCTCTCTCTCTCCCTCTCTCTCTAAAATCAATAAAAAAATATATATTTTTTTAAAGAGTGAAGGTGTGGGGAGAAGAGTGAGTCTGGCATAGAGACAGACATCCCTGGTGATGGTGGTGGCCAGCACCTGGCCTGTCTGGGGCAGAGGACTCACATGGGGAAGTAGTAGGACAGGCCTATGGCTCCAGCCTGCAGGCTTTCGGATCCTGCAGTCAGGGTCAGACTGGCATGGCAGCTAGAAGAACTTGGAATAAGGCACAGTTAGAGCCAAGACAACCAAGAGGCGCATCAGAGACTAAGGTGATCTTGGCAGTGGCCTCCCAGGCTCTGGAAGGTCAGGGGAGTAGTGAGGTGCCAGGCAGGACCCTTATGTGAACTCAGACCTAAGACCTGAGTAGAAGGGCCGGGTAAAAATCACTGGCCCGATTACCAAAATAAATGAGTATGCGTAAGTAACCCCATGAGTCTATTTTGTTGAGCACATACGCCAGGCACTGTTGAACAGTTCCTCTAAAAGAATCTTGGCCTTGGGGAGTTTATATTTCATCAAAGGAGACAGAAGCAACAGACAAGTTATAAGATGAAATGTCAACGGCTCCGAATCCAAGCAGGGTAGGAGAACAGAGCAAAGGGCAGCATGATAGCTGTGTTGTTTGACATCCCGTGGTCAGGGCAGGTGAGTCAGGGGGGGTGGTAGGTGAGTAGTGACCTGAATGAAGTAAAGGAGCAAGACGCGAGGTCCAAGGGGAAAGCATGCCAGATGGAAGAAACAGCAAGTACCAAGGCCCTGGGGCAGGAATGTGCTTGACACATCCCCGCAGGGAGGCCTTGGTGGCTCCAGCGTAATAAGACAGGACAGGCGAAAACTGAGTTTGGAAAAGCAGCTGTGGGTCAGATCATCTAGGACCTCATAGACCATAGCGAGCAACTTGGGCTCAAGAATTATGAGTCAACAGTACAGAGCACACGTTTGTGGCCAGTACTATTGAGTAATCAGTATACATTAACTGGAATTTTAAAAGGGACTGGGGGTGGTGTGATGATCAACATTGAACAGATGGAGGAACTGAGGCCTGGAGAGGTGAGGCCTGGAGCACCGACCCTTAGCCTACAGACCTGCTCCTGGCTTGAGGATCAGTATGGGTCCCAGCATCTGAGCTGGGAGATCAGTCTACAGGGGGAGGCAAAACGGTCCAGCTGCAGGGTAGAGGCTGTGTGGGCCCTGTAATAGCCACAGGTGTGCTTGACTGTGTATGAAACTGGGTGTATATCTAACAGCAGCAGGTATAAGTTTGTGTGCTGAAGGGGCGGGGGGCGGGGGGCAAGAGGCTGAGACACTCCGTATGGTGCTGTGGAGAGGACACTTCTCTCTGGTCAGAGGCTCCAATGCCCCCAGAGCCCCTGCTGGCTACCACATCATCCTCCCTGCATTGAATGGCCTGTTTGTGCCGGTGCCTCCTCCAGCCATGATCGCAGTGGCTCTGTCGTCTACCTAATCCTGGGAACTTACACCTCATGGTCCAAGTGGCTAAGTGGGTTACATACCTGAGGGATGGCTCTGCTGCTTTCTAGCTGTGTGACTCTAGGAAAGAAACCTACCTTCTCTGAGCCTCAGTTTCCTCACTGGGAAACAGCAATGACAATAGTACCTACTTCACAGGGTTGTACTGAGGACCCAGATAATGCATGTGAAATGCCCAGCTCAGTGCCTGGCACGCAGTAAGCACGCAGTTAGCTATTCATATGACTGGGCGCTCAACGTGGAGCCAAGTTCCTGAACTTCCACAGCGGAGTCTTGTCTGACTTAATCTATGTTCAGGTCTCTCTCCCCTGCCCCCCCCCCCCGCCCCCCGCCCCTACTATCCTACAATAAAGCGTTCCTATGAAATCTTTTATAAGTGAAATGGTGTAACGCAAAGAAGTAATTACCGTAGGACATGTCTTGCTAACAGATGCACAAAATAAATAGAGATGAAGCACAGATGCTCGCAGACGCAGTTCAAAGGTATGGTGGCTGGAGGCTGAGATGCTGAGTGTTATTCCCGGGGAAAGACCTTGGGGAGCCACTCTCGCTACTCAGGGTGCACGGTGCCTCTATAACTGGCTCACTGCAAAACAAACAGCAAAAATGAAAAAGCAAAAATCCCCTTTGGATGTTTTCCAGTTAGCGAAACAGGCACGAATCTGTGTTCTAAAAGTGAAGGGGCATATAGTGAACTTTTGAAAAGTGCGGGGATTCCTGTATTCTGTTACCGAGCACAATGCTTCACACATAGAGTTTGATTTTTTAAAAAATCAAAGTAGTAAAAGAACAACCAACAAAGGTCAAAGGGAGCGGAAGAAAGGAAATAAGAAAGACCAGAGTAGAAATAAAGGAAATAGAATCTTAAAAAACTACAAAAGATCAATGAAACCAAGAGCTGGTTCTTTGAAAAGGTAAGTAAGACCGACAAACCTTTAACAAGACTCATCAAGAAAGAAAGAGAGAGGACCCAATAAATAAAACCTGATACGAAAGAGGAGAACCAATGACTGACTCCATAGAAATACAGGGGAGTGTAAGAAAATATTACGAACAACTATATGCCAACAAATTGGATCATCTGGACCAAATGGATAAGTTCCTGGAAACATGCAATCTTCCAAAACGGAATCAAGAAGAACCAAAGACTCTGAACAGACAGATTACAACTAGTGAAATTGAAGCAGTAATTTAAAAAACTCCCAACAAATGTCCTGGGTCAGATGGCTTCACAGGAGAATTTTACTGAACATTCAAAGAAGAACTAACACCTGTCCTTCCCAAACGACTCCAAATAGTTCAAGAGGAGGACGACTCCCAAACTCTTCTTACGAGGCCAGCATTATCCAATTCCAAAACCAGAAAAAGACACTACAAAGAAAGAAAATTATAGGCCACTATCCCTGATGAATACAGGTGCGAAATCCTCAACAAAATATTAGCAAGATGAATTCAGCAATATATTAAAAAGATCATACACCATGACCAAGTGGGATTTATTCCTGGGGTGCAAGGTTACCACTGGGGCAGTGCCAGGATCCCTGTCCTCTGGGGCTGGAGGA
Source organism: Myotis daubentonii (assembly GCF_963259705.1). NCBI lineage: Eukaryota > Metazoa > Chordata > Mammalia > Chiroptera > Vespertilionidae > Myotis > Myotis daubentonii. The sequence goes on along the minus strand of NC_081855.1, from coordinate 45,035,481 downwards.
GGTGTGTGGGTGGAAGGGGCAAGCCCATCAGAGCAAATGGCCCTAAAGTGAAGGGCCGCCTACCCAGAGGCCACAGGTGAAGGAGGCAGTCTGTGGGCAGCCCAGGGTTCTGTTTTTAGCTCTGCCCTTTAACTGCTCTGTGCCCTGGAGGAATCGCTTGCCCTCTCTGTGCTTCAGGAGCCTCACCTGAATACAATGGGCCACAGCTGCACCTCCCAGGAGCCTGGGGTGATTGAGTGTGTGTGTGTGTGTGTGTGTGTGTGTATGCCCTGAGGGCACTCTGCTTCCTTGTCAACACCCCTGCCTCATCACCCTTCCCTCCCCCAGCCTTCCAGGGACTGCATAGGCCCCTCTGGACCTCTTGCGTGGACTCTGACAGAACTTTGCTGTCCTGTCTCCTTCTCAGTCCCAGCTGTCATTTGGGGGCGGGGGACAGGGGTGAGAGACTTCCCTGCTTCTTTCCTCCTCTTTCAGGAGCCCTCCTGTCTCTGGAGGTGTCTTCTCCCACACACAGCCTGACTGCTAGCTTCCCTCTCACTGGGATGGTTAATAAGCCCAAGGGTGACATTAATTGCCATCAGGCATTAGGAGTCTAATGAGAATCATCTTCCTTGACGACTCCAGCACCTTCCATCCCCAGGGCGTCCAAGATCCCGCCAGCCCTCTCCATGCTGCACCTCCCAGCTCCAGACAGATGTGGCAGGGGGGAGGGGAGAAAGCCGTTCTCTGCTCTGGGCTCTCCGCAGGCCCCAGTACACACAAGCAGAGGCAGCAACAGCACGAAGCCAGGGAGGAGGGAGGTTTCCAGGAACCGCCCAGGCCCATTTTCCAAAAAGAAAATGCCACTTCACTGGATGAACAGGAAACTCACAGGGCCAAGAAGTCTGCCTCCCGGAGAGGCAGATGGGGGACACAGACTGAGCCCCCAGCGGGCCTTGCTCTGAACTACCTCCTCCCCAGTCAGGCTGGTGCAGTGCAAATCCACAGGAGCCTCACCCCACCCCCAAGACTTATGTCCATAGGATGGAAGACCCTGTCCCTCCAGAGTAGTGTGGGATTGAGACCGGGCCCTTGGGTGCTGAGCCATGATGCCCAAGGATGCTGTAAAATCATTGCCATTGATTCCATGCCTGGCTGACGTTTGACAGTTGACTTGTCGGGTCTGATCTGGGTTGCGCTCTAATGGAATGGGCCTGATGGTGGGAAAGAACTCCACCCACCACCCCTCCCCCTCGTCAGCAGGTGCCTGGGTGAGTCTGCAAGAGGGTTAATACCCCCAGCCCCACCCCATGGCCCGGGAAGGGTTTGCAAAACAACCTGTAGGCAGGTACTTCCCTCCTCTCCGCCCACCCCCTTCCCCAGCAGCCCAGGGGGTTTTCCCCTCGCTGCACCCCAGGATCCATCCCCAAAGGAAGCTGTGTGGCCAGGGCGGGACTGGGCGCTGCAGTTCGGCTGATCCCCATCCAGTGCCCCGCAAAAGCCCCACGCAGCTTCTGGGGGTGGGGGTAGGGTGCCCCCTCCCCGGCCTCAGGCAGAGCGGCTGTAAAACACCCCCCGCGCCCGGCTGGGAGCGTGCATCCTTCTCCAAAGGACACCGGTGGCTACAGCGGCTTCTACCCGAGGGAAACGCAGCCACCGCAGCCGGCCCCACTCGGGCCCCAGCGCTGGCCTGCACTGGGGAGAAAAAAAAATAAACATAAAACAGGGGCGAGCGGATCGCGAGGTCGGCCCTTGCCGGAGTCTCATTAAGGAGCCGCGCGCGCCCCCAGGCCTGGAATGCGGAATGGACACGTGGCCAGGGGAGGGGGGACTAAAACGAGGGGTGTCTCCGCGTTGCGCGAGTCGTGGGCCGCGCGCTCGGGGCCACGTGACCACGGGGAATCGGGGGGGGGGGGCGGGGGGGAGGGAGAGAACGAGCGCGCCCGGCTCCACGCCCGCTACCGCCAGGGTGGGCTCTAGTCCCGGCCGCGGGAGGAGGGCGGCGAGCGCGCGTGTGTGTCTCTCTCCAGTCATTTACGGCGGAGCAGCCGGCGCGAGCGCCGAGGCGGCGGCGGCTGCTGGGTACTACTATGGCTCCCCCCACCTCCACTTCCTTTTTGCTCCTTGATTCTTCTCCCCACACACACGTCCATGGGGAGCCGGCCCCCCTGCCAGCACCTCCTCTCCGCTCGGCCCCGTAGATACCAGCTGCCGCCTCCCTGGCCGCGGGCTGCGCGGGCGCCGGGTGCCCCAGCCCCTGGCGTGGCGCCCAGGTCTCGCCGCCCGCAGCCCGGGCTGGCGCTGCGCTACGCTCGCCCCAACTGACTCCGGGAGAGCGCGCCGATGCCCGGCTGCACCGAGACGGCGGGCGACCGGGCGTCCGGGGGCAGGGCGGGGACGGCGGGCAGAAGGAGACGTCGTACACTCTGAAGCCCGGAAAAGTTCAAGGTTTGTGCAGGTCTCCCCGGGGAAGGCGAGGAGCAAGGAGGAGCAGTGCGCCCATTTGCTGAGCCAGCGAGACCTGGGAGGAGAGGCGGGCAGCCGGGAGCTGCAGCGGCTGGCCGAGCCCCTCTCCCTCCTACCGCGTTTACGACCAGGAGGCTGGAGTCGGCGCCCCAGGCGGGCAGGGCTCGGCTCAGGCTTTCCCTCTCCCTCGCGTCTCCAAGCCCCATCTCCATGGGGCAGCCTGTTCCGGCCGCGCCACCCTCGCTCCAGCGGCGGAGCCGCGCCCCGGGCAGGCGGCGCTGAGCCGGCCGGTGTGCAGCCCGGGCCCCGGGCGAGACGGGAGAGCGCGCTGGAACCCTGCCTCGAGCTCTGCGAGGGGACCAGCCGCTGGCCGCCCGCCTCCGGCATTCAGACCCGGCGGCGTCGCGGAGGCTGGTGGAGACCGCATCGCCGGGCTCGGTGCTACGTGGAAACTTTTCCTTCTCCAGCTGGATTGAAGTTGCCCAGATTGTCTCTTTCGTTGCGAAAGAAATTGCCCGTTTGCACCTAACCTGGGATTTGTACGCTGGAGCTGCTGCAGGGCGCTTGGAGGAAGGAAGCCGCGCTACCCGTGTGAGCATCCCACCCAACCCGCAAACACCGGGGCTGGTGCTGGAGATCTGCACCCTCGCGCGAGTTCGGGTTCGAGCTGGACCGCGCGGCTGGGGGACCCAGCACTCGGCTCTGAGCAGTCCCGAGACGCCGGCGGCCGCGGGGCCCGGCCCGCACGTGCGGCTCCCCCCTGGCCGCTCAGAGCCTGCAGGGGGCACCAGCCGGGAGGCGAAGGCTCCTCCCGCCGGGAGCTGCGCCCGCCCCCACCGGCTCGAGGGTGTCGCCGGCGGCGCCTGGGACGCCCCCTTCCCTCAAACTGCCCCTGAATTGCACTCCCTGGCCCCAGAGCCTTCGCGGAGACAGCGGGGCGCCACGGCAGTCCCGAGTTGGATGTGACCCAGACCAGACCGGGGGCCGGGTCGTCGTCGGCGGCTGCCCCCTCGGCTGCCCCCCGCTCCCGCCGTGGCCATGGCCCCGAGGATGTTGCGCCGCGGCGGCGCCGCCCTGCTCTGCCTCTCCGTGCTGCTCGCCCTCGGTAAGTGTAGCGGCGCGGACTCGCGGGTGAGGATGCGGTGGTCGCTTCCGGAGGGGCGCAAAGGAGACCGGAGAAAGGCGACTCCCCATCCCCGGACTCGCAGCTCGAGTTACCTCCAGCCCCCGAGCGCTTTGGCGGGAGCGGAGGAGTCCCGCCCCGCCCTGGGGACCGAGCCCGGCCCAGGAATCCGGGGGTTGGGGAGTCACTCCGGTCCTTTCCCGATGAGTAAGAAGGGTGCAAACCCGAGTGTCCGGGGGTGTGTCCGCCCACGGAAATCTATGGGGATCCGAGGGATCCGCTAAACCGGGTCTGAGCCGCCCCTCCCGTCACTCCCTCCCCCGCAGCCGGCGGGGCGGGGGGCCGCTGGGGGCCGCGGGACCGTGCCTCCCCTCGCCCCTGGCTCGCAGGCTGGTGCGGGGCCGCGCCGCCCGCCGCCTCGCTCCCTGCGGCGGCCCCGAGAAAGGAAGCGGACTGCTGGGGCTCGGGAGCCGCGGCGGCTCGCCCACCCGCCGTCTTGTGAGCTGCATCTAAATGGCCGGCTTAGCCGAGCCCGGAGGGAGGGGGTCTAGGCAGCCGGCGCAGCCAGGGCGGCGGGCGGCCGGCGGCGGGTGGAGCGAGCGGCATCCGCGCTCTCGCGTTCTGCAATCTGTTGCGTCTGCTCCCCAGGCTCGCCCCGGGCTCCGTGGTGAAAGGTGTGGGAGCGGGAGGGGCCGGGTTGGCGCGTTTGGGCAGGGGGACGGCAGGGGGACGGGTGAGGGACAAAGGGTCTCTGCACAGCCCCCCGAAATGGGAACTCAGATCCGACGGGCCTTCCGCAAGCTGGAGGCGCCCCAGGAGGTGAGGGGCTCAGACCGAAGGGAGAGGGAGAGAGCTGGTAGGGGAGGAGAAGGATGGGGAAGAGAAACCCGTTTCTTCCTCCCAACAAGAAACCAACAGGCCTGGGACACGTTTCCCCATCCAGCAGGGAGCGTGAGTGTGAGTGTGAGTGTGTGTGTGTGTGGGGGGGTGGGTGGTCGATGCCCCTCGCTGAGGGGTGCACCTAGACAGGCTGGAGAGAGGCTTGGATGGAGGGGGCAGTGGGCTCTCCGCGTTGGGGGACCCCTGATGTGTCCTACTCCGCTGCAGCCCACACCTGCCCTGTCCCTAAGAGCCTCCCTAGGCTCAGGGTGAGGGCACCCAAGGTCTCTAACCAAGGGCTCTTACCCGGACCCAGGCACTGCTCTCAAGGTTGAGAGCAGCAGGAAAGGTATGGCTCTGGGTATCTAGGGTCCTGGAGCTTGGAGGGATGGGGGACCCGCTGGCCTTCCTCTGCGGGTCCTGGGAGCTGCTCTGCGTTCATGTCACCAGACCCAGCCAACCCCTCAGTTCTCTATCAGAAGAATGGGGCAGGGCAGCATGGGGGAGAGGGGTGGTTCCTGTGTTTGTGTGTGTGTGCGTGCGTGCAGCTGGGAACCTGAAATTTGCAAGGCTGAGGGTGGGGAAGGGCTGGGTGGGGAGGAGGGTTCTGCATGTCTGTGCCCTGGAGCTTGGCAAGCAGGGGATTTGGGCACCTGGCAGGGGGAAACTGAGCTTGGGCCTGGGTCTAGGCGTGGTTCTGCCCCACTTCTGCATCTGGCTACCAGAGTTCCCTTCTGAAAACTGACTTATGGCCGCATCTCCCCCCCCCTCCCCCCCCCCCCCCGTAGTTCAAATGCTCTTCATAGTTCCCATTGCCCACCTTCCTGAGTCCTCGTCCTGTTACTAAATATCCATTCTCCGCCCTCACCTGCCAGAATCCTACCTTGCTGTGCTGGCGCTGCTTCTCTTGGAGTGTGGGCAATCTGCCTCGTTTCCTCCTTCGAAGCCAGTGTCTTCTCTGTGCCCTGTTAGGCCTGGACTGGTGGTGGCAGAACCGTGGGCTGATCCTCCTCTGTCCTTTCACGCAGCCAGTGCCTGGTACCGGCATGGCCCAGGGTTGGCTGATGATCAGCAAAAAGCTATTTGAGGAGGTGGGGTGGGGCCCCCCACTGAGCAGGCATTTTTTTTTTCCCTTCCTGATTATCTATCTGGCATCCTTTCCAAACTCCTTCCCTGAGTCCCTAGCCCATGCCTTAGTCTCCCCTTCCTCAAGGAAGAGTACCAGAAGATTCTGAAAGTTTGGGGACCCTCCCCAGATGGATATGGCCAGAATCACTGAAATCCCTCCTCCCCAAACCCCATTTCCCCTGGGCCTTCCTCTTTCAGGGCTGCCTAACACCCACACACCCACCCAAACCGTCCCTCTGTCCAGGAAAGGGGTACTGGATTTATTCTCAATTCGGGCTAACTCTTGGTTGGGAGTTCCAGGCTCTTCGAAGATGCTGGGGAGTGGAGCAGTTGCAGTTTTTTGTGTGTGTCTGTCAGGCAGAAGGATTCTGACCACACAGCCAGACTGGGAGCCAAATAGCCTGGGTCTCTGTCTAACTCTGGCGCCACGGGGCGGGGTGACCTTGGGCTGCCTCCCTCATGTTCCCTGTCTTCCACCAGCAATGTGGCCCCTGGCCCATCCCTCGCCTTCTCAACTTTCTGCCAGTCCTGCCGGGCAGATCCAGAACCCCGCTCCCTTTCAGGGACCGGCTCAGCCTGTGGGGTGACAGCCCCTAACCTGCTTCCCAGTCTCCAGGCTTCCACCAGATGACATCTGAGAAAGCCACTTTCCTGTGTCTGGTCTTTGAGGATACTCTCTGCTCCATATCCAGTTTGAATAGGAGTTTAGGGGGGTGGGGTGGTGGTTAAACCTGTTGGAGAGCTGATTATGCCAGCCCCCTCTTCAGTCACCTTCACTGGCTCCCCACTGCCTATAGGAGACAGATACACTCCTTGCCCCCGTCCCCCCAGCATCCAAGGCCTTTATGATTTTGTATCCAGCTACCTCTTCACTTCCGTGGTACTGCCCTCCCTCTGTCCTCCATGCATCTTATACGAGAGCACTCTTCTCACCTTCCTGTCTTTCTGCTTTTGCATCACCAGACCCTCCATCTGGAATACCCTGCCTCCAGAAAGTCTTACCTAGCCTTCAAAGCCCAACTCGAACATCATCTCCTCCAGGGAGTCTGCCTGGATTACTCCTTAGCTTCTCACCAGCAGGCCCCATCCCTCTAACAGAAGTAATTGACCTCTTTCGAGTGCTGCCTTGGCCCTTCATGCTGCCTTTGCAGCACTCCTCACAGGCTGCAGTGCCTGTGTGTGAAGGGTGTGTGGGCATATTTCTACAGGATCCTCACAAACTTGCATTTAGGGGCAGGAGTCATGTCCTCTTGGTTTTTGCCTCACTCTCCAGGGTTTGACACATAGTCGATGCTGAGAAGAAATGAAAGGGGTGGGAAGACAACTCTATATATTGGGGGGGGGGCCCTCCCAGTGTCCATTGAAAAGGGCGCTCTGGGGTGTGGGGCAGAAGAGGGGAGAGGGAGGAGGCAGGCAGAGACACCAGGAAGAGAGCAATGAGATGGGATGGGGCAGGGCCATGCCACGCCCCTTGAGTGGCCCATACAGGATACATGTCTCCAGGGTGACATGTTATCACACAGCTTCATAGGCTATGAATGCAGTGTCCCACGGGGCTCTGAATACATGGTCACAAACGCATGCGTCCTCACCTTTGTGCTCACCAGCCTGGCAAGCTCGAGTTTCTCCTCCACGTTGTGTCTATGCGTTGCCTGTCCCCCTCATTCCCTAAGCGCTGGGCTCCTTGGAGATTGCAGGAGGGACACACAGCAGGAGGAATGGGTCAGCACCGGGGTCGTGGACAGCTCTCTCACAGCTGGAGTGAGGAATGATGCTTGCCCCCACCCCCACCCCCACTCCCAGCACACACACACCCATCTTCCTTCTGGCCACACACAGCCCTTCGCCACAACACAGCTTTGTAATGTTTCAGACCAGTAGGTGGGGATGTGCTATAAACTTGGTGCTTGGCTGGAGGAGGTACGGCCACTCTGGAATAGCAGGGCGAGCATCTTCTCAGCCCTCACTGGGGGCCTGTCTGGAACCGATAGACCCCAGGCCTGAGGTTGGTAACGAGTGCTGAGTGCTCGTGATGCTGCAGAAGCTGAGACGCCGAGAGGCACCAGCTCCAACCAGCAGGGTCTGCCCACCCACCGAGGACAGGGTATGTGTGCTGGGGGGAGGATCTTGCTTTGTTGTCCTATGTATAATGATGTCCGTCCACAAGGTTGCAACGGAATGAGGTCCACCCTCATGTAGATGAGGAAATGGGCACTCGAGGGGGTGGGGGGGAACTGGCCGACGTCATCCTGCCACTTGGTTCTGGAATTAGGACCAGTACCAGAGCCCAAAGGGGGTTCCTGATGGACTGAGGGTCCGCTCTGGGCCCCTCAACGGAGATTCCACCACCTCTGTTATTCCCTCTCTCTGAAACTTCATGCCAAGATGTGCTCCGGCCCCAATCTCATCTCAGGTCCAGGCAAGGAAGATCATCAGTCACCAGTAGCTTTAATAAACCTTGCCAGGCACTTGCCAAGCGGGGATGTGGAGGGGTTCGGGAACAGATCTTCAGCTCCCTTATGTGAGCTTGAAGTCCAGTTGAGGAGATGAGAAAAAGTCCTCGATTCTGAAATTCAAGGCAGTTTGAAATCGGGAGTCCCCAGGATACAAGAAACAGGGGTTCAAATCCTGACCTTGTCAACTTGCTGTGCAGCCCCAGGAGAGTCGCCTCCCTCTCTGAGTCTTTTCCTCCTCTGCCAGTGAGAGGATGATGCCCACCGACCTCCTACCAACTCCCTTGTTCGGTGATCGTGTCCTCAGCTTTAAGGTGAAGCCTCTCATCACCTCCTTTGTTTGTCCGCCCTACGGCCGTGCCCCCTCCACTGATGCGCACAGCAGACGCTAACTAGCGGAGACGATTCTTCCTCCCCATTCCCTCCCCGGGGTCTTCCTTACTTCTCTGCCAGAGCTCAGTACAGACTGCTGGTAAGAGATTAATGAATCAGTTGTGTGTGCTTTCTTAAAGAAAATAAATTTCTTTTTCTATTTTTCTTCTTTGTGTTTGTAAATGAAAAGTGGGCCTCCTTATCATCAATTCGGCTGGCTGTGCCATACTCGGGCGGTCCCCAGGGATGAGGCAGTGTATCAGGGAGCACCACTCTGCTAGCTGCGGCACCCGTTTCTGGAGGACAAATAGACGGGGGTGGGGGAGGTGGGTACTGAGACAGGTGAGGCCCGGGCAGTAACAGAGGGGACAAGCTCCTCTAGGGACACAGGCTGAGAGGCCAGAAGTCATGTCTCCTTTCTTGTTTGCCCCTTTCAGCTCCTCTTCCTCTTGCATCACTCCCCAACACACACACACACACACACACACACACACACACACACACACACACACGCACACCTTCGCCCCAGGCCTGCTGGCTGACAGACAGCCCAGCAGGATGAAGTGCAAAATGGGAGCAATTACCTGGATTATTCAATGTTTGTTGCATGAATGAATGAATGCAAGAATGACTAATTCAGTGCAAAAATGAAAAAAGGGTAGAATACGTAATTGAAGAAAATCCCTTTTGCCTGAATTATTATCTAGATAATTATCTGTCTTTGAAAAGTTCTGCTTTTTATCAAACTCGAATCCTTCCTGCTGCATTGTCACTCACACCTTTTTGACCTGTGAGGATGGCCAACTAATCACTCCCTTCTCTTGAATGGTTTTTCCCATTCAGTTCAAAACAGAGGCCGTAGCAGGTTGCGTGCTTTCCGGCGGGATCTCTCAGCTTATCTCTGTTTCCTCGGCCCGTCTCTCAGGACCTTCATAGCTGGGAGAGCAATAGGCCAGGGTCACCTGGATAAATGCGCTGACACTCACAATGGTCCCGGTTCTCAGAGGCATCTCCATCCAAGAATCCAGGTCTGAACAGCATCAGACCCCACAGGGCAGACCCCTGGCCCTGAGAGAGAACAGGCAGCCAGGACACCCTCAACCCTGAACTCCTCCCGGAAACACACCCCAGAGGTGGCTGGCCCTTAAACAGATTCAGCCACAGTTACACTGAGTGACATTCTCTGCCTTTCTGAGGGAGAAGATGTAGTGGTGGGGGTGGGGTCAGGGGGGAGGGGGAGAGGTAATATGGTTTCTGCCCCCAGGGAGTGCCCAGAATGCAGAGACACAGAATGTCATCTTCAGAGAGGCCCAAATCTGACTAAGGAGGCACAGCCCCAGCTCTCACCAAAGCTGACCACCTTTGTCCAGAAGGTCTAGGACCCCACCTTGCAGGCCTCCCCCGACCCCTGCTTCCTCCAGCCCCCAGGGCTGTTGGAGAGCCTGGCTTTGGCCAGAAGCGAGTGTATTTTTGATGGCTTGGTACAGATAATGCTGCAGACTTGTCGCGGCAGGAGACGGTGTCGGTGGGAGCTAAGGGCGCAGGCGCACGCTCACAGGCACACCCACACAGTGTGGGCACACGCGGATATGACTTGCTTGAGAGTTCTAATGGTTCTTTGGGGTTCAGATCCACGACCACATTTGTTTCTCACAGCAGCCACTAGTCAGTGATGGTGAACCTTTAGAGCTCGGCGTGTCAGCATTTTGAAAAACCCTAACTTAACTCTGGTGCTGTGTCACATAGAGACATTTTTTGATATTTGCAACCATAGTAAAACAAAGACTTATATTTTTGATATTTATTTTATATATTTAAGTGCCATTTAACAAAGAAAAATCAACCAAAAAAATGAGTTCGCGTGTCATCTCTGACACATGTGACTTAGGTTCGCCATCACTGCACTAGGTGAAGGCAGCGATTGTGATCCCATTTTACAGACGGCAAAGCTGAGGCACAGCACAGTTCTGGCCGCATCAGCTCTTGAAGTCATGTTTTCTGACCCTACCTATGGAGGTCATCTTGTCCTTCCTCTCTGCCTCGCACACACAAGGAATAGCACAGACTTGGACAGACAGACACACAGACCCATACACCTAAGCGAAGCCCCCCCCCATCTGACCCCATGATCTATCCAGTCTCATCTCGAGCCCTTCTCCCCCTTGCTCTCTAGCTTCTTCCAGTGCCTTGAACGCGTCATGCTCTTTTCCATGTCAGAGCCTCTGCTCATGATGTTCCCTCTGACCGTAACACTCTTCCACCCCCGTGGCCTACGCAGCCTTCAGGCCGGAGGCATCCACATTTCCTCCTGGAAGCCCACCCTGATTCGCAGATGAACCAACTACCCCTTGCAGCTCACTGGTGATTTGCCCTGTTTGTACCTGCGCTGCCTGACCTCTCTGCTGGCTGTCGGCTCACGTGGACCCGGGGGGTGTGAGACCACCCGGCCACTGGGACGTCTGGAATAAAGTGGGCACTTAATTCTGTGTCAGATGAGCTGGTAAATGCGCGCATGCGCACGTGCTGTACACCTTCCCTGTCACTCAACAAGTGTTCAGTTGGCGCTTCCTATGGGCCAGGCCCTGGTCCTGACTCGTGAGAACCACAAAAGCCCTGCTCTCATGAGCCTGTGTTCCTGTGGGGTGGGGGAGAGCAGACAGTAAGTAATAAATATATTCCATAAGTCAATGATATAATATGTAAGAAGGCCGAAAGTACTAAGGAAAATAAGAAAAAGAAAAGTGAGGTGAGAGAGAGAGAGAGAGAGAGAGATGGGTGGGGCTATGCAGTATTAAAATGAATGTTCAGCTAAAAAGTGTCATTAAGCAGACTCGAAGGAGGGGAGGGAGCAAGCTAAGGGAATACCCGAATATTAGGGAGGGACCAGTCCTGGGGCAGGAGTGGGCTTAACCTTTCAAGGTGCAGCAAGGAGGCCAGAGGGGCTGGAGCACAGGGTGGGCGGGGAGGATCGGGGGAGACTGGGTGGGGGAGGGAGGCCCTGGTAAGACATTGACTTGTGGGCTGAGGCAATGGGGAGCCATAGCAGGGTTTGGAGTAGGAGGGACCTGAGCTGGCCCGCAGCTGCAGGCTTGCAGAGCTGCAGAGTCCACAGGGATGGGACTGGCCCCCAGTGCCACAGGGAGGGACCTCTGTTTGCTCTCCTTAGCTCCTTGCTTCTCACAGTCCTGCTGTGGCTGCCTTTCCTGCCACCCCATGGCCACCCATTGCAGGCAGGGTCGGGGTGCACAGGAAGCAGACTGCAGCAGAGGCCACCCAAGGACTGGCAAGGTTGGTTCTAGACCTGCCCTGCCGAACTCGCTGGGTGGACGCCCAGGTGTCTTCCGTGGCAGGGCCTCCTGTCTGTGAAATGGGGCTGCAGCACCAGGTGCTCCCACAGCCACTCCTTGCTCAACGCGCCCCCCCCCCCCCCCCCGCTTCTGCGACAGGGGCCAGATGCGTGTCCTCATCTCAGCTGGGGCGTCCGGGACACCAAGCCATCCTCAGTTTCCTTGGCAGATTCTGTGGGGTTTTTTTTGTTTCGTTTTGTTTAAAATATATTGTTATTGATTTCAGAGAGGAAGGGAGAGGGAGAGAGATAGAAACATCACTGATAAGAGAGAATCATTGATCAGCTGCCTCCTGCACGCCTCCTACTGGGGATCGAGCCTGCAACCCAGGCATGTGCTCTGACTGGGAAACCAATCCATGACCTCCTGGTTCATAGGTCAACACTCAACCACTGAGCCACACCGGCTGGGTGATTCCGATTCTTTAACTAAGCATCTACCTTTACAGGAAGCCCACTATGGGGGTGAGGGGAGGGGGGGGGCATGCACTTGCTTGGGCAGTGATCTTGCACCACTCTGACTTGGGGCGTATGACAGCCAGGATGTCTGCAGGCTGTTGTGCTCAGGGAATGCAAAGTCTCAATTTCCCCGGATCCCCGAGCGCCTGGCAGCGACCTGGCTTACCTGTTGCTGTGACCTCTCTGCTGGTCCCTGTCTTATGTCTGCAGGTGCTCAGATGGCGGCCCCCTCCTCCCACCACCAGCCACCTGCCACCGTAGGACCACTGCAGCCTGTGCCTCTTAACCAAGGAGGTGACCTGCCCCAGACAACCCACACTCTCCTGTGGGGAAAGGCAGGTGTATAGGGCCCTTGTCCAATAGGAAGGAACTCTTGGATTGGAAATAGGAAAAATTGCCATTTTCTCAGCTGCCAACACAGCAGAGAAATGATCTCAATTTTCTGGGGCTGTTTTCAGCAGGAGAAAAACGGCCAGCCGCCAACCCCGTGCATGAGAGGTCTGAAACGCTGGGGAAAGGAGGCTGGAGCTGAGGGAGGGGGTGGGGAGAGAAGCAGAGGGAACTGGCGTGGTGCAGAGGACTGGGCTCCCCCTTGGGCACTGCAGCCTTCTCCCTGGGGAAACCCCTACCCACCCCAGAGTCTGCAGCCTCTGACCACACACCTATGTTGGAGCAGCTATTGAACTATGTAGTTATCGTAATAGTTACTTCTATTAACTGGGCACCTACTATGTGCCACGCCCTCTGCTGGGCACCAGAAGTCATTCCCTGGGAGCCAGCAGTAGACTGCCCCGGTTCAGCGTGGTCCTGATGTTCACAGCTCTCCTCCTCACCCTTTCCCTGCACTCGGCTCTCACGCCAAGCTGCTGGGCTTCATCGCTTCCTGTGTGATTTGGCTCAAGTTACTTAACCATTCTGTGCCTCAGTTTCCTCATCTGCAAATGGTTATCAGCAAACCCAACTTATAAGGTGCTGTGATGATCCAATGAGTCCTAATTTCATGTCAGATATTTAGAATAGTATCTGGCCCTATTAAGCCTCCAAAAATTGTATCATTGTTATTTACATTATTAGTACACGCCAGGCGCTTAGTACAGATGGCGTGTTCTTCATTTTTAGTAGCTGGTACTTGTCTCATGAGGAGCTTCTAAGGTGGTGCCCTGGGGAAAATGAGCCATGTCTGCTCGTATGGTGATAAAACGCAGCCATAGGCATGTTGGAAAGGACACAGATTGTGTGGAGCAAGAAAAATCTCCTAATTGCTCAAGAGATTTGGGGAGGCTTCATGGAGGAGGCGCCACTGTGGGAGGCCTTACCCAGGTTAGAGAATTCTGCCTCTGAAGACAAGTAAGTCAGCATCTATCATGTGTCTGATCCCCTGGGGAAGACAGAAATGCAAGGCAAAATGGTCTCTAGCCTACCAGCTCTAAGTCCAGCAGGAGAAAGCAAGGCCGCCTATGAAGGCATAGCAGGGGGCTAAATGCAGGGTGCATGGTTGGTAATTCATTACCTGGGTAATTTCTTAACACGTCTCAGAACTTTGACTCTACCTTTCCATGGAGTACTGGGGAGCTGCTGAGTGTTAGGGAGTGGCAAAATCAAGGCAGGGTTCAGTGATGACTTGGTTGGGGGCCATTTGCAGACTGGGGCAATGTTGAAGGAAGCCGGTGCAGCAGCTGGTCTGGGAGTGAGAGCTCTAGGGAGGGGGGCTGAGCACTGGAAGTCACAGAGACTCCACCAGGGAGCCGGACCTGAGTGTTGGCTCTGCCACTTACCAGGGCCCCGATTTCTCTTTTCCGCTCCTTGGCTTCCGCCTCTGGAAGATGGGATGGCCAGTGTGAGGTGCAGAGCCTGCAGCCGAAGGCTCAGTCTTTGGAGCTGACTTTGTTATTTTAGCAGCGAAGGCTCAGGGAGCGCAGGGGCCTTGTCGGCAGCACACAGCCAGTTCTGACCCCCTCGGGGTACTTTAACCTGCAGGCAGGAGTCCTGCGGAAAGTGGCCGAGGACCAGAACAGAGAGACAAAAGCTCTCCCTCACTACGAGACGCCCAGCCTCCTCCTCATGCCTCACCCCCACTGGCAGCCAGAGGCTGAGCGGTCCGACCTGCGTAGAGGTCACTGTCAGCGTTTGAGCTCCTGGGGAGCCTCAGAAGCCCTCGTGTCAGGGGGTGGTGGTGGGGTTTCAAGTTGCACAAACGTAGGTTGGACTCCCAGCCCCGCTGCAGTGTCGCCGGGGGACCCTGGAGCCCTGGCCTGCCGGGTCTCCCTGCGCCTCAGCTTCCCATCGGCTGAATTGGGCACCCGGGCATCATCTCTGCTGCAGGCACGAGATACCACCGTGTGTGTGCGAGTGCCCAGGACAGAAGCCACGTGCCTGCTGGGGGCTCAGTAAACGCGGTAGTTTCTCGTTTCCTTCCTTCCTGCCGGGAGCCAGGCCTCGCTGCCTGGAAGCACATGTAAGACAGTGCCAACGACTTCCCGGAGAAGCTGTGTTCTGCAGCTTGGGCTGTTCTGTTTTGTGTAGGGTCTGATTTTTCTCACCCTCAATGCCTCCTAGCAACATGCTGCTTGTTTTAAGAACAGCAGTGGCCAGCTGCCGACCCCTGTCCCTCCCTCCCTCCCTCTCTTCCCCGCTCTTTCCCTTCCCAGGAAGGCAGCCACCGGCACGGCCCCCATGCCCAGTGTCCCTCCAGCCCCTGGTGGAGGAGGCATTCCTGGGTCCAGCAGCTGGCCCCATGGCCATGCAGTGCCCGAATTGTACAGGCTGGTGAGGCTGACTCCTCTCCGTCCACAATCTCAGAGTCCCGCTCTGCAAACAATAGGAGGATCCGCCCCGAGGCCCTGGGCTCCCCGCCTCCCACCGCCTTCCTCCTCTGCCTCGGGAATCCTCTGCTCCCGGCTGTTCTGTTTGTTCTCTCAGCCAACCGTGTGCCCTCAGACCAATCCTGTCCTCCCGCTGGAGTGACTGTCCCTGTCTTTGCAAGATGGGTTTACTGAGCTGGGTCAGTCCTGTTCAACAGAAATATACCATGAGCCACGTATGTAATTTAAGTTTTTCTAGTTACCTCTTGAGACAAAGTAAAAAAGAAACAGGTGCAGTGAAATTTTAATGACATATTTTAACCAACATATCCAAAAGATTATTTCAACACGGAATCAGCATCAATGAGATATTTTACATTTTTTAAAAAAATGTTGTATTAAATCTTCAAAAATCCCTTGTGCACTTTATAGTTGCGTTACAGCACATCACAATTCCAACTGGCCCCGTGTCAGTGGCTAGGCGGCCACGTGTGACAAGTGGCCACCATCCTGGACACGCAGGGCGAGGTGTCCAGGGGCCTGGAGCCAGTGCTCCGAGGCCTGCGAGCAGGGCCACTCTCCCGGGAGATTCCCTGCCCGGCGTGGAGCCTGCTCGGCTCCTCCCAGCCCTGGCATGATTCACATTGGTCATGGCGACTCCCATTCATGCCGCGTTCCCTCCCCCTCTGCCCACAGATCCTGTAAACCGCGGGTCAGATGAAGTCAGCCTCCTGCTCAGAACCCTCCACATCTTGGAGAGTGAAAGTCCAGTCCTCACACCACAGTGGCTGACAATGTCGGCCGCGTGCTCTGTCCCTTTTCCCGGCAATGCCTCTCTGACTGCATCCCCCCTCTTGCCTGCTGCACGGAGGCCACACTGTCCTCTTGGCTGTCCTCACCCAGGCCAGGCACCGAGCCTTGGGAACCTGGACCTTGCTGCATCTCTGCCTGGCATTTCCCCCCAAATAAGCATGACTTACCCCCGCATTGCCTTCAGGTCACCACTTAAAAGCATCTTACCAGAGTGGCCCAATCCTAAAGAGCCCTGCCCCCTCACCTGCTTCATGTTCCTTCACCTGACATGTTGTCTGTTATGTGTCTTCTCCCCGGGGATTGACAAACCTCCCCACTGGGAAGGAAGCCCCCGAGAGCAGGGGCCACATCTGTGTCGTTCACTGCCCTATGCCCCACACCTGGGCTGCAGGGAATGAATAAAAGGGTTGCTCCTTCCCCTCCTCTCACCTTTCCATCCAGGGAGCCGCTGGGAAAAGAGATATGAGAGCTAAAGGAGTGACAGGGACACATTCATTTATTCATGAATTCATTCTCACACTCATCTGCCATATCCTCGCCTTGTGGGCTTGGGAAAATGACTTGACTGCCTTGCGGCTCAGTTTCCACATCTATAAAATGGGATAATAAGTGTATCTTCCTCATAGGGTTGGTTGTCGTGCATAAACAAATCAATGCATGCCATGTGCTTGGAGCAGCGCCCGGCTTGCAGTAAGTAAGGGCTCACTAAAAGGCAGCTATAGTTTCATTGAGTGCATGTTTTTGAAGGCCTCCTCCACGCCAAGCACTGTGACAAACACTGAAGGACGTGGTTAATGATGTCACAGACACTGATGTGGGCTAGGACGCAAGTGACTGGCCTCACCCGGGCTTTGGAGAGGGGCAGGTGTGGCTTCCTGTCATTTTGCAGCAACCACTGCCAACATCTCTATGAACCACGGATGCTCAGTAGATAGAAGATGCTGTTGCTACCCCCCTAGTGCTACCCCACTGGCTCAGGTCACAGATGGGAAAAGGCAGAGTGGGACTCTGGCTCCGGACACCGTGTCTTCCACTCCTCCTGGGCCCTAACCTCCTGACCGTGTGGCTCTAGGTCCCAAGGCCCATCCATCCTCCAGCCCCCAGTGGCACAGAGGGAGCATCACACCCACTCAGCTTGATCCTTGTGTCATCAGCTCACCCATGCGGGTGCCCCCATTACAAAGGGGGAAACCGAGGCACAGAATGACCAGCTGTCCTCCTCCCTTGTCTCAGCCCTGTGCCCAACATACACTCCCCACACATCCCTTTTCCTCGGCCCCCGGCTGCTGTCTCTCCGTCTCCCCCACCAGATCGGTCAGACCAGAGCTCTGCAGGCCTCCGGCCCCTCCCACACCCTCAGAAACCAGGTTCTCCTTCTCCATGACCCTGCAAAGCCCATCTGCATAAAGCCATCCCCGGGCCTTGCCTTTAAAAGTCTTCATCTTTTCTCTTCTCCCTAAACGGCCCCTAAATGATTTCTGTAAATTGCTCTAAGTAGCTCAAAAAAAAGAAAGAAAGAAAGAAAGAAAGAAATAATAATAACTCAGTGACTGGCTGCCTGACCGGAATGTCAATGGCTCTCCTGCCTAGCTGAGCTCCAGCTCCTCCCCACCGCGCACTCGGACACGTGACCCCTCTGCTCCCAACCCAGGACCGGGGAGCACTCACTGAGTGATCAGGCAGGAGGCGGCCCAAGCCGGGTGCATCCTCCTCAGACAGGGAGCTCCTCCAGCAGCAACATTTTCCCTTCCCTCTTCCCTCCCCTACCAGCCTGGGGACTTTCCCGGGGGGGGGGGGGGTGGTGTGCGACTGTGCCTCTCTCATCAGACTAGGGGCTTCCCCAGGAGAAACCGTGCCTGCCTCCTCAGACAGGGGTTCTCTCAGAAGCCCCTCTGATTCTCACTTTCCTTGTTCTGCAACCAGTCCCCCACCCTTCCACCCCCAGAGCCTCATTTCTTTCACCTCAGATTAGAAATCTGGATCCTAATTCCTAGGCTGAGCTGTTTCACCGATTCAATCATTCATTCATTCATTCATTCAATCATTCATTCTACTAACGCAGGGGTGGGGCATGTCCAGCCCATGGGCCATATAAGGCCCGCGAAATCATTTGGTCTGCCCTGCCAAAGCATTAGGGGTGAGTTAATCAAGTGTTTGAGCAAATACAGCAGGCTAATTTTTTAAGTTCATAGTTTTCTATGGCTCATGAATGACTTACAAATATCCAAATGGCCGGCCCTTGGCAGAAAAAAAGGTTCCCCACTAAAGCTTTCCAAATACCTACTGTGTGCCAGACCCTGACTGGATATGTGTCCTTCTTCAGACTTAGCCCCTTTTGAGGCAATCCTGTGACCGGGGCCCCCAGACGTGGACCTGGTTCTCCTTGGGGTGCGGCATCCAGCCAAAGGGCCGGCTGGGGCCCCAGGGACATGAACCCAGCCTCAGCCCCTGACCTGCCCATCTTCATCACCTCTTGGGCTCTCTCCAGTGTGGGCCAGAGAAGGGCCCCTCCGAGGGAGCAGAGGCCAGAGGTGGGAGGACCCCACCCACTCCAGGCAGGTGCCTCTGTGAGACCCTGGCCTGGCTCATCCTTCCATCCATAGTCTCTACCCAGAGCCTCCTCCTCACTGCCAGCCCGTGGAGCTCTCATGTCATGGCCAGGAGACCTTGGTCCTAGCAACCTAACCCCTAAGTGAGCAAGCCTCTTCCCTCTTCGGGGCCTCTGTTTCCTTTTTGAGATATGACAGAATTGGATTCAATGCATATTTTGTTTTGTGTTTGCTTTTTGGGGGGGGGGGCAGGAAAATACACTATATCTATACTAATAAAAGGGTAATATGCTAATTAGGGTGGACATCTTCCAGATGTCCATCCAGACAAAGCCACAGAGACTGCAAGGCCCGTGGCTCATGACAGCCCTTGGCTCATGCAGCTGTGGGCTCAGGCAGCCATGAGCCCCAGTGGCAGCGAGGCCTGGGGCTCAGGCCTTGCGGCCCCCATGGCCGGCAGTGGCAGCAGCAACAACGGGGTGATGGGGATGGTGCCTTCCCCTGATCAGCCAGGTCACCTCCTGCAGAGGGAGGCCAGACTGTGGCTTAGGCCCATTCCCGGCAGGGGAGCAGGCCTAAGCCATCACTAAGACATCCCCTGAGGGCTCCCGGACTGTGAGAGGGGGCAGGCCAGGCTGAGGGACCCCTCCCCCCGCCCCCACTGCATGAATTTTCATGCACCGGGCCTCTAGTATATATTATAATATATAAGGGTTAATACATAAGTTGTGTATAATACAAAAATTACATGTAATCCAGATTATATAAGATGCAGATCAAAGCAGAGTTGCTGGTTGAATGGAGTGGAGGTATTTTCCTGAGGCCCCATCTGTCTCACCTTCTCCTGTCATCCCCTAGCAGCCCTGGAGACACCCCTAATGAGCCCAGCTGGCAAGCCCTTGGTCCACTCAATCCATCCCTGAGGCCCCTTCCAGTGTGCAAACGGGGAGTCTGGGTAATGCTGCCCCCGATAGGGGCCATCCCTTCAGCTCTCTGTTCCCGCTTCCCTGGGTCCCCACTGAGTTTTCCAGTGGAGGTGAAGCCCATGAGCAGAACTGGCTCTTGCCTGGGCACCCAGCTCCCCCGAGGAGCCTTGAATGAGTCCAGGCCCTGACAGAATGCAAGCCTGAGACATGCTCAGGAGGCCGCAGGTGGGCCATCTCAGGTCAGCCCTGCCCACCCCTGACGGAGGGCGGAGGGCGGATTGTTCCAGACGCCCGTGTGCATCCTGCCCGCACTCCCTTTGATGTGCAGGAGGAGGAAGGAAGAGAGCAAACACAGACACGGCCCTCCGCTTGCTCTCTGATTTAATTGGAACCCAATTAGGTGAATAATTGTTACAAATGTGAAGCCACCTTCCACCAAGTTGGAGATGTGAGCCTGCGGGAATCAGCCTGAGCCTGTAGGATGCAGGCTGGCCCCCGCCTGGCCCAGCAGGTCGGGACTTTCCCAGGGCAGGGAAGTGAGTGGGGACCCGCAGAACTCCTGACCCTGCAGCTAGAAGAGATGCAGGGGGCCAGTGCAGCCCCTGTTGCTGGAGCCTGAGTCTCAGTGGTCACAGCCAGCCAACTGCATTGATCCAAGATGACCCACCGTTCCAGACCTCAGGCACTTGCTCTGTCCAGGTCCCAGTGCAGGGAAGTAAGTGTCACCGTTGAGGCATGGACAAGGGTCCCAAGGAGAAACAGGGAGGGAGCCCAGTGGAAAACTGCAAGCCTTGTCCCGCTGGCGTGGCTCAGTGGTTGAGTGTCAGTCTATGAACCAGGAGGTCAAGGTTTGATTCCTGGTTAGGTCACATGACTGAGTTGCAGGCTCGATCCTCAGTGGGGGGCATGCAGGAGGCGGCCGGTCAATGATTCTATCTCATCATTGATGCTTCTATCTCTCTCTCCCTCTCCCTTCCTCTCAGAAAGCAATAATAAAAATTATTTTTTAAAAACCGAAAAGGAAATTGCAAGCCTTAAGCAAAACCTTTCAAGGAATGGGGGAGTGGGGTTCCCTGGGCTGCCCAGAGTGGGTCTCTTTATTTATTTTTTAAAAATATGTTTTTATTGACATCCTCAGAGAATGGCTGAGGCTGCCCTAGCCGGTTTGGCTCAGCGGAAAGAGTGTTGGCTTTGGGACAGAAGGGTCTCAGGTTTGATTCCGGTGAAGGGCATGCACCTCAGTTGCAGGCTCGATCCCCGGCCCTGGTTGGGGCACGTGCAGGAGGCAACCAATCGATGTCTCTCTCTCACATCCGTGTTTCTCTGTCTCTGTCTCTGCCTTCCACTCTTTCTAAAAATCAATGGAAAAATACCCTCAGGTGAGGATTAAAAAGCAAAACAGAAGGAATGGCTGAGGCTTCCGCTTTCACTGTGCAATGCGGAGGGGAAGGGAGACGGGGGAGAGAACAGGTATGAGTTTGGGGAACCTGTCAATTCCCTTTCTCACCAAAGGGAAAACTCCCGTGAGACTAGAACAACTTCAGGCAGTGGTTCTCGCTCTCGGCTGCACACGCGAGTTCTTTTTCAAATGCCGATGCTTTGGGCCCCAGCCCTAGAGATTCTGAGTTCACTAGTCCGGGGTATGGCCTAGGCTCCCAGGTGATTCTAAAGGGAAACTGTGGCAGAGACACAACTAGAGCAAGATTTAAACATAGTGGGAGGGGGTAAGGGGGAGGGCAAGAACTACCTGCTCAGACCCCCTGCCCCCACAAACAGGCTGAATTAGGAGGGCTGGGAGGGCCTGGAAAGCCTGCATTTTAAAAAGCCTCCTGGAGCTGGGACAGGCCTAGAGGGGATCCCACTGCTGGGGCCCCGCTGCGAAGGGGAGACCTGGAGGCACTGGGGGTCAGAGGGAAGGCGCCTGGGAAGGAGGAGGAGTGTAGACGTGGTGTTGGTGATGGGCCTGGCCTATTTTTAAATGATTCGAAGAGAAACTATTTTTCGTGTTCTATCTCCTCATCGTCCTCGCTCTCACTTAGACCTCTGTTTCGGGATCCAGACCTCAAAGCAACACTCTTAGAACCGCTGCCTAGTCTCATACACAGAGCAGGCACTCGGGAAACACTGACTGAGCGAATGACAGGGCGAGTCTGTCCGGGGGGCTAGATGGGGATGTAACTGCTACTGATAATATTGTCTCTAAAGAGAAAGGTGTTGAAATGCCTTTCCAAGCTTTGATCGTCCGTTTCCACTGAGTGTTTGATAAGCAGCCCGCCTATAAGTCGGGGAGAAGGAGAGGGAGAGAGAGAGAGAAGAAGGAGAGAGACGGGGAGAGGGAGGGAACGAGGAGGTTCTGCCCTCCGTGACCGGGCGTGGACTCCAGCCTCGCAGGTCTGCACAGAGGTGTATCAACCCCAGATCGAACCTCAGGGAGCATTTATGCAGATGCAGAGAGGAGCGTGGTGGTGGCTTTGAGGGGAGAAGCAGCAGGGGAAAGGCAGAGAAAGCCTGGTGTGTTCGGCGTCTAGGGCAGGTGGAGCCCTGGGTCCGAGGGCCGGCAGAGTGTGGCCGGGCAGAGCTGGGAGCCCTGGCTGGAGCTGTGAGCCACACAGCGGGTCAGGGCACTTCTCCCAGGGCCTCAGCTCGGGCAGAGTAAGATTCCAGGCGGGAAAAGGACAGATGCCGCTGGAGACTGGGCGCTGGGACGGGGAGGCCATGAGGCCACGGGACCGCCTGAGCCGGAGCTCCTGGGCCCAGCCCAGCCCAAAGGGGGCGCTCTGTCAGTGTCTGCTGTGGGAAGGGGCAGGGACGGGCCCCACCGGGGAGCAGGCAGAAACCAAGAGGGGTCTGGGGTGGGGAAGAGTGTTCCTCCTGCCTCCTCACCGTGTGGGATTTGGGCCGGAGCCGTCGGAGACCAAGGACAACTCTGGCTTGCACCTTCTAGACCAGTGGTTCTCAACCTTCCTCATGCCGAGACCCTTTAATACAGCTCCTCATGTTGTGGTGACCCCCAGTTTCATTGTTACAAATTGAACATAATTAAAGCATGGTGATTAATCACAAAAACAATATGTAATGATATATGTGTTTTCCGATGGTCTTAGGCGACCCCTGTGAAAGGGTCGTTCGACCCCCAAAGGGGTCGCGACCCACAGGTTGAGAACCGCTGTTCTAAAGGTTTCAGGAGACCCCCGTTGGACCATCACAGTCCTCAGGGAACACCGTGGAGAGCTGAGAGAAGCACAAGTGGTCCTGATGCCTGGGCAGCGAGGCACCCCCTTCCGTGAGCCCCGGAAAGGGCAGGAGTTGGGCAGCACCTGGGAGGGGTTTTGATGGTCAGCCTCCGAGGGGCGGCCATTGAGCTCAGAATGAGGGGCTTGGGAGGCCCCGGCTCCCGGGCTGCCCACACCAGACCAGGCTGCCTGCTGAAGCCAGGCTCAGCTCTGCCGGGAGCTCTGACCTCTGCCCGGAGGCTGTCCTTGTCCCCAAAGGCCCAGCCCTACTTCCTGCTGAGGGGGGACTCCAGAGAGGCAGCCATTCACAGGGGAGATGACCCCGCTGGCCTTGGGGGAGGCGCCGTCCTTGACCACACAGGGTGACAGTGATTAAATGGACCGACAGCTGGGCCATGGGGCCCTCCCTGCTGCTAATTTGGGTCAATTAAGCCCATTTGTCTTTGTCCGACTTCAAGTCCTTTTCCTGTAATGGCTCTGGCCCCTGGGGGCCTCCGAGGAAGGCAGTCCCTGGCTACCCGGCTGCCTCTGCCCCAATCCTCTCCCAAAGCCCCAGGCGCAGGGACATTCTTAACCTTGTGACCCCTCCCACTGCACTGCCCGGGCCCCCACAGCTGTCAGCCCCACAGCTGACCTGTAAGGTAGGTCGGGCAGGGTTAATCCCCATCCATAGATTAGCAATCAGGGGCCCTCCGGGGAGGGGATGGCTCCCAGTCAGTGTGACTCAGGGGCCTATCTGTCTCTAGAGCAGGGTAGGGAGGCGGGGCCTGCCTCATCCACAAAAGTGAGGATGGGGTCAGAGGCCAGTCCCCAGACTGAACCCTGAGTTGTGTGAGCTCAGAGAGGCCCCTTGATTCCTCTGGGCCTCGGGTTCCCCATCGCTAGCACTGCAGGGTCTGCAGAGGAAGTTGGGCCAGGACCCTACAGGCCTCCCATGTGATGGATGGCCCTGAGGTGGCGGGGGTGCAGGGGGAGGGGCTCTCCCTTCCGCCTCTGTCTCTGTGCTGAACAGTGAGAGCAGGTGGGCCGCTTGGCCACATGGGAGACCGGCAGGGACAAGGAAGACCCAGAGCTCCCAGCATCCGCTGAAGGAGGTGGCTGCTCAGATTTTGTCCCCATGAGCCCACCTGGGCCTAACGCTCAGAGCAGAGGGAGGGCATGGCGGGGCAGTGGTTTCTGGAGCAGGTCATGGGGAGAAGAGAATGGGGGAGCCGTGCACTGGCAGAGGCGGCGTCCACCATGGAATTGGTCCGGCTCCCCTTTCAGACCCCACCGACGGCTTCCTTCACCCATCCTTGTGACCAGAGTCATTTACCCCAAGGGCAGATGGCGGGGAGGCAGGTCTGAGCGGATGGAAGCAGGGCCTGTCGCAGAGATGTGAGTCACCTCTTAGGAGACCTTCCCAGAAGTGCTGGTGCAAAACCCCAGCCCAGCTCTTCCCCGCGGGCTGTGCCCGCCGGGGTGACCCCCATGGCCTGCGTCCGTTTCCGGGGGTTAGGCTCTTGCACTGTCATCCTTGTGGCTGCATCTCGGCTGACAGGAAGTGGGCTGGGCGAGGGTCAGGGTGCAGGGCAGTGACAGATGGAGGAGAGCCTGACCTCCCAGTCATCTTCTCCTGGGGCCTTTCCTTCGAGGATGAGCCATGTTGCATCTCAGGGTGTGACCTCAGATTCCCCAGCCTGTGGGCGGGTGCAGGAAGCTAGAGGGTGACAGGCTCCCAGACCCCCTGGAGTCCTGGGGCAGAGGCTGGCAGGGTTGGGAGCGACCCAGGGAGGGGCCGGTGGGGAGACTGAGGCCCAGCGAGGTCCCACAGGAAGGAGATGGCTCCCCACCAGCACACTGTGCAGATGTGCCCCACGGAGGCTCAGCTGAGCATTGCTATCCTGGTCGTATTTAATACACCTCCATGCCGTGCCCGGTCCTGTGGGGATTGGGGATGTGTGCCATGCCTGCCCCTGCACAGGCATCCAGGGGACCTCCTCTCCTGCCCTCTCTCTCCCCAAACACACATTCAGTGCACTCACCACCCAGATGACCATCGGTGCCTGGACTCACTGAGCACAGAAGGTCCCCAGGTTGTCACGCTGACCCGCCCCACCCCTTGCTCTTCCTGGCAAACTCTGACTCGCACTCCCAGCGGAGGGGTCTCCTGAACTTCCCAATCCATGCTCCCCAATCCATGTGCCCTCAGCATCTTAGTTAGCGGCCTGTGTGTCTGTCCCCCCAGAGACCAACTGTCCCCCTCAGAGACCAACTGTGACCTCCCTGTGCCCACCCGGCACATGGAAAGCCTTTGAAGGCCCAAATAAAGGAATGAGTGCATTTTGAGGAAGATAAAGTCCTAAGTCTAACGAGAATGATTTGTTATTAATACCATTTATTACTCAGCACTTCTGTGCCAGGCACCGTGTGTAACACTTGCCTTGTAGCCTCGTGGCAACCCCATCAGATGCCTGTTACTGTTGTTAGCACTTTACAGGAGAGGCAGCTGAGGCTCAGAGAGGGTGAGCAGCTTGCTCAAGGTCACACAGCTCACAGGAGCAGGGCGGAGATTCAAAGCCAGGTGTACCCGAGTCCAGAACCTAAGCTGCAGACTTCTACATCTGCCACCCAGCTGCCCAGAGCTGCCCAGGATACCAGGGGAGCCTGCGGGGGCCAGCGGACGTGTAGGCAGCACCGAGAGGGGCGTGCCTGTCCTCCGCTGCCTAAAGAGCTGCTTGCATTTCCTACTGCGGTCAGCAGACTCAGGTCCCTCATCCCTGACTGCCACACGGGCAGTTGGGGCCCTCGGAGCAGGAGCCAAATGATGAGTGAGGCTCAGCCCAGCTCCAGAGCCGCACGGCTCTTCAAAGCTGGGCCCAGCAAAGGTGCCCCCTTTTGGAATAAGGGGGTCAGGTGTACTCAGCACCTCAGTGGTGGGGTTGAGCAGGAGGAGGGGTTGGCCTTCTGGGCAGTTCCTCTGGGGGTCCTCCCTGGACATCCAGAGCAGGCCCCATGGAGCCGGCCTCCCCTCCCCCTGCCTCCACACACCCCTCGCATCAGAACAGCCTAGCCCTGTCCTGCTGTCCCACTTGGCCTTCGGACAGGGAACTGCCCTGGGCCTCCGACAAGCTGGCCTTGTGTATAGCAGGAGGCTGGACGACCCTCCACCACCCCTCATGAGCACCAGGGTTCCACGCATCTGGGGAAGGTTGATTAGCCAGCTATCGCCATGATAACGCTGCATAACAACTGCCCCCAGATTCCGTGGTGTAAAACAATGCACGCTGACTTCTGTGGGTCTGCTGGGTGCCTGGGTTTGGCTGTTCTAGACTGGGCTTGGTTGGCTGGACTCCAAGCTGCTGGGTGGGTCCGGGTCTGTCCATGTTTCTTGCCTCCTCTTTGGACCAGATGCCTCTTGAAGCTTATTCTTCTCATGGTAAAAAGGCGAACTGAGCCCAGCCAGTGTGACTCCGTGGTTGAGCATCGACCTATGCAGCAGGAGGTCACAGTTTGATTCCCGGTCGGGGAACATGCCCGGGTTGTGGGCTCCATCCCCAGTAGGGGGCATACAGGAGGCAGCCAATCAACGATTCTCTCTCATCATTGATGTTTCTATCTCTCTCTCCCTCTCCATTTCTTTCTCTAAAATCAATAAAAAACATGTATTTTTAAAAAAGTCCCAATTGTGCAAGCACATTTCAAGCCTCTATGTGTGTCCCATCTACTAAATTAGCTAAAGCAAGTCCCATGGGCAGGCCCCAAATCAGGAGGTGGGGAAGTACACCCCACCCACCACAAGGCCATGGCAGGGGTGTGGCTGACTCACAGAATCACGGTCGGAAGGTCACCCAGGCCAACCCTCGGCCTGTGTAGAAGCCACTGTGCAGCATCCCCAATAGAAATCATCAGCCTCCGGTGGCTGGGATCCTTCCAGGGATGGGGAGCTCACTACCTCCATGAGGCAGCTCTTCTATTGCTAGGCTGCTCTGACCCCAAGAAATCATCGTCTCATTTCTAGTTCCAAGTCTGCCTCCCCCAAAATTTCATTCACTGATCTTAGTTCAATATTTAAGGAAAACTTACTCTACGTCTACTGGGGTCTGGGGATATAGAGCTGAGAGTCACTGTGCACATGTTCCAGGGGCCACAGACAACAAGGGAGACAGACAAGTGTGCGAGGCGACAGGTGCCTAGGTGTGGGGACCGTGGTTATCCGGGGAGGACGCCTAACCTTCATGGGGCAGCAGACAGGGATCTCTTCCCCAGGATGCCTTGCAAATGCTTTGGTGCTAGTCAGACCTGGATTTGAATTCCAGATCCATCATCGGTTCGCTGTGACCTTGGAGGTGGCCAGCCTGCAGCATCCTTCTGTATAAAATTAGGATAATGGACACATGCTCTCCTGGGAGAAGGGAGGCTAGAGGCATAAAACACTTGGCACCTGGACGAGCTCAAGGAAAGGTGTTGTCGTCGTTATTGTTGTAAATTGTTCGCCCCACGATGGATGTCGCGTTAAGCACATCTGCACTCATAAAGTTAAACCTCCGACCTTCAGAAACGCCTCTATGTTTGTCCCCGAGTTGGAGTGAGCCAAGAACTGTTGGGAATGTGACTCTGTGATCGGCCTTCTTGTGGCTTCCTCTCGGAAGTGAGGACCAGGGCACTCCACTTGGTCAGCAACGAGACCCAGCAGTGGGTGTTCAGCCTGCGGGAGGGTTAGGGCAGATCTTTCCAGCGGAGACGGGGGAGCGGGTGGCCTTAGCACTGAAGAGGGTGTCATGTGCTCTTGGGCAGCCTCTTCCAGGATCTGAGGGCTGTAGGGGACCTCGAAAATGTCTGATTGAAGACCCCATCTGATGCTTGGAGTC
The DNA here is from genome assembly GCF_963259705.1 of Myotis daubentonii. NCBI lineage: Eukaryota > Metazoa > Chordata > Mammalia > Chiroptera > Vespertilionidae > Myotis > Myotis daubentonii. Next base: position 45,008,104 of record NC_081855.1, on the reverse strand, counting down.
TGAAGGGTCAGGACTGTGGTGACGTGGGTGCCACTGGTTCCCCCCCACACTCACAGCTGACATGACTCCGCAGTTACGGCTCTCCTTCCCTCACGTGAGGACTGATTCAGAGTCATTCCCCTCTCAGACTCCTTAGCAGAGAGAGAAGAATCTCTAGATAGCACCTTACAGCAGTCCAGGCAGGCTTCCTGGAGGAGGCGGGCTTTCAGGATCCTTAAATCGTGGGTGGATCACAGGGAGCAGAAGTGGGGAAGGCCTGTTGTAGGTGTGGAGTGTGGGGGTGTCTGGGAGGGGCCTGTGCACAGTTCTGCACAGGGCTGGAGGAGAAGTCTCCTGACCGGCTCCCCTGTCAGCACCCTCCTCGGAGGTGCCCGGGGAGGGAATGTGAGAAAGAGAGCGAGAGGGACTGGAGGGACGGGAATGGCGATGGGAAACAGGAAGAGGAAGGCCACGGCGAGCAGCAAGAGCCATCAGGAGGCACCTGCCGGCGGTCTCTGCCCCTTCACTGCAGGGTGCTGGGAGCTGAGCGGGTGTGCAGGGAGCCCGTTCCTTCCTGGCTGGGCCAGCCACCCGCCAGGGTGCTGAGATAACAGCAGCGCAGAAATTAATTATAGCACTTGCTTCTCGTGCTCCGTATCAGCCCCTCAGAGCGGTGGCTTCATCCATCTTCGCTGCTTTTGCCCTCCTGTCCGATAGTGTGTGTGTGTGTGTCTGGGAGGGGAGCAGGGAGACAAGGCCAGGTGCCACCTCATGGCCTCACTCCCCATGGAGTGGCTCCCATCGCCATGGCATGATGGGTGAACGTTTAAAGGCATAGGCGCTATTCTCCATGTAAAAGTCTATGAAAATCAGTGACATCAGAAGCTGCTCTGGATCCCTTGCAGCGCCTGGGACCCTTCCACAGAGCCCCAGGGCTCCAAGGAACACAGTTTGAAAACCCCTGCGACAAAATCCACACACTCCTCTGCCTGGCATTCGAAGCCCTTTGCCCTCTGGTGCCACCCTGCCCACCCAGTCTCAGGTCTCCCTGTTCCATGTCACTCAGTCCAAAGTTGCCTTTAATCGCAGTCGCCACCCTGTTTTCTCCACCCGAAAGGTCCCTAACCCCCCCCCCACCCCCCCTCCCCCACACTAGGCCCCATCTCACCCAGTCAGTTGTTGAATTTCCACCCCACTACTCAACCACTCAGATCACTCCTCCTTCCAGCGGTTCTGTGCCGGCATCTGGCTCTTCTCAGAACACCAGGAGCGCTGCACTTCTTCAAAGGCCTGAAGCACTTCCTACCTTTTAGCGTGGTTATTTATGAACTTGTCTGGGCTCCCTGTTAGCCGGCAAATTCCTTAAGGGCAGAAACTATCTTCTTTATCTCTGTCTCCCTGGCAGTTCCCAGAAGGTTCTTGAGCAGAGAAGGGGCTGGATAAATATTTATTTGTGGAATATCTTTATAGTGTCCGCGGCAAGCCCTAGCATTGTACCAGGCCCTCAGGCTGCATGGTGAGAGGCCCAGTCCCTGCCCTCAGCAAGTCTCCGTCGTACAGGAAGCAAAGCTACAAGCCCACATTTGCAGTACAGACAGAAAACAAAGTGCAGAATGATGGCTGGGAGCAGCTCAGAAGCCAGTGCCTCACCCAGGCAAGGGGTGGTCCAGGGAGGGCTTCCTGGAGGAGGTGACACCTGGGAGAAGTCAAAGGACAAGAAGTCAGGGGGAGGTGTGGGGAACAGCACAGCAGGCAGATGGAACAGCATGTGCAAAGGCAGAGAGAGCATGGCTGGAGCTGCGCAGGCTCAGGTGTGTCTGCCGGGGAGTGGGAGAGGGCATCTAACTCAGAGCCCTGAGGGGAAAGGGAAACACTCACGGGAACATGGGACTGGAAAGCAGGAAGCTTCCAGTGGCCTCCTGGGCTGCAGTTAGAGTGGGGCCGGGGGCAGGAGCGGCTGTGGGACCCTAGGAGGGGTTTCCTCCTCTCGGAACCTACCTTCCCATCTGTAAAGGGGGTGGCTTGCGCCAGAGAGTCTTGGAGACCCCTGTCCAGCACTGAGTTAGAAATGCCAATGGAGCAGCAGCTGGACGACTGCCAGTCAATCAATGTGGTGCCGAGAAAAAACCAGGCAGGGCAAAGCTGATCATGGAGGGCCTCAGGGAGGAGGTGGTGAGGGGCGGGGCTGTGGGCCAGGGTCCTCTATTCATCCTCACAACACCCACATGTAGGCAGGTTCTGTCAGCCCCATTCTGCAGATGAGGATGTTGAGGCTTAAAGATTAAGTGCCTGAATCCCAGGCTGAGGTTTTGATCCTCTGAGCCTCTCCCCAGCTGGCAGGTGGCTCTCATCTTCCGGGCTCCCATCCCCCACCCCCTCCTGCCAGCCATGAGCTGAGGCCCAGTCACTCCTTGCAGGTGGCAGGGCCCGAGTCCCTGGGCTGGGCTGGCTCCACTCTCAATGCACGCACACTTTCCGTCCTGGGGTTCAGCTCAGGAGGGGGCCTCCCTTCCTGACCACCCACTTCTCCAGGCTTCCCCCGGCCGGGCCGGGGCCGGGCCTGCACCAGGCTCCCTGGGGAAGACACTGGAGAGCTGGTAACTGAGTCAGGGAAACCTACCGGGGCTCAAAGCACCACAAGGGCCAGTGGGGGGCTCCTCCTCCAGGGCTGACATGACAGCTTGGAAATGCCCTACTCCTCCTTTCCTGGGTTGTTGCTCGCTCCTCCCCCACAGGAAGCTCCCTGAACTGGGCCTTGGCTCCTGTGACCCAACTCTGCAGACCCCCATCCCCACCTCAGGGATCAGGAGTCTGAGTTCCAAACCCCATTCTGCCACTGAAGCTGCAGGACCTCCAACAAACATCTTCCCACCCCCAGGCCTCCCTGAAGATGGGGCTGGGGCGAAGGCTCGCCCCCCGGGATTGCAGTGAAGACAGCAGAGGTGGTCAGGGAAATGCACGGGGGCTGGCGAGGAGGTCCTACCGTCGTGACCACGCGCACCCGGGCGCAGGTTGGGAAACGCAGTTCCGTGGACCGGTACACCCGGTCCCCCACATCCAGGCTCCAGTGCGCCCAGGAAATGAGCCCCGAGCCAGGGAACTCAGGAGGGCCAATGAGGCTTAACCCAGCTGTGTGTCCTTGGCCAGGCCTCAGCGTCTGCTCCGGGTCCTTCATTGGCGAACGCAGGGATGCTGGGTTATTGTGAGGATGTGTGACCCGTGTAGCCCGGCCCAGCACTCCATACGCAGCCTCTACACGCGAGCTGGCCCACCCCGCATCTCGGGGGCCCTGCGGCTCCCTGCAGCCCTGACCCTGGACTGGGGCAGCATGGGCTGGAGGGGTGATGTGGTTCCCTTGCTCTCCCCAGGCCCCACCCTTTCGAGGCCCAGCTCCCAGCCCACCCCTACCCACCATGGGCACACACTCCAGCGCACAGGCTGCTCTCTCTCACACACACTTTTTTCTTTGTTTGCGGCTAATTGTTTATTAGGAGATGCGGGCGGCTGCGCCAGTGGGAAGGCTCAGCTTGCTCCGCTATAATTAGGATAATGCACATTAGTCATTTAGTGTAACTCCGAGAGCAGCCCCCTCCCCCCGCTCCCCTCCCCCGCTGCTACTGCTGCAGCTCACTCAGCTCCGAGGCCTGGCCATACAGGTTTGCTCAGGAGGCCTGGGCTCAGGCCACTGCCCCCAGCCTCCCTCTCCCCACCCCCTGCCCTATGCACACCTCCTTCACCTCCCTCTTCCACCCTGATGGCCACCCCCCTCCCTCCCCCCTCGCCCCCCTAATCTCGCCTCCTGTTTCCCTTCTCCTGGTCTCCTCTTTCTCTACCCCTCCCCTCTTTTCCTGACTCTAGGTTTCTTTCCTTTTCTCAGCACCCCCACCCCAGCTTTCTCATCCTTGCCTTATTTACCCCCCTCTCTCTAAACCCCCTCTCACCCCCCCCCCCCCCGCAAGCCCTCCTGGGTGGCCTGAAGCAGAGGTCTGGTTAGATAGGTTAAGCTAGGGATGGTCTGGGTTTCCAGGCCCCAGGGGTGTGATGTGACCAGGTGGTACTGTCCAGGCCTCCCCCTCAGGCCTGCACCCTGGAGGGTGCCCTCCTGCCTGCTGACCTCCCCTCTGCCCTGCCCTGAGCCCAGCATTTGTTCCCAGAGGACTGGACTGGCAAAGGCAGGCCTTTGTCTTCAAATGGCCCTTCCCCTGAGCACATCGGTGTGGCCCCATTGCCCCATCCCCCATTCACTTATAGTCTTCCCCCAACCCTGGCCCCACAGGAAGCTAGTGTGTTTGGGGGGTCAGGGTGGGGGCTCCCAGAGGGCTGGTGGGAGCAGCGGGCCCTCGGCCTCACCTGGCCTGAGCTGGGCCAGGCAAGGTGGAGGGTGTTCTCAGTCCACAGAACAAGGGCTGTTCCAACAGCGTCCTTTTGTCCCAGCCCCCCAGCCACTGGCAGACTCCAGACCTGTCCACAAATGAAGCGCCTGACCCCTCTTCCTGCACCCCTGCGCCCCCACCCCACCCCACCCTTCCCATCACAAAAGGGACCTCACATCAGGCCCATTACAGCTGGGAAGACTGCGGTCTGGGGCCAAGGGGTTGTGGGGGGGCGGGCAGGGGTGAGGATGGGGCCCCTTTCCGATTTTCAGAAATAAACGCAAGAGCTGTTCCCAGGGGTGAGGGACGCTCGCCTGGCGATACAAGGCCTCCTTGTCTCTGCGAGCCTGTCGGAGCCTCTGGTCCTGGTCCTGAGATCACAGATGCAGACAGACCCACAGACAGACACACGCTCACAACTCACAAGGGCAGGCTCAGGGCACAGCGGCGTCAGGGGCCAGGCTCACTGCGCCCTTGGAGGGGAGGGGGCAGGGCTCCGCTCCGGGACCTCTTCCCCTCCCCCGCCTCTGTGCCCCAGGCTCCCGCGGCCCAGCAACCCCTCAGCCCAGAGACACCGTTCCATCTGGAATTGCACATCTTGAGGGCGTTGCCCCCACGGCCTCCATCACTTCCTCCCGGGGTTCCTTCCCCTTCTCCGCCTCCCTCTCTGTCATGGTCCATGAGGCTCTGAACCCCAGTGCCAGGTGAGCGTACAGGCTCCCCCGAGAACGGGAGCTGTGGGGGAAGGGATGGCCTTTGCCTGGCCAGTCTCTGGGGATCAGGAAACCTTTACTCCTCTCCCCTTGGGATTGCTCCCCTCAGGTGTTGAGGTGACAGGGCTAGCAAGGAAGTGCCCCTGGGACTAGCAGGGAGCCAGGAAGCTAGAAAGTTGGTTCCTGTGGGTCTCAGGCAGGGGTGGGCAAACTTTTTGACTCGAGGGCCACAATGGGTTCTTAAACTGGACCGGAGGGCCGGAACAAAAGCATGGATGGAGTGTTTGTGTGAACTAATATAAATTCAAAGTAAACATCATTACATAAAAGGGTACGGTCTTTTTTTTCAATAGCTTTATTCATTTCAAACGGGCGGATCCAGGCCGTAGTTTGCCCACGGCTGGTCTCAGGTCTGCCTTGCTGTGCACCCAGCAGGGCGTCCCTCCCTGGGCTTTGAGCGGCCCAGGAGCAGGGGCAGGGGCAGTCCTAGCAGCAGCCTCTTGGGGTTCCATGGCCACCTGACCCTCTGTTGCCCTGTCCTCTGTTGGGCTCCAGGAGGCCTTCCTAGCCCCAGGTGAGCTGAGCCTCCCCTCCTCCCGGCCTCCTCCTGTGTCTCTCTGAGTTCCTCCCTTTTCCCCACAGGTGAGAGGTTGCAGCTCAGCGGCCGGCAGCAGGTGGGGAGAAGGATTTTAGGCAGAGGAAGCAAAAGGAGTGGTCAGGCTAGGGTAGATGTTCCAGGAGAGGGGAGGGCAGGGGAGTCTGCAAGAGGAAGACCAGCACAGTGTGTGTGTGTGTGTGTGTGTGTGTGTGTGTGTGTGTGTGAGTGTGTGTGTTAGCGGACACAACCTCCCAGGGTCATCACAATCACTCACTCATGGGGTTCTGTGCTGGATGCCAGGGATACAGAAAGCTACAGGTTCCCCGCCCTTACAGCAGGCAAATCGACCGCAAGAGAATCAGGGTTGGGGTTCATACGCGTAGGGGCGGGGAGCCGTTCACTGGGTCTCGGAGGATCTCTGGGCCCTGTGATGATAACAATTTAATTTAATTTACTTAATGATGAGGCTAATAGCATGCAAACAATAGCTCACATTTAAAGAGGGCTCACTGTGGGCCAGGCATGGTTGAAGCCCTTTGCAGGTCATCTTATAGCACGCATGTCTCATTCTCACAGAAACCCAGTGAGAGAGGAATTGCTGTCACCCAGTTTACAGTTTAGGAAGCCGAGGTGAGGGCTGCCAAGTTATTTGCCCAAGATGATGTAGCTGGTAAATGGCAGAGCCCATCTGCTGGGAGCCTTCCTGACCCTCAGTGTCTTCATCTATAAAATGTGGGGAAGGGACCTGATCGCAGGGAGTTAGTTCCCAGGCGGGTGGCAGGAGATGACCTGGCCAGTCACCAGTGCTCCTGGGAGGAAGCAGGCAGGGGGCCTCTTGGGAGGGGATTTAGGGCAAAGTGGGGGAGGGTGCCTCTCCTGCAGGCCCCTCCCCCCAGCTGACTTATTCCAACATTGTGTTCCTGGGGGCGGGGGGGGGGGGGGGGAGGGGGGCGGGCGACAGTATGGGAAGCTGCTTCTCCAGGATTTATAGTCTCTGGGGGGAGAAGGGGTTATGGGTTGCCGGAGGCTTCAGTTGCCCTCTCCCCCTCCACAGCCCGCCCCCCCGCCCCCCCGCCTCCAACCCCCAATGCCCACTGCAGGAATAGTTATTACATAGCACACTGGCTGCAAGTTCCGCCTGGGAGCTCCTGCCCAGCCCAGGCTGCAGGCACGCAGTGTTGGGGACACAGAGGAAAAGGGAGCTGCCGGGGTGGTGGAGGAGACACTGTCCAGCTCTGGAAAGGGCGTAGCGAGGTGGAGAAGGGAGTATGGAGGGGCTCAGGTGGGTGTGGGCGTCCCTTTCCGGCCCCAGACCTCAGGGAGGCACCCATTCTTCTGCTGGGCTCCTCCTCCAAGAGGTGGCTCATCAAGGCTCCAGCCTTGGGTGGGGACACCCAATGTACATGGCCAATTTGTCAACGTAGAAAAAGACAGAAGCGGTCCATGCTACGTGCGAGGTGCCAGGCTTGGTGCGCAGAGCTGGGCCCGGGTTTCAGTCCCTGCTGGCTCCCTGGCCAGCATCTTAGTGCAAGACCCAGACGCTCAGTGGTTCTGTGATGATACTACAGCGCCTGGGACACTGGGCAGGCCCTGTCCTGCAGGGCGGGGGAGGGCATTGTTTGGGGAACGCCAAGCCCAGCTGTCACACGCCCTCCCCTTTATCCTGCTGACCCCTGTGTGGCCCAGGACGCACCAGGACTCCCTGCACACGCGGCCCCTGCTCACCCCTCGGTTGCCCATGTAGCAGGCAGGGAAAGGGACTACTTATGTCTCCCAGATGAGGAAAGAGGGGCCCAGAGAGGGGAGGAAACTGCCCGAGGCCACACAGCAGGGCAGTGGCTTCCTGGGCTGGATTCCAGGGGCCCCCACAACGAGCACTCTGTCCAGCTTTGGTGCCGCTGTCGCGGTCTTTGGGGAGAGTCTGCTCTGTGTGCCTGCCATTCCTGCCTTTGTCCCATTTAGCTTAACCGACATTGACAGTGGACCTGCTGGAAGCTCAACAGGCAAGTGCTGGAGAAAAACGGCCCAGCTTTTCTCCTCTCAGAATGAAATGACCAGGGAGAGTGAAGTGAATGAATGAATGAGCACCAGGGCTGACTCGGTACCAGCAACGACACCCAGCAATTGCCTGTGGAGTCAGGACCACTCTATGTGACGGGCTCTGTCCAGGGTCAGAGTGGTTAAGGAACTTGCCCAAGGTTACACAGCAAGAAAGTGGCATTTGAATGTTTTTTTGCTCCCAAACCACACAGGTTCTTGCTTCTTTTCTTCTTCTTCTTCTCTCTCTCTTTTTTAAAAACATTTATTCTCTTGTGTGTGTTTTTCTAATTCTTGGAACAACTTCAAACATTTTCCCTTCATTTTTAATGACATTTATTGTTTTCCTTCTAATTTTACAAGCAATCCATGTTCACTGCAGACGACTGGAAAATACATAAAAACGCAAAGTAAAAAAATAACAATCACCCATAATCCTCACCCCCCAGGGACAACCCCATTAGCATTTTGATGTATTTCCCCCAGAGTCTGCATTTTTTTATATAAAATGGGTAGCATGCAGTATTGCCAGTTCTGCACCCTGCTTTTAGTTCAAACTATTTATTTGCCGTTCCGAGTAAATTGTGTTTTTTTCTAAAAAAGCCAACCTCAGTCTGTAATGGCTGCATACACCCATTTGTGGGTGTTTGCTTTTATTGGGCCATTCCCTGCTTCTGGACATTCGTTTCTAATTTTTTACTAATAAACATATCATTGCGGTGAATATCTTCCTGGGAAAATCTTTGGGCTGATTTCTGCTTATTAGATTTCCAAGGGGGAGGTTTTTGGGGGCGGGAAAGAAACAGTTTCGAGGCCTTTAAAACATATTTTGAAAGTGTGCTCTAGAAAGTGTGCCCAGCTCACCCTCCAACGAGGAAGTAGGAAGCATGAACACACCATTTCTTAAAACTGTTGCTAACACAGGGTATTACCAATGAAAAAACCCCCACAAAACAAGAACCTCTCTCAAGCCATAGGTTTCCCCGCTTCAGCACCCTGCTCTGCAGAAACTGGTATATTGGTTGATAATTCCCCATTTTGCCGATGGGAGGACAGGGCCCCGGAGAGCAGACGTAGACATACTTGGCCTAGGTCAGATGCACGGATTAGCCGAGGAAAGGCAGGCCCGGAACACAGGCATCCTGCCTCTTAGAGCCTCTTTCCCGTACCCTCCTGGAGAGCTCCCCCCACTGCAGATCTCCTGGGCCAGCGCTGGCCTGCCAGGCCACACCCTCCTGCAGGCTGGAGGTCTGGGTTGGGCGGGGTCACTGGGCATAGCCCATCCCTGGCCTCTTGATCAGGGACCATGTGGCCCCTAAGATCCTCTCCACCTGCACAGCCATGGTTTTTGCTCCCTCTCTTCCATTCGTTTATAGATTTGGCAAGGGCACTGGTCCAGGCTCCGGGCAATTGATCCTTCGCTGTCGGCCACGCGAGTCACAGTCCCTTCAGTATCTCCCAACCCTTCCTGCTTAGAGCCCTGTGTTTTCCAAACTTCTGTGATGATCACGGGCCTGGGATGCTTGATAAGCATACGAATCACCAGGTCTTCCATCTGCAAAGTGACTGTAAGCCTGGTTCTGGCCCTAGAATCCATTTGCTATTGTTGTTTTGTTTGTTCTGATTCTTACATTCAGGCAAGTTCAGGAGCCAGTGGGGAAGGATCCCCAAGCACTGACATCTGGTGTAGTGCACGCGCTCACACACACACACACACACACACACACACACACACACACGCACAGCTCTGCCCCCTCCGGCCCTGCTGGCTGCCCTGCTGTGCCCTTAGCTTCAAATTCATCAAAGCTAATGACAATCTTTTTTTTCCCCTCTGATTTGCAAGCGATTAGTTTTAATTTGGGGACAATTAGAGGTAGAAGTAGGAGGCATCTGATCTTGATTAGAACCAGGGAGATGGCCAGAGGCACCCCACCTCTCGCCCGCCTGGCCCTGGCCCTCGCCTCCACGCAGATGAATTTATATATTCAATCTTGGGGCGACACTGGCGTGTGTGCCTGGGCAGAGGGTGCGAAGGTTGTCGGGGGTGGCCAGAGACCGTGCTGTGCTCCCAGAGACCTGGGGCCAGCCTGAGATGAACAGGGAGGGCCTCTGTCCAGCCACTGGCCCAGCAAGAGGGTAGAATTGGCATTTGCTAAGTTATCTACTGTGTGTCACCCCGCGTACTATGCAAGGCTGGTCTAGACCCAGTGTCTGCCCCTACTCCAATCCAGCTGGAAAGGCAAACGTATAGACAGCTACATGCCTTCTGGTGTTGGAAGTGGCTGGAGAGACTTCTGTCTACACTGGCAAAGGGGCACATAGGCCAGCACCCTGCCCCCAGGGAGCACTCGCAGAACTAATGAGATCATTTGCACCTCGCACTCATACCAGGACGTAGCTCCTGGTCAGTCAGAACCAGAGCTGGACAGAGCACAGCAGCAGCAATACACCACCCAGGTGGTGGCAGTGAGAGGCATCAGGGAAGGCTTCAGGGAGGAGGTGATGCCTGGGCAGGTCATGGAAAGAGGAAGGGACCCCACACCCCACTACATAAGCACTAAAACTGTTGTACCACAATACCATCTTGTCCGCTCCCCTTTCTGAAAGCTAGCTGTTTTCTTAATGCACGTTGCTGCCCCTTCCAGAATCTCAGTCTCCTTATGTTCAAGGTTGCTGGGAGGGGTCTAGAGCCCCGTGTCAGCAACCCTTCCCCTCGGTGGCCATCCAGGCTCCTCTTGGGTGCCTCAGGGAGGAGGCACTCGCTAGCCCACAGCCTCCTAGTCAGTGCTGGGCAGCTCATCCAGAGAATTCCATCAATGCAACCAAAATCTACTCAGGGCAAGGTGTGCTTGCAGACACGTTTCTCCAATCCCTCCCTTCATGCCCCTCTGAGTCTGCTGCCCAGCTGGTGGCCCCTGCCCCCGCTGTGTCGCCAAGGGGTCCAGATGGCCAGCCGTGAGATTGGGACGATAAGAGGGTCAAAGGGGACTAAGTGCTACTTAGCAGGCTCTGGGGTCTCCGGCGGATGCTAAGTGAGGCAGGGCCAGTGGCCTGACTTCCACATCCCCCCCCCCGCCCCACCCACCTGGCCTGAGAATGGGCAGCTACAGCTCCCTGACCACAGCTGCCCTTCTCCACCTGCAGCAGGACAAGCACGGCGGCATCTCCCCATCTCCGCCCGCACATCCCTCCACATCGAACAGTGTCCCTCCTCCCTCCTTGGTTTCCTGTGGCTACTCTCAATGTCCCTGTGAGTGGGCTGCTGTCACCACCTCAGTTTTAGAGGTGAAAACCGAGGCTCCAAATGGAAGCAACTTGCTCACCGAGTGTGGCAAGGAGGAGCCTTGAACTTGCGTCCTCCCCAGGCCTCTGTCTGCTTGTCTGCTTCCTGCTGCTTCCAAAGCATCTGGTTGGCTGCTGTTCCCTGGCTCAGACCTTCATCCTGGACTCCCACCCTCGTGCCTTGGGGCCAGCCTCGTCCCAGGTGGCTGGGGTACCGTCTCAGAGCCTCCAGGGGTAACTGGGGGGCAAGATTCCAGGGACCCGCCTTGCCAAATATCTTCCTGTCCTCATCTGGGACTCAGCTGCCCACCTCCATCCCACCATTAGCAGTGGCATATCCTGCAGGCTGCAGAGGAGGGAAGGGTGGCCTGGGAACAGAGTTCTGGGAATGGAGGGAGCAATCTGGTGTAAAAGCATGGGCTGCCCAGAGCCCAGCAGTGCCCCCAGCTGGTCCTAAGGGCACTGCTCCTCTTAGAACAACTGTCCTAGGGCTTTTGCAGAAATTGAGCATGCATCTTGGAGGGCTTCGTGGAGGAGGTGACTTTGGAGGAAGACTCAGATGTGGATGTGTGCAGATAGGAAAGGAAAGAATTCGACCCAGAGGGCACAGCATGAGCAAAGGAGGGGCGAGAAGGCAGCATCAGCAGTGCTAACGCCAGGAGTTGTCCAGTTATTTTGGCAGTGGGGCTTGGGAGGAGGATTCCTGGGGGAAGGGGACCCTGGAACCCCATTCTAGAGGGCCCTGAATGCCACCATCACAGCCTGGATTTTATTTGGGAAGCAGAAGGAGAAACCATTTAATAATACCTACTACACCCAGTTGCATTGTGTTGTACAATTTGTAGAGCACTTTCTGATTTGATTCTCAGAAAACAAACAAATGACAACACAACACCCTGTGAGACAGCATTGCTATTATTACCCAGTTTCACAGGGGAGAAATGTGACTCAGGGGCGCCCTTGGGAAGACCCAGAACTGGTTCTCAAACCTCGAACCTCCATATCGTGGTCCTTCCTGCTCCGTGACAGTGTCCAGCGGGTGAGCTGGGAGTGAGGGGCCGACAGGGTCCGATCTGTGGTCGAGAGGAACCGATCACTCTGGCTGCTGTGTACGGGAGGGGAGGCCAGGGAGGGGGTGAGCTGGAGAAAGGAGGGACTCAGACGGTGTCATGTTGTCATAGCAACAAGAGTGAAGCCAGACTGGGGCAGGGGCCTGGGCATGGAAGACAGGGGGCAGCCTGGGACATACCAGCGAGTTAAGAGGTGGAATTGCTGGAACCTGGCGGCTCCTGCGAGGATGAGGGGGGAGGGGACTGAGAGGAGGGAGAGGTCAAACCTGAGGCCGACATTTGGGTTTGGAGACTGAGGATCGAATTCCCTGTATCTCCAGGGTGTGGAGGTGTATGAGGTCCCTGGGAACCCACACCATCTGAGGCAGCTGGGCCAGTAAGGGGCTTGGGTTGGAGGGTCAGGCTTGGGGACAAGTTACTTAAGCGTCTTGCACCTTTATCTGTGAGATGTGAAAACAGGCTTTCGAAAAAGAGAAGTTATTGATGGAAAACGGGTTCAGTCAATGGAGATTGTAATCAGATTTGCTCAGAGGATTGATCTGAGGATGAAATAAGCTAATGCTGTTGAGCCCTGGGCGAGGCGATAATGGTGCGAGCTCACACTTCCTCAGCCCCACACTCCGCCCTCGTGCACACGACTTAGTAAGACCTCCTAGTGGCACCTCGAGGCAAGAAAACGTTATCCGCCTTTCACAGATGAGGATGCAGGGGGATGAAACCTCTTTAAAGCTCCGAGACGCTTTGCGCCGGAATTAACTTTACCCCCACGTGGCAGATAACGAAATGAAGGCTGCACCAGGCCAGGGGGGCAGCTCAGTGAGGGCGTGAACATACCTGGAAAGGTGGGGCCAGGCTCAGAGCCTGGGCAACCTGGCACTGCCCCCCCCCCCCAGGACCTAGAACCAGGCTGGGCGCTGCCCCCCTGTGGAGTGGATGGCCCCATGTGAGAGTGGCCGCCCGGGGTGTCCTGGGGTCCGAGCACAGCCTCTCCTGACCACCGTGGGGTCTTTCTTCTGTCTGTCCCCAGCCTCCGGCCGCTCCCACCCAGCCAGCCCCAGCCCGCCGGGGCCCCCGGCCGGCCCAGTGCTGCCGATCAGCTACCGGCTGTCCCACACGCGGCTGGCCTTCTTCCTGCGGGAGGCGCGGCCCCTGCCGCCCGCGCTGGCCAACGGCTCCCTGCAGCGCTCGGAGCCCTTCGTGGTGTTCCAGACCAAGGAGCTGCCCGTCCTCAACGTCTCCCTGGGGCCCTTCAGCACCAGCCAGGTGGTGGCCCGCGAGCTCCTGCAGCCGCCCAGCACCCTGGACATCCCCGAGCGCCTCACGGTCAACTGGAAGGTGCGAGCCTTCATCGTCCGCGCCCGTGTGCCCGCCTCGCAGCCGGTGGCCCAGGTGCTGTTCTACGTAGCCGGCCGGGACTGGGACGACTTCGGCGTCACCGAGCGGCTGCCCTGTGTCCGCCTGCATGCCTTCCGAGATGCCCGGGAGGTCAAGAGCTCCTGCCGCCTCAGCGGGGCCCTGGCCGCCTGTCTTGTGCGGGCTGAGCTGCCCCTGGCCTGGTTCGGGCCCCCTGCCCCGGCCGCACCGCCCACCGCCCGACGCAAGTCTCCGGAGGGGCTGGAGCCCGAGTCCGCAGGGGAGAGCCAGCAGGCTGAGCTGTACTACACTCTCCACGCGCCAGATGCCTCGGGGGGCTGTGGGGGCACCTGGCGGGGGGCTGGGGCCGGAGTGGGGGCCCGGGCGGAGAGCCCTACCCAGCACCCGCTGCTGCGCATAGGGAGCATCAGCCTGTTCCGCCCGCCCCCCAGGAGGACCCTGCAGGAGCACAGGCTGGACAGCAACCTGATGATCCGCCTGCCCGACCGGCCCCTCAAGCCGGGGGAAGTGCTCAGCATCCTCCTCTACCTGGCCCCCAACTCCTCCTCCCCCTCCCGCCCCAGCGTGGAGCATTTCACACTCAGGTAGGCGCTCATGGGTCAGGGTTGGCTTCCCTCTGTAGGGCCTCACCAGCCTGCCTGTCCAGCCTCCTAATCCCAGCTCTTCCACTCGATCGACCTCAGGAAGACATGTCACTTATTTGAGCCCCAGTGGTCTCATCTGTCTAGTGGCGACAGAAATCCCCGCTCTGCCTCCGTATCTCACAGAAATGACATCCCGGTAAAGGAGAAATGTCCATTTTCCCCAGCACGGACGTCCAAAAGGAGAGAACTGGGGCTGGAAGGGCCCTTAGACGTTAGCTGGCGCAAACCTCCCATTTCACAGATGAGGAGACTGAGGCCAAAGCGGAGAAATGGAGATCAGAGAGCAGCTCCTTGCTGGGAGCCAAAGGATGAGCAGGAGTGTGTGTGTGTGTGTGTGTGTGTGTGTGTGTGTGTGTGTGTTGGGACATTTGTCCAGTCCTAGAGTCGGGAGAAAGCTTCAGGAGATCAGCTCTTTCTGTAGCCTGAGGAGGATACCGCTCACCATTCAGAAATGCCTTAAATAGAAACACATCCCCACAAAACATGAAGACGGCTCACAGTAGGCATCCATGGTTTGAGCCACGTTGGAGGATTCATAGGAAAGGCCCCCCCCCCCAAAACGCTCCCTGCTCCCCCAAGCAAGAGAACCTGAAACATGACCGTTAGCTTCTGACTTCTTTAAGTCTCGCCCCCTCTCCTGAGTGAACTGAAAGCTCAAATACTTCAGGAAAGGATCATATCTGACTCAGCGATTGATACCTGAATGTGACTAGGAGTTAAGTCAGTCACCAGAGATCTTGGGCTGCATTAATAGGAATAGCGCATGTAGAATTAGGGAGGTGATGACCATTCTGCTTCAGTCGGCATTTGTTAGAGCACAGCTGAAGTATTGTAGGTAGCATAGGACCCTACACCATATATGTTCAGTGTCTCGAGGGGGGTGGCTGGGATACCAGTGACTTGAAACTCTGGGAAAAGCAGCGAGTAGAGGAACTAGAGATGTCCGGCCCAGAGAAAAGAGAGCTCAGAAACCTGCTCACCTTCCCAGCTTTCTGAAGAGCAGCTACAACCAAGAGCAGAGATGCTCTCTCTTGCCCCAGCAGAACCCATAGTTGTCATATTCCCGCTAAACATAGGGAAGGGGTTCCAGTCCTTAGGGGCTCCCTGTAAATGGAATGGGGGGTGTGCAGAAGCAGCGAGGCCCTTGTCGCCACGGTGTGTAAGGAGCGGTAGGGCAAGGCGTAGCAGAGACAGGGCGGAGCTGACTGCAGCTTCCACTGAGGGTCAGGGGTTGTAGCTACGTGATACCATACTCCCCAGGTTAGTCTCGGCTTTGAGTCTGGGGCCCAGGGTGACTGACTCACCTGCTCCCCCTGCGACCAGCCCAGCCTAGGGGCCGTGACCAGGCGGGCAGTCGTTGGGCCCCAGGCTGACTCTCTCCTCCTCCTTCCTCCCTCTTTGTCCCAGGGTGAAGGCCAAGAAGGGTGTGACCCTTTTAGGCACCAAGTCACGGAGCGGCCAGTGGCACGTGACCTCGGAGCTGCTGACTGGGGCGAAGCACTCAACGGCCACCGTGGATGTGGCCTGGGCCCAGGGCTCACCCCTGCCCCCGTGGTGAGCCGAGGTGGCGCCTCTGCCCACCTTTCTGCAGGACAGGCCCCTGGGGGGTGGGGGAGTCCTTGGTGGAGGAGGCCAGGCTTGTGGGAGGGCTGGGCTTAGTCTGTGGGGGCTCTGAGTCCAGGCGGGGCACCTCGGGTGGCTGGAGGAGGCTCGGAGGGCCCCAGGGCCAGGCTGCCAAGAGGGGCTGGGGTTCCAGAGCTCCGGAGCCGCTCCCAGCCCTTCCTCTCTGACTCTCCTTCCTTCCTGCCCCGGCAGGGAGGGCCAGGGGCCCCTGGAGATCCTGCAGCTGGACTTTGAGATGGAGAACTTCACCAGCCAGTCGGTCAAGCGGAGGATCATGTGGCACATCGACTACCGCGGCCATGGCGCTCTGCCCGACCTGGAGCGGGCGGTCACCGAGCTGACGGTCATCCAGCGGGATGTGCAAGCCATCCTGCCCCTGGCCATGGTGAGCAGGGCGGGGACCGGGCTGGTGGGTGCGTGTGTCCATCGTGGATGCGTGCGTGATGGGAATGTGCACGGCTCAGTGTGCGTATAGGTCAGTGCACATGTGCCTGTGAGCCAGTGTCTGCGTGTATGATTGTCTCCTGGACCATGTAAACGTGTGTGTGTGTGTGTGTGTGTGTGTGTGTGTATCACGCACTCACAGGAGGCAGGCAGCACTCCACCTGGTGCTGGAGTAGGACAGCAGATGCTGAGGGGGACTAAGTGGGGAGTAGTCACCTATGGAGGGACCACTCGGGGGATGTTTCCTGGAGGAGGCGGCCATGCAGTTGAACCTTGAAGGCCGTGTGGGGGAAGGGCTCATACAATCAGAGAAGGTGAGGAGGGTGCTTCAGTCAGGGGACCATGCAGACAGAAGGTGCAGTGATGGGAATGTGAATGGTTGGTCCAAGGGAGCAATGGGTTTAGGAAGAGGGCATTGGGGTGATAAGGCTGGGATGATGGGCTGGGGCCAGCCAGGAGCACCGTGAATGGCCAGGCAAATGCGTTGGACTTTCCTCTGTGGGCCCTGGAGAGCATGGAAGGCGTGGAGAGAAGATGGGAGGGCCCTGGGAATGGTTGTTTTTGGCAGCAGAGGGAGGTAGACTGCGGGAGCTACTGCACAAGACCAAGCGAGCTGAGCATCTGAGAAGGTGCGAGGCTGGGTGGACGCACCTCCCTGCACATGTGCGCACGTGTCCCCATGGAAGGGTGCACACCTGACAAGTGGGGGCAGTCGGGAGCCGGGGCCTTGGCTGGCGTGTCCTGGTAGAGGAGGGATCTGCAAGCACCTGGCTCAGCAGAGCCCTACCCCCCTCTCCTCCCCACAGGACACAGAGATCATCAACACGGCCATCCTGACTGGCCGGACGGTGGCCATCCCTGTCAAGGTCATTGCCATCGAAGTGACCGGCCTCGTCCTAGATGTCTCTGCCCTGGTGGAATGTGAGTCTGACAATGAGGACATCATCAAGGTGAGCTTCCTGGCGGCGGGGCCCCTGGGAAGAAGGCCTTAGACCTTCGGGGGAGGGGGGCCCCAAGCCAGAGGGGCGTCCACGTGCCGTGTAGGTTCCCTCGCCGTGTAGGTTCCCTCGGCAGGCAAGAAGACTTGGGATTGGGAGCAGGAGTGGGAAAGAGCTGTGGGCATCCCTCGTTCAGCCTGAGTGGGGTGAGGGAAAGCCCTGGGCACTGCCCTGCCAGCCCCGGAGGGCTGCCTGTAGGAATGGGGAAGAGACTGCCTGCAGACCATGGGGAGAAGGCAACATTGACAACTTGAAGTCAATCCAATCTGGCAAGAGGTTCTGGAGCCCCTGGTATGTGGCAGACACTGGGCAAGGCAACGAGGGGGCAGGGGGTGGGCCCCTCAGAGAGATGCTCTGAACCTGGATGCTGGCTCCAAGTGGAGGAGACCCAGCACAGGGAGGAAGCTTCCAGAAGCATGTGAGTTAGGCCAGGAATGAGGGTTGTACAAGGAAGGACCCAACCCCTCTGGGCACACACCCCAACCTCCTCCAACTCCCAAAGGCCCCTCCCTGAGCTCCTCCCCAGAGACCCCCCCCCCCCCCACCCTGGGCCCTGGGTCCTCCATGGCCTAGCAAAAAGGGTATTGATCTGACTCAAATGGCCCAGTTGCCACCACCCCAGGAAGGCCTCCAGATTTGTCCCTTCCCCTGGCCTTGGATAGTGGTCAGAGGCAGTACAGCGGGCAGTAATGCAGGAGGGTGTCCAGCCAGCAGTTCGACTCCGGAATCTGTTCCCTGTTCTCGTCAATCTTCCAGCTTGAAGGAGAGCGGGAGGAGAGGGATGCGGGTGGGCTCCCTCTGGCTCCCTGGGGCTAACCTAGCGTGCATGCTCTCTCTCCAAACTCTGCCCTGGGTCCCCCCAGGTCTGGGAGGCTGGAGCTCACCTTGGCTATCCCCCATCCAAGAAGAAGTCCTTCCAAGTGCGCTAGAGCAGATGGCGTGGTCCCCCACCCCCATCACCTCCTGGGAGTAGAAGCCTTGGCCAGGCCCAGGGGCCCTCCACGGCTGGCAGCTGGCGCGGGAAGAATGGGCCTGCTCCCAAGAGCCCTGCACCTTTCTCTGCTGCCCAGACACCCCCACCCCGGCCCCAGAGGGACCAGAACAAAGTCGTGATGGCTGAGGTACCAAAGGGAATTAGCGAAGATTCTAAATGGAACTTGGTTCCGTTCTCAATGAAATACACTCGGGTTCCTTATGGAGTCTGCCAACATTCTAAGTGGAACCTGCCAGCCTTCAGATGGGATGCTCTGCCTCCCGAAGTGGGAAATGAGCATCGCTGGCAGGGCTGCAGTCCCACTCCCTGCTCCCGCCCCTCTGAGACGGTTAAGAGAGCGAGCAGGAGTTTGGGACGCCCTGGGCTCATCTCCACAAATGAGCTCCAGCCCAGCACCTCCTGGCCACCCCCCCACCAGAGCCTTCGGGGTGTGATCAGCCCACAGGCTGCATCCAAACGTGAGCATGTGCACCCACGGGCATGCACCAGCTGGAGCACCTAAATACACTGCACACAGTGTTCAGTCCAGGTGTGTGTGTGGGCGCATGTAACACGTACACGCATCTGCATCTGTCCTGAAGGACTGGCGGCGACACCTTTGTGAGTGGGCACAGGTCTCCGCCCCCCAGAGGTGTTCAGCAGGCCTATGCCCATCCGGGGAAGCTCTAAGATGCAAGTTGGTATCCAGAGGGGCATGCACTTGCAAAAGCTGCAGCCCGTGGTGGCAGTCATCCGCCGGTCTGGGCTTGAGGTCCTCTGGTCCTGATTTTCCCTCTCTCCTTCCCTCACTCCCTCCCCAGGCTGGAGCAGCCCCCTCGCCTGAAATTAACCAGAGCCCGTTTTCCTGGGACTGCTGCTCCAGAGGGGCCCAGGAGGAGCCAAGTCCTGCCCTTCACCCCCCACCCCCCACTTGACCTCCTCCTGGCTCAGTGCAGCACCTGTGTCCTGCTCAGGACAGGCTGCGCTTTGGTGCAGTGAAGGGCTCTACCTGCCGGCACCTGCCCAGGTAGTCATGGGGGGAGGCGAGCCAGTCCCGAAGACGCTCAGCCTGAAGCCTCCTCGAGGTGTGATCCGTGGCCCCAGAGGCTGCCCCTTGTGGAGGCATTTGCATCCACCTCCCGCAGTAGCCCCTGAGAGATGATCTCTGGAAACACAGGATGGAGGCGGGGACACAGAAGCTGACACCTCCCGGAGGAATTGAATGAGGAGGTGCCTTCTCCCCCCGCCCCCTCCCCTTCAGCCTCACGTGACTGGTACTTTCTCTCTCCAACAGCCTCTGGCCCTGCTTGTCAGACTGCAGTTCCTTGCACTGTCCCGCAGGATGACCTGTAGGGCAAGACATGCCAACCAACCTCCCTCCCCTCCCCAGGTATCCAGCAGCTGTGACTACGTGTTTGTTAGCGGAAAGGAGTCTCGCGGGTCCATGAATGCCAGGGTCACCTTCCGCTACGACGTCCTCAGTGCCCCCCTGGAAATGACAGTCTGGGTCCCCAAGCTGCCCCTGCACATCGAGCTCTCGGACGCCCGCCTCAGCCAAGTGAAGGGCTGGAGGGTACCCATCCTCCCCGACCGGAGGTACAGCCCCTCCACACACGGCAGATACTCGGGACACTCGCGGGTGACACAGCCCTGGCACACGGTCTGACCTGCATGTGAGCCTAAGGGCCGCGATGTACACAGTCTGCGGGCCGGTTATGCACTCAACAAACTTTTACTGAGCAGCTACTGTGTGCCAGGCACTGGCGGGTGCTTGAGATGCGAGATGAATGTGGCCAGTGCCTTACTCAGCCAAGTTCTGGGTCCACCAGGGAAGCCATCATGTATATGCCACAGAGCACAGTGGATGCAGGAAGCAGGGAATTGAGTGGCACAAAGGAGAGAACCACCTCTCTCTCTGGGAAAAGTCAAGGCAGGCTTCCTGGAAGAGGTGACTCTTGAGCTAAGTCTAAAAGGATGAGTGGAAAGGAGTTGTCTGGAGAAGAGGGTGAGAGACCAGCCCAACAGCAGACAAAATGGAGCAGACACAGTAACACAGGAGCACACACGTGCCCCAGCTTGGGCATGCCGAGGCACATCAGCTGGGCACACACCAACTCACATTGGGTCCGCTCTCTGGGGGGCAGGCTCACACACCTGAGTGCCCAACTGCGGGGCATGGCTATCTGTACTCAGCACATCCCACTCACCCACCATGGCTGCTAGAGAGAAAAGCCAGCAGGAAAAAGGAGGAGGGGCAGGGCTAGGGAGAGGAGCAGGCAGCCGAGTGAGACTTGGGCTCAGTTCAGTTCTGCAGGATTTGGGAAAGCAAGGCCGGGTGGACCAGAGCCTCTTGAACTTGAACGAGCACACGGCTCACCTGCAGATCCTGTCCGTTGCACATGTATTTTGGACCAGCTCCTGGGTGATGCTGATGCCGCTTTGAGTAGTGAGGACGCAGTAAACTCTGAAGCCAGACAACCAGTTGGCTCTTTACCAGCTGGGCAACCGTGGGCTATGCACATGACCTCTCCATGCCTCCGTTTCCTCATCTGTAAAATGGGCACATTAACACTTACCTCACAGGACTGTGGTGAGGACTGGATTTGTTAACAGGTAAAAGCACCCTCTGTGTGGATGAATATTCTAGTGCTTGATTCTTCTAAGCACTAGCAAAACAGTAGCCACACGGTGACTCCCTTGCTTTTTGCATTGTGGGTAATTCTGACTAGGCTGAGCATTCCCCAGACCATCACGTCCTGGGTCCCTTTTGCTCACCAGTTCTTCCCTCAGTTTTTCTCTCTCCTTTTTGCATTTCACTATGAGCAGCAAGAGAAACCCAAGCCGCCCCTTCAACACTTGGCTTGTGAATCTCGGCTGACCATCCAGGTTGATCACTTACAAGTTCTGTTTGCCGCACAGTGAAGGGCGAGCCAGCCCGGCTCCTGGCACTCCGTAAAGGAATCGCCTTTGCTCCAGCGCAGAGCTGAGAGCAGGGCCAGGCTCACGCTCAGCGCTGAAAAGAGGTCGCACTCCTTAGGGTTTGATGCCAGCTTTTCGCAGGCGTGGGGGAAGCCAAGTGGAGGCAGAGAGACCAGGGAGGGCCAAGAAGGTGCCTTTTTAGGAGGGAAGAGCCTGGGCCTCCCAGCTCCACACTGGTCAGGAACAGGAGTGAGCCAGGGACAAGGCTCGCTATTTGCACACGGCCATCCACGGGAGCCGGGGAACGGCTAGCAGGGCCAGGGGAGGGAGGGGCTGGTGCAGGTCACTGATCCTGTGCCCCCACCCAGGTCAGCCCGGGAGAGCGAGGACGAGGACGAGGAGGAGGAGCGGCGGCAGAGCAGCAGCCGCGGCTGCACCCTGCAGTACCAGCACGCCACGCTGCAGGTCTTCACCCAGTTCCACACGACCTCGTCCGAGGGCACCGACCAGGTGGTCACCATGCTGGGCCCGGACTGGCTGGTGGAGGTCACCGACCTGGTCAGCGACTTCATGCGGGTGGGTGACCCCCGCGTGGCACGACTGGTAGACAGCAGCACGCTGGCAGGCCTGGAGCCGGGCACCACCCCCTTCAAGGTAGGCACAAGGGCAGTGCCAGGAGCCCTGTTTACCTGTGGGCAGAGGATGCAGATGTTCTTAGGAAAGGAATTCTAGGGTCTCGGCCCCCAAAACACACTTTCTTCCCTGCCTGCGCCTCTGCCTGATGTTCCACCATCAGAGGCCAAGGTCCTTTAGCTTCACCGTGGTGAAGGGTCTCCCTCCACGCCTGACCAGTACTATCAACCTTGCATCACCGCATGGTCCCTGAGAGCAGGTGTGGGTGAGGCGGAAGAGCAAGTGCGGGCTCAGGCAGCTAGAGGCCCGGAGAGGGAGCTCAGGAGCTAGGAACTCAACTCTGACCTCCTTGACATTTGCCCGAGTAGAATTCCTCCACCTGGGAGATGGTGAACAGTGACCCGTGGGCTGGAATCTGCTTGTACAAACAATCGATCCTACATTTGAAAATTAGAAAGCTTCTCATTGGTTAGAAAACCAGATTTCTGGTTTTACAAAATATAAATCTGGTGACACCGGGCCTGCCTTCCCACCTGGGAATACGCTGCTAGAGTCAGTACTGGTGTCCCCTTTCCATGAGCATGAGTTCTCCCGTTGGCCACAGTCCCCACCACTCCCTTTCGTCTCCCTCACATTGAGGTTGGAATATCAGTTGCTATTTCTCACTGTGCGGGCCTACTGTTTTCCTTTACATCTGCCCATCTTTCTCATCTGTGCTCCTGCAAGCCCCGCATGCCCCCCGCCCCCCACAAGAGACCCCTGGACCCTGGTTCCCAGGTGCAAACCTAAGGCAGAGCCTCCCAGCCTACCCCACCCCCTGGACCTCTCTTCCGGTGGCCCCGGGACTCCCCCCGATGGGTGACCCTGGGGTCCTGCTTTCCTGGCCTTCGCCCACCCCACCCCTCTCTGCCTCAGGTGGTGTCCCCACTGACGGAGTCTGTGCTCGGGGAGACGCTGCTGACCGTGACAGAGGAGAAGGTCAGCATCACACAGCTGCAGGCCCAGGTGGTGGCCAGCCTCGCCCTCTCCCTCCGGCCAAGCCCCGGGAGCAGCCACACCATCCTGGCCACCGCCGCCGCCCAGCAAACCCTCAGCTTCCTCAAGCAGGTAACTGGGTGCCCCGCCTACCAGCCTGGGGCTTGGAGTGTAGAAGGAGGGCTTGCGGGCTCTGGCCTGCCCGTGTGCCACAAGCGCCCCAAAATTAGGGCGTTGGGCAATGGAAGATCTCTCTACCCTCCATGCCCTGTGTGCCTGCTCCACCCCACCCCACTGCGGTCTGCCCGGGGAGTCCGGCCAAGGTCTCGCTTTCTACACCTGCCACCCTGAGGTCTTCCTGCTAATCTGGTTCCCCCTCCCAGATTCCCAGAGGGCCTATCAGCTCTGCCTGTACCCCAGGAATTACACTTACCTATTTCTGGAGCCTCAGCTACAGCCCACCCCACCCCCCGAAATGCCAGGACACTGGCTGCAGGCAAAGGTGGAAAGGTGACAGGCAGAAGCCCAGGGAATGAGAAGGCGGGTGTTGAGCACCAAGCCAGGAGTCAGGAGCCAGAAGCCAGCTGCCTCCACTCGCGCCCTGACCCCAGGCCAATCCCTTCTCTCTGGGCCCTACTTTCTCACCTGCAGGGAGGCCAGTGTAACCAACAGGGGAAATGGGTTTGGCGTGTGTCCTCAAATCTCCAAGTGTTGGATGGGGGTGATCCCAGGGGCAGGCATGGAGAAGTGGAGTAACTGCTGCAGCAAAAGGGACTTGAGTGAGACCCAAGGCAGAACTTACCTTTAGCTCATCCAGGGGAGAAAGGTGAGGTGGGCAGAGGAATTCTCAAGGCAGCAGATGGCCACCATGTGCCCTGGACCCTCTTCACCACCTCCCAGTCAGTCATTCCAGAGCACCTGCCACCTGCCAGGCACATCCAGCCCTGGGAGTCCCGCCGAGAGCCAGACACCTGGGTCCCTGCCCTCACAAAGCTCATCCAACAGGGAAGCCAGCCCGACCAGCCTCTGACTCCTCTCCCCTTCTCCTCCTCCTCCAGGAAGCCCTCCTGAGCCTCTGGCTCTCCTACAGTGACGGCACCACAGCTCCACTCTCCCTCTACAGCCCCCGGGACTATGGGCTGCTGGTGAGCAGCCTGGACGAGCGGGTGGCTACGGTGACCCAGGACCGGGCCTTCCCGCTGGTGGTGGCTGAGGCGGAGGGGGCAGGGCAGCTGCTCCGCGCGGAGCTCACCATCGCGGAGAGCTGCCAGAAGACCAAGCGCAAGAGCGTCCTGGCTACGACCCCCGTGGGCCTGCGGGTGCACTTTGGGCGGGAGGAGGAGGACCCCACCTACGACTACCCAGGCCCCAGCCAACCGGGGCCGGGTGGGGGCGAGGACGAAGCCCGGGGAGCCGGCCCTCCGGGCACGGGGATGTCCCCACCCGAGGCTCCGGGGCCGGTCACCGCCAGCCCCGCGGTGCCGCCCACAGAAGATTTCCTGCCGCTGCCCACGGGCCCCCAGCGGGGGCTGACGGACCTGGAGATCGGCATGTACGCGCTGCTGGGCGTCTTCTGCCTCGCCATCCTCGTCTTCCTCATTAACTGCGTGGTCTTCGTGCTGCGCTACCGGCACAAGCGCATCCCGCCCGAGGGCCAGACCAGCACGGACCACTCCCACCACTGGGTGTTCCTGGGCAACGGGCAGCCGCTGCGGGCGCAGGGGGAGCTGTCGCCACCGGCCGGCAACCCGCTGGAGACCGTGCCCGCCTGCTGCCACGGCGACCACCACAGCAGCGGCAGCTCGCAGACCAGTGTCCAGAGTCAGGTGCACGGGCGGGGCGACGGCTCCTCGGGCGGCTCGGCCCGGGACCAGGCGGAGGACCCCGCCAGCTCGCCCACGTCCAAGCGCAAGCGGGTCAAGTTCACCACCTTCACCACGCTGCCCACGGAGGAGCTGGCCTATGACTCGGTGCCCGCCGGCGAAGAGGAGGAGGACGACGAAGAGGACCTGGGTTGGGGCTGCCCAGATGTGGCAAGCACCACGCGGCCTGCTGCACCCCCAAACTACATGCGCAGAAACAAAGAGATGGCGTAGAGGCGCAGTCCCCCGGGGGGTGGGCTCCGTGTGGGACAGGGCCAGGACCCCTGCTCGCCCGGGCTGCTGGCGGCGGACGTGGATGTTAAAGGCCCTGCCCCTGCAGCTTTGCTCTCTGCAGGCGCCGCCTCCCCCCCTCCCCCCCACCCCAGCTGCCTCACAGGGTTCCCTCTCTGCTGCCGCAGGTGGGGGGGGCCCCTTTGGGAGCTCGCTAGGAGGAGGCAAGCCCCGCCCTCCTACCTTTTCCAAACCTCCTCCCATACGAGACAGCCTGCCCCAGGAGCGAGGCCAGGTGGGCCCGCTCTGTGAGCCGCCCCTGCCTCCCATGTCCCCGGGGTCCCCCCTGTGCTGGGGGGATCTGTGGGGTCTTGTGTCACAAGCTGCACAAAGACTTTTCTCAAACCACTATTCAGGGATTTCTGTCCTGCAGGGCGGGGAGGCAGCAGCTGCCTGCCCTGCCGAGGATCTTGCTGTGGACAAAACTTTGGGGAGGTTGGGGGACACGTGTAGCATCTTCTGGCTTTCTGGGACCTCCCAGTCCCTTCCTAGGACCTGGGAGCAGACCCCAGAGGGGTCTGTGGCCAAGCCAGGCACCTTCCTAAGAGCCCAGGGCTCCCTCCTCTGCCCCCAAGGGCTATAGAAGTGGCCGAAAGGGGGAGGAGTCCTCAGCCCACCCCTGGCCAAGCCACAGCCCAGAGCACCATGGCCTGGGTGGGCCCAGGGAGGCCTGCCCCCTAGCAAGGCCAGCACTCCGCCTTAGCCCCTCCAGCTCGGCTGGCCTCTCCTCCCTGCTCTGCAGGGGCCACCACCCATCCCCCCAGGAAGTGGAATCCGGTGGGAATGGAGGGGGGCACCCACCGAGGAAGCTGTGAAGGACCTGGGGATGGGCAAGGCCGAGGGAGCGGGCGTCTCCCTACCCCATCTCACAGCCACTTTTCTCTCGGGTTCTACCGCCACTGTGTCGGGTTTTTTCTTAAATAAATGGAGGCGACCAGATTGGAGGTGGGGGCAGCAGCTCCCAGAGAACAGACAGTGCATGGTGGCTGGCTCCGTGTCTCTGCTTTATGTGCACGCATGCACACTCACCCCACACACCTGTGTACACACATGCACACGTGGGCACAGTAAATGACGTGAGAGAGAAACACGGCTGAGCCCTGCTGCCGTCCTGCTCTTCCCCCTCCAGCATCCAGGGCTCACGGACCTCAGTGCTGGCCCGTTTCTTCCACAGCCTTCAGCCCTCCCCTCAGAGGAGGCTCTCCCATCCCCACCCCCATCCCCGCCTCTCAGGGAGGCCTCCCTTCTCCATGGGTTGATGGAGAAAGCTTGGTGGTCTCCACGGCAGGAGCCAGGCCGGAGAGAGCCACGGCTGTTCAGGGTATGCCCTTCCCACAGGCCCTTGGCTGGCCCTGGGAGACCGCTCGCTCTCGGGCACAGGCAGCAGCCCCTGGGGGCACAGGGGCGCCTGACCTGAGGGGGAGCCTGGCCAGCCTCCAACAGCCTGGAGAGGTGGCCCAGCAGCCACCTTGGAGAGGGGAGGAGGCACAGCAACCAGCATCTGGCAGAACGGACCAGGGGCAGGACAGGCTGCACTGGCACCTGGTCCAACCCCTGGGAAACACACCTGCCTCCCACAGGCCTCTGCTCCTCGGCAGGGGCAGCCCTGGGGGCACCGTGAGGATTGGGTACCTAAGCTCCCTGCACGGCGCCCAGCGGCAGCCAAGCTCCTGGCACAGACAACGCATGGAGTTTGCCACCTTCAGGTTGACTTTTCAGGGAAGGTCAGCTCTGCCCAAGATGGACTGGCAACAGGGAATGGGTGTAGCTCAGTGGCACGAGGAAGCTACAGGGAAGCCATGGCCAGGGCAGAACCCGGGGCAGAAGTACTGTCCTCGGGTTCCCAGAGCGCCAGACACCTGCTACTCAAGTAACCCCAACAGTGACCTCCTAAAGGGGCCCCCTTAACCCTCGGTGCCTAGAATCGGCAAGTGTTCAACAAATGTTTGCCGACTAAAGTCCAAACAAAAACCATAGATGGCCTCCTCACTGTTCTGCATTTGGGGATTTTCTATACCCTGCCACCTTACCACGTGATCAGTGCGGAAAGTCACAATTACAGAGAGAGATGGGGCATAGGTGTGAGTCAAGGAAGAGGGAATATTCTAGCCAGGGTGTGTGCGCATGGGAGGGGGTGCTGGTGCTAAAGTTGGAACACGGTTCCATTTGTTTATGCAGCACAGAAAGCTCCTACTATGTGCTAGGCCCTGCCAGGGAGTATGGAAGGAGCCCCAGCTCTTCAGGGAAGATGGGCAAGTCAGCCGACCATCACCAGCTGGGACGATGAATGCTCTCCGTGGTGGCTTTGCCCTGGGTTGGTGGGGGACAGCGGAGAGGAGGAAACATTTTCGAACCGGATTTGCTGAGGACGGGGCCAAGGACATTCCAGGAAGGGAGGAGGCCCAGAGGGCGTGCTTTCTCTCGCTTCCCTGTCTCCGCATGTGCTTGCCCCCTGCCTGGAGCAAAAGACCCTGGGGATAGGGAAATATGAGCACATCCCTGCAAAGGCATGGAGGCCAGAGGGAGTGTATGTGTGCGGGGGAGGCGGGGGTGATTAGCAAAGATTTGGGAGTCAGGCTCAGACCCGAGGTTCAGATTATCCTCTCCCTGGGGGAAGGAAGGAAGGATGGAAAGGGCTCGGGCCCCCGTGAGGAAGACGCTGCAGCAGGAAGGAGGAGGGCCAGCGCCGCGGGAGTGGAGACCTGGTGCGTGGCTGGTTTTCAGCTGCAGACTTTGCCAACTGCTGATTCCCCAGGGGGAAGACAGGGAGGAGACTTGAGCTGCTGCCTGGCAGAGACCTTCCCAATGAACCTGGGGGACTTGGCCCCTCCAGGGGAAACAGTGGACGCCGTCATGATGGTATCTGTCCGCATCCAGGCGTTCACACACAGGGACGTGAGGACCCGGAGAGGGTACCACTGGCCGGAAGTTCCACAGCCAACCTAGCGACGGGGCCCGCTGCCCGGCCTGTGATTTGTGTCCCCTTCTCGTCATTCCTCACTCCCTGCCCAGATGCCAGGGCTCAGAGGCAATTGCTGGAAACGGCAAGGCCTGACCCCCACGCAGTTCAGGAGGGAGCCGGCGTGGAGGCACGCGGCGGGACATTAGGTTAACAGCCCCTCTGGAATGGCCCTGGCACTGAACTCCTCTTTAAAAACTTGTCTTCAACCCCGAAAACGAATCGAGGGACCTTATAAAGAATAGTTATTGACAGAGAGCTGCTCTGGGAGCACCGGGAACCAGGCCCATGAATCAGCTTGCTGGTAAAATGAGCCTCCTCAGACAGCCAGGGCCGGCGAAGGCAGAGCCGGAGATGCGGACAACTGGCCGTGAGCCTGCACCAGCCCCCTGCACCAGCCCCCTGCACCAGCCTCCCCACGCCAGCCCCAGACGCAACCCCATGCCCGTCTTCCACAGATAATGGACAAGCACCTCCGATGTGCCCCCTGGAGAGAAGGCTTCTGCTCAGGGAGCCGAGTGGAGAAAATGCACTGAATGGGCCAGAGAAGGAAACTCACTTGCAGTGACGACAGTTCCTAAGCTGGGTGCAGGGGCTCCGGGATCTGACTGTGCCTTTGCTGCGGGACCTTCCGCCAGTGCACCCCCAGCTCTGGACGCTTGTTGCCGCTTCTTACAAACATGCAAGTCACCAGGACAAGGCGTGTCCACTGAGACAACGGAGAGGCCCCGCTGTTTCAGCACCTGTATCGCTAATGAGCGCCTAGAGAGAGAGGGGCATCACTACTCCCGTCTTACAGATGAGAAGTCGGGAGCACAGAAAGGGCAAGTTGCGTGCCCGTGGTCTCCAGCTTAGCCGTGACCTGGGAGGCAGCTACCAGCCTACCCTCTCTCTGCTGCATCCCGAAGCCCCATTGATGATTAAAAGGGGATGAGGTTGGAGAGATTCGGAGATGGGAGGGGTAGGGAGGGGGTCTCTAAAGACTTGGTGCCCTCAGTGATGGGGACCCCCACTTAAGATTTAATTCATGGTCAGTGTTTGGGGGCGGGTGGAATACCACACGCCCTAAGGCCTCAATGCCATTGTTAGATGGACTGTGCTCCCTCCCCTCCTGGGAGCTCCATCCCCAGCTAAGTGTCTTCAAAGCCAGTCACCCAACCCTCTCTTAGTCACACCTTCAAGCAGAGGACCACAGGGCTTTCCTGAACAAGGTGCTGAGCTGGGCTTGTAAGGAGAGCTGGTAGCACAACAGAGATGCCCCCTGAAGGGGGGTGGGTATGAACCAGCACCTGTGCTCTCCTTTGGGACACTGGTTGCCCCTTCAGTCGCAAGAGACACTGGGAAGCGGAGGCCATCCCTATGCGCACACTCCTGCCACAGTAGCCTGCCCAGGTGTCGATCAGATCCTTGCCATTAATCTGACCAAGGAAGTAGGGGTATGAAATAACAATCACTAACCTTTTCTGAGAGCCCATGACACTAATAATCACTTTAGATCCATCACATCATCGATTCTTCAGGGTAACCAAGTAAGGTGGGTGCTATTATTATACCCATTTCACAGATGACAAAACTGGGGCTCAGAGCAATTATATGAATTATCTCATGCCACACAGCACATTTAAACAGCAGAGCCAGGGTTCAAACCCAGGTTACCTTGGCTCCAATTTCCTCATCTTCACACTGCCTTCCGTGGTGGGGATCTGGAGTTCAGAGAATTATTCTGACGCCACGGCAGGAGTACAAGCGGGAGTCCAGGGGCTTGGTGGGAGGTCTCACTCTGGCCTTGCCTGGTCACCTGGCCATGAGGCCTATGTCTGGAACAAGTCAAGACCCTCCACTAGATTCCAGGGGCCAGATGGTCCCTTTAGTGCCTTCAGACGTGATGGTTCTCAGGTCTCAAGGTGTGAAGCCCTGGGCACCACCCAGCCCTGCCAGTTCACACCCCCCGCCCTCCACCCTCCACCTCCTAGAGAGATCGGCGCTGTGGGGTGAGAGGCGCGGGTCAGAGTCCTCCAAGCTTTGCCAGCTCTGCCATCCTCTACTTCATGCCACCCTGGGCAGCCGTTCCCAGGACTTGGGGGGTGGGGGGAGCACAGTGAAGGTGTGAAGGGGGGCTGGGAATGATAACTCCCCAGGTGTGCCAGAGCGGCCGTGAGTCTCAGGGCTAAGACGGAGCTTAAGGTTCAAGTTGCCAGCGCCCTGCCCATGGGGAGACCCCATCTGATGGAAGAGGAACCGGCCCTGTCCTACAGCAGCTCCCAGTCTGAGGGGGAAACCACCACTCAGTTTGATGAGGGAGCTGACCACACCCTGAAGGAACGAATCATCCGTCAGAGACACATGCAAACAGGTGCCCAGGAGGACACAGTGGCCTACGCACGCACTCAGCCCACAGAGCAGCGGAAATAAAGGAAACGTGGAAGCCGGGCAGTTAATCCAGGAAGGCAGCCTGGAGGAAGGTTGTGGGCAGCAGCGAGGGGTCTGCAGACGGCTGGGAAGTCAGAAATAACTACTTGAGGATTAGGAGGTGGGATGGACGGATCCTGGCTGAGGGGAGGGAGCCCTGCGGGGGCCTGGCTGAGGGGGGGGGTGGGGGGAGGAGGAGGCGACCCTCCCTCAGGTGACCCCAGAGAAGCCCCGGGCTGCTGGGGAGACCGCTGCTGTTGTCCAGGTTTGGGAGGGGCCCGAGAGGGGTCCCAACCCTTTTCACTTCTCAGGAATATAGAGGAGCCTGTCGCACAGCAGGGCAGCCTGGACTGGGCACAGGGGCATGACTTCCAGTCCCCTGGGCACTGCCACTCACATTGTGGCCTGGCATGAGTCCCTAGCCCGCCTCTGCGAGACCAGGGGTCTGGAGGATTTGGCCTCAGTGCACACCCAGACTGACCTGTGTCCTGGCCGGCAGCCCAGTGGTGACCTCCCGCTGGTGGAGCCAAGCAAAGGCGTCCTGCTGCCTGGCAACCCCTTTCCTGAGTGGGGCTGGGACGCAGAGTGGGCCTCAGCCCCTCGTGGCGCTCCCAGCCCTGTGCACCTGCAGCTGCAGGACCCCCGAGGAGCGAGCCCTGCTGCCTGGAGCCCCAGTTCTGCCGCTGCCTGCCAGTGTAAGCTCAGACAGGCCCGGCCTTCCTTCAGGGGGCACCACCCTCCCCCTGCCCTGCCTCCCTCTTCCGTGATGGAAGTTCCCAGCAGGCCGTCCTGAGACTCGCAGGCAGGGGCGCTGGGGCCGGTCCCTGTAGCTCGTCCCACAGGGAGAGCGGGCAGGGCCTGTAGCAAGTTCTGCAGCCCCCCCCTTGCGCTGGAAGTGGACTCCGCCTGCAGACCCCTCCTGACCTACAAAAGAAGAGGGTGGCTAGAGGGTTGCAGATGGTGGGAAGTGGTAGGTGAAGGGTCCCTCTTGCCTCCCTTCTCTCTGCCCGGGGCCTCTTACTCTCTGCCTCCACAGACACACACACCCCGCCCTCCGCGAGGCAGCGAGCAGAGCCCACCTTCCCTGGTGGGATGCGGTTCATCAGCACCGACAGGAGCTGGGATTCCGTTCAGGGACTCCTCCCTCCCACACTCCTGCCCAGGGGGCCTCCTTCCGCAACCTGTTCCCCTCCCTTTCCAGGCTCCGTTCCAGACTCCAGCCCCCCCGTGGGATGGCTAGATCCAGGAAGGGGCAGGCCCAGGGGACGGCTGGTCTGTGGTTACCCACTGGGCAGGGACCGCAGCCCCCAGGGAGGGGAGAGAGGAGGAGGGGAAGCAGAGAACGCCAGCTGCTGCAGCATTTCCAGGAACTCTCCGGATGCCAGGGCCACAAGGTGACCTCCACCCCAGCAAACCCTCCTCCAGGAACACACACAACAAGGCACCCAACGCGCCCGGTGATGAAAGTGCCGCCTTTGTCAGCCGATGAGGGCAGCAGGGCAAGCACAGCGCACCTGCACACATTCCCGACACACACAGAGCACGCATCCTCAATGCCCGCTCTCTGAGCACCCCTCTCATTCAGGCAGCTACAGACGGCCCTTCTACACACATATGCATGTGCATGCATGCACACCATGCACACACACATACACCCCCTACAGGCACACATGTACACACAGGGCACACACACACATGCACACCAGCAGTTGGAGCCCTCCTCCTCCAATGCAGTCATAACCTGAGGAAGCTACTGCCTGACCACAGTGTGGGGCAGAGCCCTCAGCCCCTCCACCCACCAGGAGGGAAGGCGGAGGTCACAGGGGATGAGCAGGCGGGTCCAGAGCTGTGAGTGAAGGACGGGTGGGCCTACCGGAGAGGGGCTGGAGGAAAGGCAGGTGGCACTCTGGCTCTGGTGTACCCAGGGGCTCTGCAGAGGGCACCGGCTGCCCATCTGCGTGAGTCACCTGCAGAAT
The DNA here is from genome assembly GCF_963259705.1 of Myotis daubentonii. NCBI lineage: Eukaryota > Metazoa > Chordata > Mammalia > Chiroptera > Vespertilionidae > Myotis > Myotis daubentonii. Next base: position 44,975,972 of record NC_081855.1, on the reverse strand, counting down.
GGCTGACTGGGTGGGAGCTTGCTGGAGAGAGGGGTGGTCAGGGGCACAGTTACTCCCTACTTCAAACAATAGATAAACAGTCACTCAGAAGAATACCTACCCATTTACATGCAAGCCATGGCCAAGTTAATTACAAAGATTCCTATCTGCTCATTAGAGCTGACTAGAGGACCCTCTGTTTGGAAACACTCTGCAGTGAAAAGGGCTATGTCATTAACTCTAATGAAATGATTTATTTTGGGCCCCGTGCCTGGTGAGGCAGAACCTGGGGCCGGAAGTCCTCATCCCAGAGGTGGGCCCTGGTTCTTGAGTTGACATTCATAAAAAACAAAACATATATTTTTATTGATTTCAGAGAGGAAGGAAGAGGGAGAGAGATAGAAACATCAATGATGAGAGAGAATCATTGACCAACTGCCTCCTGCACGCCCCCTACTGGGGAATAAGCCCGTAACCCGGGCATGTGCCCTGACCGGGAATGGAACCGTGACCTCCTGGTTCATAGGTCAACGCTCAACCACTGAGCCCCACCAGCCGCTTGGGCTGATAGTCTTTGCATGGAAACCAAGAAGACTTCTGGGAGGAAAAGGACAGAGATCCTGGAGAGATGAACACCTCTCTCCCGGAAGAGGAGCCGGCTGAGGCTGGTTGGAAGGAGAGGGCGCCACGGCAGGCAGCAGAACTGATTTCTCCCTACACTCAGTTCCCTGCCTACGAAATGGGGATAAATAGCACCTACCGCACAGGGCTCTTCTGAGGACTTAATGAGTTCTTGCCTGTGAATAACTGAAAATGTCTGGCCCAGGACTCACCCTAGTAAATGCTAGCTATTACTTTATTGTTCTCCAAGGAAGGATGAGTTTTCTAAAGTGATGTGACACGGAGAGCTGGTCTGCTTCTCCATTTGATTCTCCGAATCTTTTTCTTTTTTTCAGCTTGGTGTTCCGATGCAGCCTTCCCTCTTAGATGGAGTCACCTCTCTGGGGTCCCTCAGCAATTTTGAGAGGAGGTTGACAGTCCCCAAAAGAAAGATTTCGATGTTTTCCTCATTTGGGGCAGGCGCGGCCCAAGCAGCCTGTGTGACAACCCCATGAAGATCTGCCCTCACGCTGGTAGCATGACACCTGCCTTTAAGGCATTCTCCAAGACAGACCCTTTACTGATAGTCTTTGGCATTTCCCTAAACTTGGAAGGCCTCCACCGAATCTCGTGTGTGTGCTGGGTGAGGAGAGGTGCAGAAAATCAATATTCTTGGTTCAGGTGACCTCCTAGGGGATAGGCATGCTTGGAGGGCAGCTCCTAGAAGGCCAGGGACACTCAGCTCCCAAAAGCAGGCCCTGGGCCAAGGCAGGCCAGGGAGCAGTCTGCAGGCCACAAGGAACACCGTGCCCCTCCTCAACCTGGCACAGAGCTCAAAGGCCTGCTGTGGGCCATCAGCATCCATATGCATCTCTGCAGGGGGCAGAGAAAGGCCAGCTTCACAGCAGATCTCCCACTGGCCTTTCTCTGGGTTCCTTTCTCAGGCTGGTGAGGTCAGAGCTGGCTGGCCAACTGCCTCCAGCTCCTGCTCCATCCTCCCATTCCTCGCCTCTTCCAGGCCTTCATCTGTCCCCTGACTGGGCTGTGCACCGGGATAGGGGTGCTCCAGGCGCACCAGCCTGGGCCCCTCTGGACGGATGACTTTCAACAGTCAGGGCCACCAGGGTGAGAGAGCAGCAAGGTGCCCATGGTGAGAGCTGGGACCCTCCAGGATCCTCCCGTGTCTCCGAGGGCAGAAGCACCCTTTCCAGGGCAGGACATGGCCCAGCAAGACCTGCCTCACCCACAAATGCTCTTTCCTCGGTAGGAGCCTCCTGGCTGGGCTGTGGTCTTGACGGCGTCCCATATGTTCCAGGAGATGCTCAGACGGGCCAGGCCACCGGAAAGCTATCTTCTGCCACTCCCCGCCCAGAGCCAGACGACACCATTGCCCCTGAAGTCAGCTTTGTGAAAACTCACCTCGAAGAATTGCTCCATGACCTTAGCAGGGATCGACCTCTGCTCAGCTGTCCCCTCCTCAGAGGGGCCTTCTCTGACCCCTCTACCCAAAATAGCAATGCCCAGGCTCTCCCTACCCCTGCTGCTGGCTCAGTCCTTCCCAGCACTGCTACCACTGGCCCCGCGTGCAGTTAGGGTTCTGTCTGTCCCCCAACTGGAGGGAAGTCTCCACGAGGGACCTTGTACACAACACTGTATCCCCCACATCTCAGCCTCCTCACCTGACGGCTTTCGCAAGGGTGAGGGTCAGGGAAGGAGCCCTAATGGCTAAATAGATAGACAGGGCAGTAGGAAGGTCAAAAGTTTCTTCTGGAAACAGGATAAGGAGCCCTCGTGCTGGCAAAGACTCAGAGCTGAGAGAGAGGGCCTGGGTGTTGGACACTCCCAGCTCTGTGAGCAAGCTAGGAAGGCACGGGAGGCAGCACCGGGAGCTTGGCGTGGGCCCCGAGGCCAGAGAGCACCAGTGGAGACGCAGAGGGGCTCGAGATTAGGTCTCAGAAAGATGGCAGAGGGCCGAGGCAGGACTGGGACCGGTGAGAAAGGGAGCTACGGGCGTCCCTGAGTCCAGGAATGGGCATGCCTTCCCAAATGCCTCTCGAAGGTCCCACACCCCTCCCTTCGATCGTTTACTCCTCTGGAAGAGTCTCTAAGTCCAGGCCCGAGAGGCTCTGTGCCCTGGGACTCAGGTCACCCAGCGACCAGAGAGGATGTTGGAGGGACAGGGCCGGATTGGACTCTTGGTTCTGCCCGTGACTGCCTGACTTCGTGACCCAGAATGTCCAGTGGGGCTGAAGGTGGCCTCTTCCCAAGGTTCTTGTGAGGACAGATGTTCTTTTGCATCGGGTCTCAGTCACGTGGTAAGTGCTCAATAAATGGTGGGACGTTGGCATCACGTCTTGAGATTCCTGGCACATCACCAATCACCAGCACTGGAAGGAATCCATTCCCATTTTGGAAGAACACAAGACCGAAAGCAGTGAAATGGTTTGTCCAACTCCTGGCGTTTCACTGATAAAGAAGCTGGTATTCAAATCCAGGTCTCCGGGCACCTTCCCAGCTGCCTCACGCCAGGCCAGCGTGGCCTTGGGGCATTCAGTGAAATGCCTGCCCTTCGTGTCAGTTCTAAGACGGAGTAAGGTTACCAAATGCGAATCAATATATATTTTTTAAAATATATTTTTAATGATTTCAGAGAGGAAGGGAGAGGAGAGATAAACATCAATGATGAGAGAGAATCATTGATCGGATGCCTCCTGCACATCCCCCACTGGGGATCAAGCCCACAACCCGGGCATGTGCCCTTGACCGGAATCGAACCCTGACCTCTTGGTTGAAGCTGAACCACTGAACCACCCTGACTGACTCGAATCAATATATTCTCTTCACCTCTCCCTGGTCTCAGCCTCACCTTCTCTCTTGTCTTGGAGCATCTCCTTCATCAAGGCCCTGGCCGCGAGGCGCAGCGCGGGCCACCCAGTGGAGCGGATGGATCTCGGGAGAGAGAAAGAGCCGAGGAAGCAAAAGATGCAAAATGTTCATCTTGTCTCCTCTCTCTCCCCCGGGCCCAGCGCCGGGCTGAGGGACGCGCGGTGCTCTGTCAGCGGGCCGTCCGCGATGGATGTGGAACCTGGTAGGATGGTGTCGGCAACACTTGGTGAGATTCATTCTCCCGTGGCTGCTCGGGGAGAAAAATGTGGCCTCCGCGCCATCCATCTGCTCTGCAGCGGCGTGGTAAACAGGCGAGCAGCCGGGGCACAGCCTGGAGCGGAGCCCGGCTTATCAGGCTCCCCGCAGGGGCTGGGGGACTGGGGCGGGGGGGGGGGCAGCCCTGGGATCTGTTTCCATGGGTGCCCATGGCTGGACCACTCCTGGATGGGGACCCATCGGGTGGGACCCTCAGTGGAAAGACACACACCTTCAAGAACCAAAAGTTAGGAAGTGAGATGGACTTCAGCACCATTCTCACCTCGGGATGAATCCAAGAGAAGAATGGCTGGGCCCCCCCACCCCACCCCCCAGGGCCCTGAAGTCGTGCCTTTCATGCCACCCCCCGCATTGAGCTGCTTCTCTCTCCCTGTCACTCTCCCGATCCCACCCATGGTCAGCACACAAGTCATCTCCTCCAAGGAGCCCTCCGAGATCCTCCCAGCTTGATCTCCCAATGCCCTTAGTAGGTATCTTATCATCGCATTCGGCTGTAGGTAGTTGAATGCGTTTTATCCCACCTCCGTCCCCCAAAGTCAGAACATTCCTGAACCTCATTCCTCTCAGCTGCCCCTCGAGTGAGTTGCATGTGTTGCAGGGCAATCAAGGCCTGGGCTCGAACACGTGCAGAAAACCATGTTCGCCTCTTCCCGCCCAGGTCAGCGGCCACCTCCTGGCGGGCTCTGTCAACTGCTCTTGTCACACACATTGTGCTTGGAGAACAACTGCACGCCTTGGGTGAGGTTTGACTCTCTTCTCCCGACTCCTCCCTCCACCCCTCCATCATTTCCTCCTACACAATTTTCCTCAGCTCCTGTGGACAATCCCTACGTCTGTTCTCTACAGGCATCAAAGCTCCTCCATGCCCGCTCCCCTGTCTTCCGGCCTCATGTGCTAACCAAGGGTGGCTCCTATGATTCTGTCCCATCTAACAGAGCAGGAAAACGGGGCCAACACAGAGACACGTCTTGTCCTGCGTGACGCGAAGTCAAAGCAGGGACTGGGGCCGGATTCATCCTGACCCCTCAGAAGCAATCTCCCTCCACATTTGTTTAAGTTCCCAGCGCCAGTGTGAGGCCCTTCTTGCTCCTTGGTCACCAGCAGCGACAGGGCTCACCCCAGTGCTCCATCTCTGTCCTCCCACCCCCTCCTTCTCACCAAGATACCACAGTCCCCTCCCACCTGCGCCCCCCCTGCCCAGCCGTCCCCACTGCACCCCGTGGCCTCAGAATCTCCTTTCTAATCTCTATCAGCTCATTCACCCCTCCCGAGGCTGCCCTGCGCCCCTGGCCCCCCGGCAGGTGTCCTCTAGGAATGGCAGAGATCAGGTGCATGCTGCCCAGGTGAGGGTCCTTGCAGGTGCTTTCATTCTGCCTCCTGAGCACCAGAACCCCCTCCCCCCCAGAACCCTCTGGGGAAGCAGGTGGTCCCACTCATCCACACGGCTACACACACCAGACTTTGAACCCCCTTGTCTCACCCCCCAGGCCTCCCACCCCGTGGCTCACGAGGAGAGAGAGGATGGGGGGAGGGTCAGGAGACCTGAGTTCTCTCATCCTGTGCCCCTCTTTAGCCAGACATTGGACTGCAGAGACCATGGGGGAGGTGAGGACAGTCACCACCAGGACCCACACGCCTGCCCCGTGACATTGGACGAGCCCCCTCGCCTCCCCACCTGCCAATCAGGAGGGCAGAATCCAGATCTTAACTTGGGGTGGGGGAGTACGGACCCTTTAGAGAGGCTGATGGAAACCATGAACCCTCCACCACCACCTTTCCAAAGACGTCCTCCTTGTACAACATTTCACACTCAGTGGGGGTGGTCCCCTGAGGACTTCCCAGGGGTCCCCCCTTAAATCTCTGGAGGCCACTTCAGGAGGCCCTGTAACATGGTCCCTAAGGACCTCTCAGCGTTGGCGCTCTCCGCCGACGTCTGCGTGCCCAGGAAGAAGCCGGCTGAGAGAGAGCAGCCCCGGCTGTCCCTGGCAGCCGGCCCTGGAAGGGGAGGGGGGGACGTTTCTCCCCTCATCCCTCACCTGGGGTGTTAGTGGAACCGGCACGGCCATTACTCACTGAGCCAATCTCTCACTCTAGCGCTGGCCCAGCCCCACCCCTCCTCCAAAGAACAAAATTAAAAGAGATTTGTTCTCAAGCTGCGACAGTCCATCTCTCTCACACCAGCAGCGACACGTTCCCTGGGCCCGCGGCTGCGCTCCAGGCGGGGATTGCCCCGGGGAACCTGGGCGGGAGGCCCGAAAGCCCGCGTCCGTGGCCTGGGTCCTCCTGCTTTCCCAGCCCCTTCCCCGCTCGGACCCTCCCCACCCCCTCCAGCCCCCTCCTGTCCCACTTTCCACCAACGAACATCTTAAACGGATTCCATTTAAAACTTCCGAAGCAATCCCTTCCCACAATTTTAAAATCCACAGTCCAGGGGTTGTACCCTCACCCCCCATTTGTTCCTGCTGCGTTCAACAGGTGGTTCATTGGTCACCTTTCTGCTGAAGCCTTCCTGACCCTTCAAGCTGGATGATGGTGTCCCGTCCTCAGAGTCAGCGCCTCCTGGAGGCTCCTGTCCTCAGGGGAAGGGCTCCAGCTGCCAGCCCCTCCATCCCTCCTGCTGGGGAGGGGAGCTACCTGAGGGCAGGACCCTTCGGGTCCATCTTTGTAAGCCCTACCTGTGCTGGTACAGGGCACATCCACAAGGGCCAGCTGCTTCTACTGACTGTGGGCCCACCACGTGCCCAGCACTATGTAGATGCCCTGGGCCCGACCAAGAACCAGGCATCTCGTAGAGGAGGTAGGTGCCGAATGTAACAGAACGCGCCGTGACCAGTGAGCAGTAGGCGTGAGCAGGCCCCACCGCAGCCCTATACCTGTCATCCACTTACCCCGCATCTCTGACCGCACTGCACACCCTCTGGAGCCGAATCGGTGTCTCCCAGGTTGACAAGATGCCCAGTTGGCCAAGATCCCTTGACCATTCCCAAGACAGTGGGGCCAGGACAGCTGAGTGCCAGCTCTGCTCCTTGAGAGGAGAGAAGAGGATTATGGGAAATTCCCTGATGGCTGCTCTTGTAAAGGATGGACAGGAGCTGGCCGAATGGAGGAAGGAAGGAAGACCATTCTCTTGATCTGCCCCAACCGCTTGCTGACTTTGGCCTCACTGGTGAGAGGATATTATCCCAAATGCCATGGGAGCAGAAAACTCTTTGCAGAAAACAACTGGAAGCCCTCAGAATTGAACTTGGAGAACCTGCTTTGGGGGACTTTCCTAGCCCCCCTATAGCTCCTTCTTTAAGGGGCTTGCAACTGGAGCAGAAGTCTAGACCAAATTGCCGTTGCATATGAGGTCTCAACTCAAGGGGCCCCAAAAGCACTCAGGCTGAGGCAAGAGGGGGCCCTGCCTTTGGTCAGTGAATTTTCTTAAAGCTCCAGATAGCAAACATTTCAGGCTTGCAGGGGCCGCGGTCCAGGCTCCGTTAGAACCGTTCTGCTCGTATAGCTCCAAAGCTGCCATAGACAATGTCTGAGTAAATGCTGCAGTACAGCTCTATTTACACAACCAGGCAGCCGCCCGCTGAACTCCAATATCACATACACGCACACACACCCCCTGAAGAACACGTGGGCACCTCTTGCCACTCAGGATTATTACGCTCAGCACTGGCATGGCATAATCCTAAACATCTGCTCTCCTGATTAACACTGTTTGGGCCCCAGGGGTATGCGTCTCCTCGTCTTATGCTCTAGGTTTGCAAAATAACAGACAGCAGAGTCAGAACGTCGGGAAGGTTTCTGGAATCTGCTGCTGACGTCAGGCGAGACCATGGAGAGCGTTCAGGCAGCAGGAGCCCTTAGGTGAGAAAGAAGATGAATTAATTAGCTTTGCAAATCTTTGCTCTTAGATAGCAGGGATAGATTCTTGAAGAGCAAAGCGTCATTTGCAAGTAATGTCAAGTGCCCATTTTCTAGCAGCCTTGCTGTTCCAATGAATGCGTCTGGAGGCACTCACCATCACCAGGTTATCAGTGGCAGCACGTGCTGCAGCCGACGCCGGCGGCCAAGGAACGTTTGACTTCATTAAAGAGCTCTTCGCAATCGTAAGGTGCATGCGTAGGTCTGGGTGTAAAAAGCAGGAGGCTGGGCCATGCCATTAACAAACACATTGGACAGTTCACGCTGGAGTTGTGAACTGTTGTATTTTTTTAAATGAAAATATTAAATGCTATGTCAATAGCATTTTAAAACCTTGAAGGTGCAGCTTTATTTAAATAATTTTGATTGAAATGTTTGATAGTCAGTCATTCTCCTGTGAATCATACCTTTTGATTTTAATAGGCCATTTTGAATGCTTTTTTGAAAACATACATAAAAAAGGTAACTTTTAAGTGTTTTACTAGCACTTGAACTTAAATGCTCTTGAAAATATACTCAAATGTTGGACTTTGAGTACAGTTGCATTTTAGTTTATTTTTTTTTATCTCTTGGATGAGCTGTTAATCGAGGAGCCGCTCTCTACCTATGACAATTGCCACTGGGAATGTGGCCGGTTTGAGTGAGATGTGCTGTCCGTGTGAAACACAGCGAATTCCGGAGACCTGGCATGACAAAAGGACCGCAGACTAGGTCATCAGCCATTTTTTGTATTCACTAGCTGTTGAAATAACATTTGGACATCTCGGACTAAATAAAATATATGATTAAAATGAACTTCATCTGTTTATTTTCACTTCTTACAATGTGGCTCCTGGAAAATTGTACCTGCAACTCGCACCCGTGGCTCCCTGTGACAGGGCTGCTTTCCCCCGTTACTGTGAACACACATTTATGAAATAGAACACACAGGATGTGAAAATCCTGTTTATAATAACGAAATTGGTGCTCTTCATGGAGCTAATTTGTGACTAAGTATTATACCCATCTATATTCGTGTGATTTTTAACACTGGTTTGTTCTGAATGTCTCATGATTCTGATGTTATTACTTTACTGTTATTGTTGTATTTGAGGGGGGATGTGCCTGTGATAAAATGTCATTTTAAGAATACAGCTGGATGAGTTTGGGTCAGTAATATACACCCTTTCTACCTACACCCCAACCTGGACACATGACAACCCCATCACCCAGACAGGCCCCTCGAGTTCCTTTGGCGCTGAACCCGCCTCCCACGCACAGAAGCGTGGTTATCTACGCTTTGCATCTGCCTCCTCTGGCAGGTCTTTATTACCTGGCTCCAAGTGGCTCCCCTCTGAGAAATCTCCCCTGGCGTCTTCGATCTGAATTTTCAGCCCCTTCCCCTGAGAGCCCAGGGCACCCTCCTCTCACTTCTGTCACTGCGTGCATCCTGTGTGCTGGGGGCATTCGTCACTGCATCTGTTCCTCCCTCCGGGCAGAGCTCTCTGGTGGGGGTGGGGGTGGAAGAAGTGATGTGCTGAGGCCTGCATTTGAGTCCTGGTTCCACCGCGTAGCCGTTCCATGACGTTGCCCTGATGAACTAGTGTCTCTGAGTCTCAGTGTTCTTGTCTGTATAATGGGAACAATGATAGTTACTTTGTATCTTTTTGTGTGAGAATTAATTATGTCTACAGTAGAAAGACACTGAGTAAACGTTAGTCTTCCCACACACGCCCATTCCACATACCTTTGTTTGGGAGGCCTGGGACCCCCAAAAGGGGAGTTGACGACTGTCACCTGCCCCCCGCATCCAGGCCTGGCAGAGCAGATAGGCAGCTGCAATGGTGAGTGAGACTGACAGAACCGACTGCAGGCTCGGGGCTCCTGAGTCCCCTGTCCAGTAGTGTGCCTGGGTGGATTGGCTCCCGGGAATGTGGCTGCGGGTATGGGAGAGATGCTTCTCTAGGCAGCCTCCAGGCCGGGGTCAGCTGCCAGGGCAGGCCTGAGGGGTGGCAGGACAGTCCCAGAGCAGCTGGGATCCAGGTGGGCACGGCCAGGAGCAGGTGGAGGATGCTGACGCACTGCCCAACGCCGCTTCCCAAACCCCATCTTCTCCCCATTCCCACAGTGCGGCTGCCACGCCGCCAACAAGCCTGGCAGCCCCTGGCACCTCCCTTTCCAGGGCAGCCTGGGAGCCGGGGCCTTTGCCAAGCCAGCCACCGTCGAGCTGAGGTGCCCTGCCTGAGCCCCAAGCGTAAAACCCCCGTCCACCCCACCTCCAAGCTCTGGGCTCCGAAACTTGGTGCCCGTTGTCCTGGAACAAAGTCCCCGGCCCCCATCCAGGCCCATGCCCAGGCCCAGGCCCAGCCCACTCCCGGCAGAGAAGGCCGAGCCCGGATCTCGAACTCACTGCTCCATTGCTGGCTCCGTCTTTGACCTGGGCTCGTCCTTTTCTTCTCCGAGTGTCCGTTTTCTTATCTATAAGATGGGAGAATACGCTGTCCTCACTGCCTCCCTGCCTCCCACAACTCGGTGGTCATACAGTGAGACCGTGTCCGGGAATGCACTGTACATGTGGGTCCACTTGCTGTGTGAGCTTAACCGAGTGCTGCCCATCTCTGTGCCTCCGTTCATATGAGGCGGCACGAGGGCAGGAGCTGGCATAGTGCTGCCTCCCCCCGGAAAGGAGGGGAGAGCATCTCGTAGCGGGAGCTGCCTGGGGTGAATGCCAGGTGTCCCTTCCAGAAAGCCATGGCTTGCTTCTCCCTCCTCCCCCTCCCCCATATTGCCACCCATCCTCAGAGATGACCAGGGGGAGTGCGTGTGTCCTGGACAAAGTCCACAGGGCTAGTGTCCTGGGAGATAAGTCCACAACCAGATGCCAGCTCTGCTACCGGCCGCCAGCCTGAGCTGGGCCCCTTGCTCCCTCCCACGCTCATTATCGCCGTCCCTGGCAGCTCTGCTTAGAAGCTCAGTACCCACACCTAGCCCAGCGGGTCTCTCCTTTTCCTATCAGTCCTTCCATGTCCCTCCATGTCTGTCCTCCCTCCTCCCTCGCCGCCGCCCCCAAATCATCACAGCCAATAGGGATTCACCCTGAGAGTGCAAAAGTCCTGGCCCTGGACTAGGCCTGGGACACACAAGTACATGAGACACAGCCCTGCTCCATGGAGCCTACGGACAGAACCGAGCCTAGCGCTCCGAGCCCAGTGCTGTCTCTGCGGGTGTCTGGTAACGGCTCCGTGTGGTGAGTGCGCCCCAGGTTCCAGGAACAGGGCCGAGGGCTGATGTGCACTGCCTCCTGCAAACCTCCCAGCGCTGTGCGGTGGGGGCCTGGCAAGATGAAACGGCCCCTTTTAGAGAGATGACCACTGAGGCTCAGAGGGCTGTGCACGCTCCAGGCAGCATGCCTCGGAAGTACAGAGCCGGAGGTTAGGCGCAGTCCATCCGGCTCTCAGTCCCTCGCTCGGCACCTCCGACATGGAGCACAACCGCAGCTGAGTGCGAGGATCTGAGCTCTCTGAAGGGAGGTGACTTTGCAACAAGGTGGGCCTGATGGATAAGATAAGACTCTACCAGGCAGACGAGGAAGGAAAGGGAACAGCGTGGACAAAGGTGCAGAGGCATGGGGTGCACGACAGGTTTAGGAACTCCAAGCTCTTAAGTACGACCAGACCCACAGAATTCATGGGACCACGCAGGTAATCCCCCTTCTAACCAATAAGAGGCTGAGGCCCCAGAAGGGCTCCACATTTCCCGCCCCATCCCGCCCCCCCCCCCAAAAAAAACACACACACACAGCCAGGCAGCCGGACCTGAGCACGGAGCTCCAGCCCCACATTTCCACCCTGGACTTCTGCTCCCATATCCAACCACCCTTTCGTTTGTTTATCTTTCCTCCCTTTATCACTCCCTCACTCCCTGCAAACCTCTCCCAGCCCCCTGCCACCACAGGGCTCCTCCTCCTCCCCTCCCCCCTCCTCAGGATCATCACCTCCAGTGTGCTTTGTACCCAAGGCAGAGGGCACCTTCAGCTGCCCAGCGTGAGGTCGTGGGAATCCTTCTACTGTTCCATGCAGAGTGCTGGCTCAGGCCTCAAACTGCTTCCCAACAGGCAGAATGCAGGTCTCAGAGCGGCAGCGGGACTCAGCCCGCTTCCAGGCTGCGTGCAGGTGGGCCGGGCACAGGTGGGCCGTGCACAGCACCAGCAGGAGAAGCCCCCGCACTGGGAGTAGCCAGCCCAGTGCAAACATGAAGAGGCGGGGCCTTCTGATCTCTTCCCTAGACCCTGGTCCTGCTGTCATTCACATCCCAATGCAATCATGCAAAAAATCATAGCCAGAGAAATGCAACTGATTGCTGGTCTGTGGAGATGGACTCGATTTGCCAGTTTGGGCTTTTCCTGGGTGTCTCCAAAAAATGTATACACGCTTAACAGCTGATAGCTCAATTGCTGTTTCTTTCTTTTCAGAGTTAACCCACTGGAATGAATAATTATTCAAAGTGTGTATGCCTTTTTTGGGACACCCTGTATTTGTCAATTCATGTCAGCATACCTTATTTGACTATATACTCTGAATCTAAATTCTCCTTTAAAAGGGTATAACATCTCATGAGGTCTCTCGCTAATTACTGAGCTCAATACAATCTTTGACTCATGTTCATTTTATTTCAGGATGAGAGTCATGCTGGGCCTTTTTCAACATAAATTAACCTTTAATACTCTCAAATGACTACGAGTTTCTCATCTGAAAACTAGGTTGGGGTGCGGTTCAGGGTAGGGCACCCCAGGGGCAGGAGTGTGCACTCCAGATGTCAGACTGGCCTGGCTACTTGTTCCTTCTCCTGGCTCCGTGTTCCCCTACCAGGGGCTGTGGCCAAGGGGGTGGGGCTGTCCTACCTTTTTGCAAACAGAGCCGGGGAGGACTTCAGCGTTCCCTTCTGAAGCGAGGACCCAGCCCCCCATTCTGAGCAGAGAGGGGTCTTCCTCTCCCCAGTCACACCCAGTCCATGGTCTCACAGCAGAGGGCTCTGGATCGTTTGCTGACTCCTCAGCCAGACTGTCATTAACTGAGCACTTACTATGTGCCAAGTGCTCTGAGAGGACAGCCAACCACGGCTCCCTCTTCTGGTCTCTCTCACCTTCCCCAGGCCTCAGCCCTGCTGTTACTCTCGTCCCAACTGGCCCAGGCTTCAGGTGGAGCCTGCGGAACCAGAGAAGCCCTGTGCTCCCAACCCTGCCCCACCCAGCAAGCTTGGCCCTAAGATCCCCCTATGGGAGCAGGACTCTCCAGACCCCAGGGCAGCTGACCAGCCCTGATGGTCACTCCCTCTCCTGCCGTGGGACCTCCTTCCCCAGGGAGGAAGCAGGCCCTCTCTGCACCTGAGCTCCTGGGTCTCTAGAGCCCCCCCCTCCCGCCCCCCGATAATCCAGCGCTGAGAACACAGGGCAGAGCGTCAGTCAGAGTAAAGGTGGGGTCCTGGCCCTTCCGCTAATGACTTGCTGTGTGTCCTTGTGCCGGAGCCTCACCTGTCTGGTCTCCCACATGGACGATGGGGACCACAACAGCCCCACCTCATGAGGTTGTCAGCACTGAACAGGGCCATGCTAAGAGGTCTTGCCGCCGTGCCCCACACGCTAAGCTCTGAATACATGCTGCTGGTATTCCGTGGTTATTAATTATTAATCTCTCCCATGAAAGGCTAAGTGGGGTCAGGGTTGCTAATGCCATCCAATAAACTGGCAAATTGAGGTCCAGAGGATAAGGAGATTCAAAATGTAAGTTCAAGTACAAAGCCCAGAAACAAGAACCAGGAACCCCCAGCCCTGATTTAAATTCCCCTCATCGATGCCCTGGGAAGGAAAAAGGACGGACTATGTAGTGAGCAGATAGGACAGAAAGATGAGAATGGCTGCAAGGCCTGGCCACCACATCCCAGGCGTCTGTGCCGTTTGCTGGGTCCACCCTGGCGTAGTTCGGGGGCCATGTAGGTAGCACACTGCTCCTGGCTCTGCAGCTTGGAGCCCCAGACACCCCTCCACCTGGGGCTCCCACTCAGGATGCTCCACCCCCACCCCCACCCCCACCCCCTCTGGACCACACCACCCTGCGGGGGGCAGCAGGCAGGCTCCTGGGAAGCGGGTGATCCTGCAGGCCCCATGGAGGCTCACTGAAGAGCGTCTGGAGGCTCCCACTGCGAGCCCACAGGTGGAGGGATGGACGAACAGGAGGCGGGAGAGCTCTTCCCGGAGACCACAGCCCCTCCCCCTGCCCACTCTCGCACTCCTTTCAGTCACCGTGGACATGGCAGTGGCTCAGGTGAAGAACTTCCAGAGGGTGGGTGTAGGGGAGGGGGTCAGATGCGCTGCCTGTGCTATTTCGTTTCGTCCTCACAACCACGACCAAAGGTGAGCACTGTTATTATCCCCATTTCACAGATGAGGAAACTGAGGCACCGAGCTGTTAAGTAACTTGTCCAAGCTAAGCAAGACCTCCCTGGATTGTTCTCACAACAACTCGACGGTAAAAGGGATCGTTTTTATCACCATTTTACTGAGAAACTTGCGTAAGGCCATCCGGTGAAGGAGTAGGGGAATATGAGTTAGAAAGCCTGGGTTTTAGCCACTCCCTACTCCACGTCTGGACTCCTGATCACCACGTCCCATGGCCATCCGCCCTGAGATGTCAGTGCATCATCACCTATCCCATTCTCCAGAGGAAGGAACCGGCTCCAGGGGAGGGGAAAAGGGACTAGCCCAGGGCGCAGGGCGAGTGACACGTCCATCCGGACTCGAGCCCAGCCTACCAGTCTCCGGTTCTCCAGGATACCCCACACTCCCGCCCATGTGGCCACCTCCTCCCCATCCAACCGGCACTGCCAGATCAGGGGCTTGACACCCCTCCACCTCCAGCCCCCCTGCACAGGGTCTCCAGCCGGAGTAGCTCTGTGTGGGGGGATGAAGTTTCCTTAGGCCCAGGCTCTACAGACTGCCTGGCATCACAGTGCGGAGTTTCCAGTCCTTGAAGGTCTGCACCAGAGAAGAGGCGAGAGGGGCTGTAGGTGTGGGCTTACTGGGCGGGAGGGGGCCTGTGGGGGAGGGTCTGAGGGGGCCAGGTTTCAGAGAAACGTCAATGTTCTACCCAGTTCCCAAGAGGTTCCCCTGGACTCCTTGACCTTTTTGTTGTTAGTTCTCACCCCAGGATATTTTTCCATTGATTTTTAGAGAGAGTGGAAGGGACGGGGAGAGACACAGAGAGAGAAGCATCGATGTGAGAGAGACACATCGATTGGTTGGCCCCGACGTGTGCCCCAATGGGAGGCCGGGGATCGAGCCTGCAACAAAGGTACAGGCCCTTGATGGAGCATTGAACCTGGGACTCTTCAGTCCTGGGGCCGATGCTCTAACCTGAGAAAAACCGGCCAGGGCTGGGCTCCTTGACCTTTGGGAGGCCCCCACACCCCCTTAGGACCTGCCCTCCGACGCTGAGAGTCTCGGCCTGAGGACAAGCAGGAGCTTGCGGCTGCCCCGGCTCCAGGCTCTCGTGTCCCGACTCCCCTGCTCCTTCCTGGTGGCCTGGGTGGCAGGCTCTTCCACTCCGGCCCGCTTCCTGCAGGGGAAGCAGAGGGCCGCCCCCTCCAGGTCCCACACACATCAGCCGTCAGAGCACCCGCCTCATTGGAGGCAGCCGGGTCCAGGACATGCAGAGCCCACCCAGTGGCCCTCATGTGGCCTCACCCTGGATTGGAGACTGTGTGAAAGGCCCCTGCGGAGAGGGGCTACCTGTGCCCGATGGTGATGAGACAATGCGCACAGAGCACACAGCGCGCAGCAGGAGAGAGGGGGGGAGAGCGGAGGAGGCAGAGAGGGTCAGAGACCCAGCGATGGGGAGAGATCACTGACAGAGGGACAGAGCAACATGGGGGAGAGAGACAGATGGAGGCTTATGAAGATGGAGAGAGAGAGAGAGAGAGAGAGAGAGAGAGAGAGAGAGAGAGAGAGAGAAACTGAGATTCACCGAGACAGAACTCAGGGAGAGACCGAGATGCACCTACAAATCCAAATATAGACCTTGAGGAAGACAGGCAGCAAGAAAGCAGGGAAACGGATATAGAAAGAGAGGAGGAAGGGGAGGAAGGGAGAGGGGAGAGACAGGGAAGCTAAAGGGAAATTCCTAAAGGAAAACAAAGGAGAGACGGAAAGACAGAAGCCAGTGGACTGTCTGGAAGAGAGAGAGGGAGGAGAGACAGTGGGCCAGCAGGGAGCAGCCGAGGTGGGCCCCCCAGCCCGCCGCCCCCACCCTCCACATATGGCTCTTGATTTCTAAAGGCACGAGAACAGTAACCATTAATCTCTATAAATAATTTTGTCCACCGAGCCTCCTAAATGGGTTCTGTGTCTGTGAAAGCTTTTAGAAACCATCGGCTTGGTAAACAGGCAGGCAGCGAACAAAGGCCTGTCCTCACAGTGGGAGGGGAGGCGGGCAGACCAATTAGGCCGAGGGGGTAATTAAAAGGAGCGTGTGCTGACCAGCCCCCTGCCTGCCTGCCTCCCTCCCTCCCAGGCCGGGAGCCAGCTCACACTGCCCATCCAGCTCAACGGTGGGGTGCGGGTCCCCAGCTCTTCCCCCCACTCCCCAGTGTGTCCTCTCTACCTGGCTCAGCGCTTGCAGCCACACCCTGGGGCTGGGAGGGACGCCCCGTGGGCGCTTGAGACATTGCCCAGCCCTGAGTCAGCGCCCACACACAGGGCATCTTATTCTCCACAGAAGCCTGCGGGAAGCACAGGTATTCCTAAGGGCTCCGGAAGTCCTTCTTGTCTGTAGCCTGAGTCCCTCATGCTTCTCCATGCCCTCCGGCCTTTAGAGCTGGGGTTTTCTCCATCACAGCTGGAAACAGACGGGGTGGCCTCTCAGAGAGGGAACGTCTATCCCCGACTCTAAACCCCAGTGCGGTGTGCGGGCCACAGGCCCTCCTTCCAAAGTTCTCAGGGCTTCTCCGGACCAGCCCTGGGTATTGACGTCCCACTGTTTTGTTTTTAATCTTCACCTGAGGATTTATTTTTTTATTGATTTTTAGACAGAGAGGAAGGGAGAGAGAGAAAGAGAGAGAGGGGAGAGAGAGAGAGAGAGAGAGAGAGAGAGAGAGAGAGAGAGAGAGAGAGAGAGAGACATTGACTGGTTGCTTCAAATACTTGACGACTGGGAATCGAACCAGCAGCCTTTTGGTGTACGGATGACGTTCCAACCAACTGAGCCGCCCACCCAGCCAGGGCTTGGTACCCCACTCTGTCAATATCCTTCCTAAATCTTACACTGGGAACTGGACGTGCCCAGAAAGGAACCATCTTGCCCCTTATTTTGGCTGCTGTTCTGGTGCTAACAGCCGGAGAGCATGGGCGGCTGGGGTACCCAGGCCTCCCCACGGAGCCTCCCTGCTGCCTGGTGTCGGCCGTCTGACCACTGGCTAAAGCCCCCAAGTTGTCACTCCTGCTGGGCCCGGTCTTGGCTCATGGGACCCCCAAAGCAGGTGTCTCCTCTGACCTTGTTAAGCTTCCAGTCAGATTCTGGTCTTCACTCCAACCAACCGACATCCTGAGATACTGATTCTATCACCCACAATCCCTTTGGCCTCTACCCCACCTCTGGGAGCTGGGCACGGTCCGGGTGGTGTCTCCCTTCACTCTTCAGCATTGATCCATGTGTGGGATGCTCTGGCTCCCTGCACTGCCCCCTGCCATGCAGCCACCGTTCATGCTGCATGCAGTCACCTCGCCATGTCAAAGAGCCCCCCTGAAGACCCTGGCTTCACGGGACATGCCCCCGTGTGGCCGAGAGTGGGCCAATGGTGCTGAGGCACCACCAGCCAGCCCTCCCTGACCCCCAAGAACCGCAGTTTCCTGACTCTATGAACTTAGGACCCGCACTGGCTCCAGTTTGCAAAGAGGGTCCCCCCACTCCAGTTGTGACTGAGCAAGAGTCTGCCCCCCCCGCTCCCCCCCCCCCGCCCCCCGCTGCCCAGAAGCCTGGGCAAGAACAACTGAGGGAAGGAGGGTAACGAAGAACAGATCGGCTTCGTGGTGTTGGTATCCCCAGCTCTCCGCATGAGGCCCAGGTGGTCCAGGGACGTGGTGGCTTCCCAAACTCCACCCGCATCCACACAGAGAGGAGGAGGAGCCCAGCCCGCCAGCCAGCCTTTCCCTCCGCCCCGGGTCCCAGGGTGAGGGCCAGCGGGGGATGCCCACGTCGCAAGTCACTGCATGGAATTCACCTCGGACTGACTCCGGCGAGAACAAACCCCCTGACCATGGTCAGCCGATTGTGGGGACTTGTGAGTGACTCCGACTGTGAATGTCGCCTTTGAATGCAGCTCTGCCACTCCCTGCTGGGTGACCTTGAGGGAGCTGCTTAGCCTTTCTGAGCCTCTGTTTCCAGAGGCATAAAGTGAAGACACGACTCCTCCTACAGAGGCTGCCCGGGCATTTATCGAGCGCCCACTGCTTTCAAGGAGCCCCGGGAGGATGGCTCCACTTCAGCCCCATAGAGCAGACGCTATTGGTCCCAATCCATTTCCCAAACCTCTTGGAACCGGGCTTTTGAGAAGTCACTCAGCGCGTGAAATGCTTATTTCCTCAAGCCTCCCGGGGCGTGTTGATAACCACACACACCAGTGTGTCCTCAGTGAACCGTGTGGCTATTCACACAGGCCGTGAGTCAGGTCTGTCTGCAGCCTCGTGTCAGTTCAAGTCATGTCACCAAATGCATCTGAAAAGTAGTTTGATTTCAGGGATCGTTGGCGTCCTGCATTGCAGGTAAGAAACGCGTCCTGAGTTACTGTCCCCAGCTTAGGGCTGCAGCAACGGGAGCGAGGGGGCTCAGTTGGCCTGCCCCCAGACGCTCATGAGCGGGGTCTGGGCCCAGGGTGGGGCTGAGGTCAGTCTGCGCCCAGGGCCTGAGCCCCGACTCGACCACCTTGCCTTCGAGGCATCAGTGCGTGGATCTGCCTGTCGCCCCCTACCCAGTGCCTTCATGCCAGGTCTCCCTTTCCCTGAGGGGCACACGGGGAAGATCCAGCGTCTATGAGTGAGGCATTAAGTCCCAGGCTGGCAGCGACTTCTGCAGGGACACAGGGGTTTTCCCGGTTGCTCCCCACTTCCCTTCCTGGTCGGCCTCTCTTTCCAGCCCGGATCTTTTCTTGGACAGTGTTCACGCCGCAGGCCTCACTCAGCCAGAGTCAAAGGTCTACAGTGTAGCTTGGGGGTTGAGCGTCGACCCATGAACTAGGATGCTGGGGTCCAACCCCAGCAGGTCCAGGGGTCCCCAAAGGTGTGGACGGAGTCGGCAAAGAAGGAATGACACAAAGGCAGTGTTCAGTTGATCAGCAGCCTAGCCAGGATCTCTAGCCAGGATCTCCAGCCAAGTTCTGGTCTGGATGTCTAGTGAAGTTCTGGTTTGGATCTCCAGCCAGGTTCTGTAGCCAGTTCTCCAGCCAAGTTCTGTCTAGGATCTCCAACCAAGTTCTGTAGCCATGTTCCCTCTCTAGGTTCTCCAGCCAGGTTCTGTCCAGGTTCTCCAGCCAGGTTCAGTCACCAGGTTCTAGTCAGGTTCTCTTGCCATGTTCTATCCAGGTTCTGTAGCCAGGTTCTCTCGCTAGGTTCTATGTCTAGGTTCTGTGGCCATTTTCTGTCCAGGATCTTTTGCCATGTTCTCTCGCTAGGTTCTGTCTCTAGGTTCTGTCTCCAGTTTCTGTCCAGGATCTTTTGCCATGTTCTCTCCAGCGAAGTTCTTCTGTCTCTAGGTTCTGTGTAGGTTCTATGTCTAGGTTCTGTGTCTAGATACTGTCTAGGTTCTGTGTCTCTTGGTTATGTCTTCTAAGTTCTGTCTTCTAAGTTCTGTGTCTTGCTGTCTTGTTACATCTGTATTTATACCAGTTGATTCAATCCTATCAACCTCTATTACAAAGGTTAGGGCGTTTCTTATCTCCATTCCAGGGAGTAAAGATTATGTAGCTTAAGCATGATTGTTCATAGTTAAAGTGATTAATTACCCGCCTGGCACTTAGTTGAGGGGTTTTATTCCCTCCCTAACTTCAAGGGAAAATCCCTACCTGGGGAAACAACCTTTCTCAGAGAGGAGACCTTGGTTAAAACACATAGTGCCAAGAAGGTGAGCAAACATATTAAGAACAGTATGCCATATATGCCAGGTCCTTTGAAACAGCAAGGATGGACCGGCTCCCGGCACTAGGAAGTCAAGGTTCGATTCCCGGCCAGAGCACATGACTGGGTTTGTGGGCTGGATCCCCAGTATGGGGTGTGGATGAAGCAGCCAATCAATAATTCTCTCTCATCATTGATGTTTCTAACATGCTCTCCCTCTCTCTTTCTCTCTGAAATCAATATATATATATATATATATATATATATATATATATATATATATATATATATTTTTTTTTTTTTAAAAGGCAGGCAGGAGCAGTCTGTGCAAAGGTCCTGGGGCAGGAGTATGCCGGAAGTATTTGAGGAGCAGCAGGGAGACCAGGGTGGTGGAAGGAAGCAAGTTGTAGGCAAGGACTTTGGAGAGGTGATGGGGCCTGGTGAGCACACTGGGGTTTTATCCCAAACAAGATGGTCAAGTTAAGAGCAATCACTTTTCAGGAATTAAAGTCATGTGAAAACACTTGGCGCAGGGTCTGACATAGAACAGCAGCTCGATAAACTGAAATACCGAACCTCCTGGGCAGAGACCACGTCTCCTCGGTGAGCCTGGGAGCTCCCTAGGGCTGGGCTGTGTCTCCTCATCAGACTAGGATCCCCGATGGCAGAGCATCTCCAGACCGGGGGCCCCCGGGCTTGCAGGGCCCTCCTCCGTGCTCAGACGCTGCAGCCAGAGCCCAGCTCTCTCCACACAGCCTCCAGCATCCTTGCTGCCCTGTTTGTTTGCTTAGCACTTCCTCGCAGCCCCCGCCGTTCTGTTAGTTTTCGTTGCTCCTTTATTAATTGGTTTTTCTGTCCTTGGGATTATTTGATTTCCACTTAATTGCTTGATGACAGCAAGTTTTAGTTTTGTTCTTTTCCTTCCCAGAAGAGGGGCAGATGCTGGAGACGGGCCAGGCTGGCTGCACAAGGCTGTCTGGTCTCCTCTGGGGCAAGCTTTCCTCTCCTGCCTGCACCTTCAGGGTCCCTTCCCACCTGTCACCCCACAGGGGGCAGAGGTAGGAGGTTGCCGCAGATCTAAGCCACTGGCTGGGTGTGAGGGGAGGGCAGGCCCACCCTCTGTGTGTGCAGCCGGGGTCTGGAGCTGCGGATCCAGCTCAGCCCCTTGTCTGTGCGGCCTGTCTCCTGAGTGGCTGGGCCAGGCCTTGAACACGCTGGATCCCTCACTCTCAGCAGCCGGTTAACACCCCAGCGGAGGCCACAGTGGCTCCCGGGGAACTTGCCTGGGGCCACAGAGCCAGTTGAGGGAGGGGCAGGAAGCTAGGTCTGTCAGGTGCAAAAGGCAGACCCTTCCCCTTTCCCGTGGGTGAGCCCTGCCTCTAGGACTCTGTCTCCCCACCTTCACGCCAGTCCCCAGGACTGATGCTCAAACACACTGAATGGGAAAGGCAAAAGCAAATTCTGAAGACTCACCAGGCCTGGGCGGTGACTCAGTGGGAAAGGCCATTTGACCGTCTTTTCCGCAGCAAAACTGACTCCTTCTCTGGGTGGAGAAAATCTCTCCCCGGAGCCCAGCCTCCCAGGTAACCCCACCCTCAGAACGGACCTGAGCAGCCACCCTTCTCCCCCGTTTCCCACTCTGGGACCTACCTCCTTCCCTGGCTAACGCCTAACCTGAAACTCCTGGGGCGGGGTTTCCCCTCCCCACACCTGCAGAGCCTTTTAAATCCGAGACTCAGACTCAGAGCTAATAACCCACCGCCCGCACCCGCTTCGCCTGCAGAACGTGGCGTCTCACCTGGGCTCTCCATTCCCAGCCCCATTACCCTCCCCTCTCTCTTCTCTGTTAAACACAGGCTCATTTCAACCCTCTCTGCACAGATGAGAGCCTTTCAACTTTGGCACCAGAACTTGGGCTTATTTTTTTGATCCTCAAATTAGACTTTCCCCAGCCAGAGCCCACCCGCCACCCTGAGCCTCTAAGCCAGTGGTTCTCAACCTGGGCTGCACATGAGAATCACCTGGGAATCTTTTTAAAATCCTGATTTCTGGGCCTCATCCTCCGGAAAGTCTGTTTCTTTGTTACTGATGTTGTGGCCCCACCCCATCACAAAGAAACAGAATTTCCGGAGGATGAGGCCCAGAAATCAGGATTTTAAAAAGATTCCCAGGTGATTCTCATGGGCAGCCAAGGTTGAGAACCACTGCTCTCGGCTGAGCTGGAGCTTTTACAGAAATGACTGCTTAGAGGAGAGGTGACCCGCCCATGGTGACACGGCACAGGCTGGATGAAAACCCAGGTGCCCGAGACCCCTCGTTTGGACTTCCCCCTCCTCACTCTGTGCAGGGGGTCATGTTTATGATGGAAACCCTGCACTTGACGAGGGAAACAGGAGGTACCTGGACCCACAAGCATCACCTGCGAGAAGCAGCAGGCAAACCAGCTCCACCGCTGACCGGCACAATGAGGGGGCAGTCCTTACGCAGGGCCGAGCAGTACATTTTGTCCTGATGCGTGTGTGCATGTGTGTGTCTGTCTGTCCCACGGGAGCCCTGTGAGGGCAGCGGTTCTGTCCGTGCTGCTCTGCCCGGAGCTCCTAGCAGCGCCTGGCACGTGTGCGTCATCCGTGAGCGAGGCCTTCAGCTTCCTGGAGGCAGGAGCCAGCACCACCTGAGCCACAGTCTGGTTGGTGTTTGGAAGCGGCAAGAAGATGTCACATCCAGACACCTGTACCCCCTCTTCCCCCCCAGCTGTGCACGCGTGTGTGAGTGAGGGCAGCGGGGCCAGGCCAGGCCAAGGAGGACTTTCCACGGGGGGGTCCCAATCATTATAATTACAGACACACTGTCTCCCTATCACAGCATATGCTTCCTTCTATTAAGAGGTTCTAGTCTAGACTAACACTGAGGGGTGTGTGTGTGTGTGTATGAGAGAGAGAGAGATTTTAGAAAAAGATATTCAGAGTCAACAGATAGCCAGCCAGACCGACAGAGAATGAGAGGGGTGAGAGGCAGAGCCAGAGCTGCTGGGAATATCTTGCAGCCGCTTGAACACGAACCTCATGCTGTTGGCATTTTTGATGCTCGTATCACATCGCGTGCCTCCCTGCTGCCTGGCGTGCGTAGGTGCCCGCCCAGTCCATCGTTGATGAATTGACTCGGGCCCGGGAGGTGTGCTGGGAGCTCCCAGGGAGCACGGGTGAGCTCGGCCCAGCTCTGCCCTCACCTGCAAGGTGAGGGAACATTCTTGCCGCCTCTAGACCTCACGTTGGCTTCAGGAAATGAAGGGTTGCCCTGCATCACCTCTCCGAGTGCCTCCACCTCTAACATTCTGTGGATTTATGAGGGTTTTATTCCAAATGCCTCTGTCTACTTCCCGAGCAGAGGCAGCTGCTTCTCTGATGAAAAGGGAAACAAACGGGGAACCCCCCCGCCCCAGAAGAGACACAGTGTGTCTGGCCTTATTGCCGGCCTCTCTTTTTCCTGGTGGCGTACACCAGCTCTCTTGGCCTCCTGTGGGCTCATCGTTCATTTGCATAGCTTCGCCCAGGCCCAGGACCACCCCAGGCCTCTTCTGCAGGCTCCTCCCTCTTCAATCCCATTGTCACACCGCTGCCAGGGCCATCACAGAAAACCTCAGCTCTGATTACTCCTCCCACGGAGCCCTCAGTGCAGTGGTTCTCAACCTTCTGGCCCTTTAAATACAGTTCCTCATGTTGTGACTGCAACCACAAAATTATTTTTGTTGCTACTTCATAACTGTAGTGTTGCTACTGTTATGAATTGTCATGTAAATATCTTATATGCAGGATGGTCTTAGGCGACCCCTGTGAAAGAGTCGTTTGACCGCCAAAGGGGTTGCGACTCACAGGTTGAGAACCGCTGCCTCAGTGGCTCCCCATTGCCGACAGGAGTAGGCACAGTCTCTCACACAGCATTCAAGGCCCTTCACAATATGGCACCAACCTCCCTTCCCAGCTTCAGCTCTCTTTCTGTCCTCTCTTCTCCAGGCCCGGTGCTGTCCTACCTCCACGCTTTGCTCATGCTAGCGCCCCATCTTTAAATGCACTCCCTGTCCCAGTAATGACTACTCATCCTTCAGTGACCCGGTCTCGGACCACACCCCCTCTCCATTCGACCTTCCCTGCCTTGTCAGACAGGTGGAACACGTGGCCCGCCCCGCCCGCTGCCCCTGGTCTGTATTTGTTGTGGACATCATGGAGGGGCATGTCAGGGGCCATCTCTGACTGATCTTTGCCGCCTTCATACGCCAGCCCGTGACCTACACACATGAGTTGCTCTAAATACTTGGTAGATGGGCCACCAAAAACCCAGCCTTGAGGTGCATGCTCCCTCCAGGCATGTTCTAGCTCTGCGTACAGAGGCGTCAGGCCTGGGCAGGGGACCCTCATTTCCCCCCATCACTGGTTCTGCCCCCAGCCCAGGCCTGATGCCTCTGGCCCAGGCGTCAGGCCTGGGCAGGGGACCCCGAGACCCCTCCGATTGCTGGCTCTGCCCCTTGCCCAGGCCTGATGCCTCGGCCAGAGGCGTAGACCCCCATCACCCTCCGATTGCCTGATCAGCCCCTGCCGAGGCCTGACGCCTCCACCAGAGGTGTCAGGCTTGGACAGGGGACCCCCATCTCCCCCCGATCACTGGCTCTGGCCCCCACCCAGGCCTGATGCCTCTGACCCAGGCTTCAGGCCTGGGCAAGGGGACCATCATATCCCCCCAATCCCTGGCTCCGCTCCCCACCCAGGCCTGATGCCTCGGCCAGAGGAGTTGACCCTCATTACCCTCCAATCACCAATCACCGGATCGGCCCCTTGACCAGGCCTGAGGCTTCCAGCAGAGGTGTCAGGCCTGGGCAGGGGACCCCCAGCTCCCCGCGGTTGCAGGCTCCGCCCCTGCCCAGGCCTAACGCCTCTGGCTGAGGCGTCCGGCCCGGGCAGCGGGGACCCGCAGCTGCAGCGGCCCCGCGATCGTGGGCTCCGCTTTAGGCCCAGGCAAGGGACCCCTAGCTCCTGGGACTGCCAGCTTCAACCGTGCCCAGCTCCCATCGCTGGCTCCACCCCTACTTCCTGCTATCACTGGCCAGGGCGGCAAAGGCGCCTGATTCTCCGATCATGGCTGGGGGGCAGGGCAAAGGCGGCCCCAGGGCCGCCTTTGCCCTGCCCCCCAGCTCTTAGCTCCCCCCTGGGTTTCTGATCACTGTCAGTGGCAGGGGGCTTCTTCCTGCTTTCCCTTTCGCCTCCCTGCATTGTGCCTACATATGCAAATTAGCCGCCATCTTGTTGGCAGTTAACTGCCAATCTTAGTTGGCAGTTAATTTGCATATAGCCCTGATTAGCCAATGAAAAGGGTATCGTCGTACGCCAATTACCATTTTTCTCTTTTATTAGATAGGATGAGGATACCGAGGCTCAGAGACCTGCCTGAGGCCACACCGCTGGTAGCAAAGCTGGGATTGGAGCCCGGATGGTCCGCAATAGACCACGCGTTCTTAGCTGCTGCATCTGCTACAGCCCGTCCCATGCCCCGGGCCTGACCAAGCTCAGTTCCTGTGCCCTCCCAACCCTGCCTCTCCTCGGTCAGGAGGCACAGGGGACCCCACTCCCCATCCAGAGTGGGGTCCCCTGGGCAGAGGGGGAGTTTGGATGGTTAATCCAGGCACAAGGCTTGCATGAGGCAGAGCCTCCACAAGTATTTGTTAGGAAAATGAAAGGATGACTGAGTGAGAGCCAAGGTGAATGGGGGATTGAGTCCAAGTGCAAGGGGATTAGGAGGTGAGATGGGGTGGAGTGAGGGTCAGGTACCCTCTGTCCACCCCCTCCATCAAGTGCCAATTGCACCAGCCATGCAGCTGACCACAGTGTAAGAAGACACCTTCCCAACGCACCCAAAGGGAACGTGCCAGCAAGAACAACTGCCTCCTCCTTTCTATATTCAGTTCCTCACGGGGCCTATGGGACCCCAGTCAATAAGAGGGGGTCCAGGAAAGAATAATTAAAGGCCGCCGACGCTGTGCTTCCCTGACAGCCACCGTCTGGATGAAAAGTGAAAGCTCGCCATTGTCCGTGGTTTGGGTTGTTTTCCTCCACACAAAACTCTAGTTCTTTAGAAACATCTGGGTGAGGAGCGGGCTGAGTCAGCTTTTTATCCAGATGTTCAGCAGTCCCTATGTCCAGCCTGACTATGGTTGCTGTAGAGACAGGGTCAAGCTGAGGCCAGAGATGGTGAGGAAGAAAGGGCGGCAATCCTGCCCCGTGGACCCTTCTGTCCCTTGGCTCACCCTTGTCTTCACCTCCATTCACAGACCTGCCCCCTCGGTTGAGAGGGTTTGGTCTCCCCAGCCCCCTCCCAGGGCCCCTGAGGGAAGCTAAGAGACACTGACGTTTACACATCTTCCGCTGGGAAACAGCAGGCCCAGCAGAGAATTAGCCAGTGTCTTCCCGCTCCTGGATTATGCAGGCAGCAACTTTGATCGAATCTGGCAACCAGATTTATGAATCAGTCGATATTTATTGCAGGGAACAATCCATCTTTATGTCTGGTCTGTGCACACAGAACCCAGAGGCCTTTCGTGCTAAATGTTGGCGAGGCCTCGGTGAACCCATCCGAGGGAGGGAGCAAGGAAGAGGGGTCTGACACCAATCCAAAAGGAGATGAGATAAAACGTGAAAAAGTGTAACTGGGAGGGGGGGCTTGGGGTGGAGGGGTGGTGGCTACCATATCCACCCCATGTTTGTCCCTGACTGCCCTACTCATGCCTGTCTCAATCTCCCATGCCCCATGCCATCTGACTAGCAAAAGCCAACTACTTGTTATATTCTTTGAAGTCCAACATGATGAAAAATTTCGATAGACCAATCAGAGGGCTGAGGTTATAACTCTGCTGATGACTGGCCAGGGAACAGGCTACCCGGAATTCTCTAATTTTCATACCTGCACTGATTGGCTAAACCACTGCCCCTTGTGGTAGAAAGCAAATTCCCAGTTAAGGCAGGAAATCCAGGTAACCATTCATCCAATGGCAGTGGCTCATTTTGAGGACTAGGGAGAACGGTCTGTTACTGTTCTGGGCTTTACCACCTCATTGGAAGGACAGGAGTGAAGGGCAGAATTAAGATGGGCGGGAAGGAAGAAAGCAGAACGGTCTCCCAAACATCACCTTCTACTGCCCCTGGCCCAGCCCTAATTCTACCTCCTGCCCAACCACTCCTTATCCCTCTGGTTCTGCCCCCCAAGGCGACCACCCTTTTGGCACTGTGCCCACCCTCACACCCCTCCTCCCCCCCTTTGAGGCTTCTTCCAGGAAATGCAAGGCACTATGGGGCCTTGAGGAGGAAGAAAGGAAATGTTTGGAGCTTAGTAGCGCCTCACACATTATAGAGCAGAGTCTATATGAGAGCTACCCTGGCCCTACCTCATTTCCCCAGCCTTCCCAACATTTAGGATCACGGGGGCTGTTCTAGCAGTGATGGAGGAGGTGGGGAGCAACAGATGGGTTGGGGAGATGAGATCGGGTGCCATATCCGTCCACCCTTACGGTCTGGGCCTGATGTTGGGCAGGGGAACTGCTTTCTTGCCTTTCAGGGGGGAAGGGCTGGAAGGAGGTGGGCAAAGGAGGCCACTCAGAGACTAATGCCTATATTCAAAGTGCCCGGCAGTGAAGTGGTTCAGAGAGTGACGGGCACAGCGCAAGCTCTCAAGCCCGGTTTCGAGGACCATCTGTTGTCGAGTTTAAACGTTTCTGGACACTGCCATGCGCTGGACGGGAACTTTGGCATAATCACTGACTGCCGCTAACTCTTTATGGCTCTAGGATTCACTCATTTAACAGATGTTTATCGGTCGCCCGCCAGACCCAGCTCTGTGGCTAATGGGCTGTGCGACTACCACTTCTCCGCTCCGAAGCCAGCTTCCCATCCATAGAACGAGGGTGTTAGGCCAGGGGACCTCTGAGGGCTCCTCCAGCTGTGACAGGCTGCCTCGCTCTAACTGGGACCAGAAGATACTACAAAGGCCCCCCCTCCCCCCCTCTCACCTCCTCCTGCTGCATCCCACACGACCCATAACTTAGCAGAGTTGGGGACAGAATGGACTCCTCTTGGCCTGGGATGCCGTGTGAAACAACGGCCCTGTTGCCATGGGAGGCTGGGCAGTGGGTGGGGGAGGCAAACGCGGGCACGGGTGATTTCCTCCTGCAATAGCCCAGCCCGGGGTCTGCATGAATGTTAAACAGGGTGGCTCTAGGCAATCACTCAGCGGGGCAGATCAGAAACTACTGAGGATGAAAGACCCAGAACATGTGTACATCTCTTCCCAGGGACGCCTGCAAGTCCTCAGCTCCCCACACCCACTGCACAACCTGGGGCAGGTCAGCCCCCTCTCTGGCCCCTGGGATTTGACTCAACCCTCCCTCGGGCAAAGCTGGAGGAGCACACGGTCTGTCCTGAAGGAGTGGATACAGGCAGTTCTGGGGGGACTTGCTGGGCACTGAGGGAGGCTGACTTCTTGGGCTCATTAGAAAAAGAGTTCTCACCCTAGCCAGTTTTGCTCAGTGGGTAGAGCATCAGCCCACGGACTGAAGGGTCTTGGGTTCGATTCTGGTCAAGGGCATGTACCTAGGTTGCAGGCTTGATCCCTGGCCCTGGTCTGGGTGAGTGTGGGAGGCAACCAATTGATGTTTCTGTCTCTCCCCCTCCCTTCCACTCTCTCTAAAAATCAATGAAAACTTATCCTCAGGGGAGGATTAAAATAGATAAAAGAGTTCTGTGGCAATCAGTACTGTGCCACCACTGACGGCCTGCCCAGGAGGCAGTGAGTGCCCCGCCCCTGGGGGCATTGGAACTGCCCTGGGAAGCTCCTCTGGCGGAGATTCTCGGGTGACTCCCCATCAGGTAGAAGATTGAACCTGGTGGCCCCTAAAGTTGGCTCCGCCAGCTCTGAGGCCCTGTGAGAGCAGGAGCAGCAGAACGTGGTGGCTCTGAGCTCACGCTCTGGCATCGGCCAGACCCGTGCAGGTCCCAGCCCTGCATCTCTCTTGCTGTGTGACCTTGAGCAAGTTAACCTTCTCCGAAAGTCTATTTTTTCACCCGTGAAACGTGAGGTATAATACCGCTCCATAGGACTTGGGGGGAGAGGATGAAAGGAAAACATTATTCAAGGGCCTGCTCTCCTCAGGGCGCCTTCGGAAAGCCTCAGGGCCCAGTGGCCAGAGCCCAGGTCGGCTGATGCATCACATCCATCCACACTAAGCCGCAGAACAAGGAGCGTGTGCTTTAGGCCCTACCCGGGGCCAAGTTCAAGTTCCCTGGCTGTCAGGAGATACACATCTCCAAGAAGCAGAGTTTTATCCAGTTTCATGGGGATACATTTGAAGATATGGCAGCTGAAACGTGGCTCATCGTGGATGGCTATGGGGTCAAATACATCCCTAACCGTGGCCCCGGACAAACGCTGAGCAAGCTCTCCTGAGGGGCTCATCACTGTCCCAGCCTTACTCACGCCCACCAAAAAGTCCTACTTCCTGTCTTGTAGCAAGCAGGTATAAAGAACTCCGACACACTAATAAAAACACAAGCAAGCCCATGAAGAGAGGGCAAAGGATTTGAACGGACATTTTGCAATGAGGTAGGTGTGCTGAATGCATGCCTCACCTATGAGCCAGCAGGACCACTTCTAGGTGTTTACCCCAAAGAAAAGGAAACATATCTATTAAAAAAAAGACTTGTACAAGAATAGTCAGAGCAGCTTTATTCACAGATGCCCGAAACTGGAAACAACCCCAAATAAACTGCTCATGAACAGAAGAATGGATACACAAATTACAACCACGACTTGGTGATGGGGGGGAGGGGGCGTGAAGTACTGACACATGCAACAAAATAGATGACTCTCAAAAACATGATGAGTACATACTATCTGATTCCATTTATGTGAAATTCTAGAAAGGTTTTCTTACAAATGAAAACGGATGGCTTCTGCAAAGATGAGCAGTGATTGGCTGGGACCGGGTCTGGACAGGCTTCCTGAGTGATAGAGTCGTTCCATATCTTGATAGGGATTTGGTTTACACAGGTGTAAGCATTTGTCAAATCTCCTTGAAGAATACACTTATAATGGGTGCATTTCACCATCTCACTGACATAAATTTAACAAAGAGAGAGAGAGAGAACCACAAGCAAATATTGAATTCTACTTAATGATATGCATGCTAAAGTGTTTGGGGTGAAGTATGCTGATGGCCTGTATCTCACTTTGAAATATCCCCCAAATAAAGATGTATTAAAGGATAGATATATGGGCAAGTATTTAATGGAGATACAGCAACGTGTTGACAATTGTAGAGCCTAAATGCTGAGTACAAGACTGTGAGTACTCGCAGTTCTTTCCAATTCTCTATATGTTCAAAATTTCATCTGGTATCTGTATCTGGGCTGGTCACCAATGGAAAAAAACTCAGAATAGCCTTGAGGTGAGGGCGGGAGGGAGCGGTCAGGATTCCCAAGGGAGATGAAGGGGTCAGCTAGGGTTCTATAGCCCTTGATGTAAAAAAGCCAGTCAGGGCCCGGCTGGCGTGGCTCCGTGGCTGAGCATCAATCTGTGAACCAGGACGTCACGGTTGGATTCCTGGTCGGGCCACATGCCTGGGTCGCGGGCTCGATCCCCTGCAGGGGCATGCACGAGGCAGCCAATCAATGATTCTCTCTCATCATTGATGTCTCTATCACTCTCTCTCTCCTCTCGCTTTCTCTATGAAATCAATAAAGATTAAAAAATAAAAAAGCCAGTTGGCATGTGTCCCAGAGGTTCTCTTGTCATTAGTTGCCCCCAGACAGCCAGATCACCCCCATCCGATAGGACATCTGGGGGACAGGATGGTCACGTTCCATTTTCCATCTCCCCGTGGAGAGTGTCTTCCCGTGGGACCAGAGGATCCCCAGGGCAGGGACTCAGTCTCCCCGTCAGACTGCAGGCTTGCTTTCAGCAGCACCGAGGGCAGTGATGGCAAACCTTTTGAGCTCGGCGTGCCAGCATTTTGAAAAACCCTAACTTAACTCTGGTGCCGTGTCACATATAGAAATTTTTTGATATTTGCAACCATAGTAAAACGAAGACTTATATTTTTGATATTTATTTTATATATTTAAATGCCATTTAGCAAAGAAAAATCAACCAAAAAAATGAGTTCGTGTGTCACCTCTGACACGCGTGTCATAGGTTCGCCATCACTGACCTAGGTCTTGCCCGGCACACCAGGATTCCCCTTAAGCTGGAGGTTACGTCTCTTCGGTCAGCGTGGAAACTCTCTCAGGATAGGGACTGACACCATCGGCCAGAGGCCTCTCTGGGCGTGCCCGCCTCTGACAGGGGCTGCTCAGAGGCGGCCAATAGCTGCTCGGCGTTTCCCCACGACTCCCACTTGAGCTGCTCAAGCTGAGCATGAGGCAGAGAGTGAGGGAGTCGTGATTGACAGCCTCCAAATGGGAACACTCCAACTTCCATCATCCCAGAGGCTGGCACGCACGTATATGGGCTTCACATTTAGCCAAGGAAAAGCAACATTAATTCACTGCAGTGAGGGAGACTTTACACGCCCCGAAGTGAAGACATTCTAACTTGAGGTTCCCCCAGCAACTGTAGCTGGGCAACATTACCCCCAGGCGTTGGCAGGAGGTCACCTTGCTCAACAGCTCACTGGGCACAGCTGCCTCGCACACCTGGGCCCACGGGAACTGAGGGTGGGGTCTTCCTAGAGACCCAAAGAATGAGGATGGTGCCGAAGTCCCAGGAAGAAGAAAGGGAGAGAGCCAAAGTGTGCTCCCAAAGAATTGAAAACAAGGATTCAAACATATACTTGTATGCCAATGTTAATTACAGTAACATTCACAATAGCCAAAATGTGAAAACAGCCCCAAATGTCCATCAATAGATGAATAGATAAGCAAAATGTGGTGGTGTAGATGTACAATGGGATACTATTCAGCCATAAAAAGAAATGAAGTTCTGATACATGCTACAACACGTATGAACTTTGAAAACGTTATGCTAAGTGAAACAAGCCAGACACAAAAGGACAAATGTTATACAATTCCACTCAAACGAAATAGCCAGAAAGGCAAAATCAAAGGGATAGAACATTGATGAGAAGTGAACAAGGGCTGGAGAAAGGAGAGAATGGTGAGTTATTGCTTCGTGGTTACAGAGTTTCTGTTTGGGGTCATGAAAAGATGTTGGAAACAAAATTATAAGTGTAATTTAATAAATGTGACTTGTAAATATACATTGTAAAAATACAATATTGTCAATGTAATTAAAGTAGTTAAAATGGCTTTTTTTTTTTTTTTACTACAATCACTGTATTTTGCCACATGCACAAAAAAAACATTTAAGGCAGGTGCTGATATTAGTGCTTCTGTGGGTGGAATGTTAAACCTTGGAACAGTGGTAATTGGAGAAATTAAAGCTGTCTACTTTAATCTGGATTCTCTGCTTCTAGAACAGTGACATTCTCTGGTTCCTGAAAGGAGCAAATACAAGTCTTCATAAGAGGAAAGTACCTTTCATCTAGGCCCCTTGAATCCCCAGAGATTATGTGCAGCCAAACATGAACTCATAATTAAAGGTTAAAAACATACAGGGTAATAAACCATTATGAGTGAAAGTCAGCAAAAGCAACCAACAACAACCTTAGACTCTCAGATACTGGAGTCACCCACTGGAGTGTGTAAGCTCCATGAAGGCAGAGACTTTTATATGTTTTGTTTACTGATGAATCCCCAACTCCTATAACAGCAACTGGAACAACAATAAAGCACTAAGTAAATGTTCGATAATCAAAT
Organism: Myotis daubentonii; assembly: GCF_963259705.1. Taxonomy (NCBI): domain Eukaryota; kingdom Metazoa; phylum Chordata; class Mammalia; order Chiroptera; family Vespertilionidae; genus Myotis; species Myotis daubentonii. The sequence goes on along the minus strand of NC_081855.1, from coordinate 44,943,332 downwards.
TATTATATTTTAAAAATAAATAAACATGTATAAATGCTTAAAGAAACTTAAAAATCACAAAAATGAGCAAGCAATATTAGATCATAAAATTATCAAAAATACTTTTCAAAAGAATCAAGTAGAACTAGAAATGAAGTGGATACAGAAAATTAAACACTTTTAAAGAGAGAATTTAGTAGACTGAAAGATCAATCTGAAGAAATTATTCAGACAGAAGATATTAGAAAATAATGAGAGATTAAGAGATATGGAAGACCAAATCAAAAGATCTTACATGCATTTAATCAGAGATCCAGATGGAGAGGATATAGAGAACCAAATGAAAGAAATATATGAATAACAATGACTAAAATGTTTCCATAAGTGGTAAAGAATTGCATCCAAATATACAGGAAGCAAAAATAGATAGCATGCTGGACTTTCTATTTACATTTATAGACACCAACTTACAGGATACCAAAACTAAGTAGATCTTAAAAGAGACTGAGAGAAAAGGGGCAGATTATATACAGGAGAGGTAGAGTTAGACTGACAGTAGACTTTTCATAAATAAAAACAGACACCAGAACAGAGTGCTAAGAAAAATAATCATCAATCTAGAAATGTGTACCCTGCAAAACTGTCTTTCAAGAGCAAGAGCAAAATAAAGATATTTGCAGAAAATCAAAATCTAAGATAATTTACCAATGGCAGAACTTGACTACATGAACTTAACTTCTCAAAGATCTACTTCAGGAAAAAGGAAAATGATTCCAGAAGGAAAATCTGGTGCATAGTGGAATTGTTTAGCAAAGAAATTGGTGAATATGTAAGTAAATAAAAACATTGTCTTTGGGGAATACTAACTACTTTAACGTCCAATGTGAGGATTAAAAGATTAAAACAAAAGATTGATTGAAAGGACTGGACAACAATAGTATATAGAAATATCCTTTAGACCATCAGAAGAGAATGTCAACAATACTTTTAGGTCCATAATGAAACTTTGAAAGTTGAGGAAAACATCAGTTTAAGAGATTAACTCTGAACCTGTTTCTCTTTGAGGGAACTCATAATGAACAGTTTGTCCAAGTTTGTGCATTAGATTATGATGAAGTCGCCTTCAAAAATCTCATAATTCCTGACCTAGGACATGACCTGGCACATGTTTAATAATAAATCTAAGTGTGTATCCTGACCCTGTATACTAACCACTTTTGCATTGAACTTTTATTGATATATGCGTATTTTGCTCCCAAATCTTCCCTTTTGAAGATGAACAAAATTTTAACCTCTTAAAACACTTTAAAAACAATTAATAAATCTCATGTTCATTATAATTTATGATATTATATACATGCTATGACCATCTACATCAGACTCACTTTGGCCACTTGTTGAATACACTGCTATATTCCTGAGAATCAGGATCTCTGGGAATGGAATCTGCCTTTTAAGAAAGCTCCCTCAATGATTCTCCCAGGCTAACTGCTAACACCCGCAGCCATAGGGTGATAAAGGAGAGGGTACCCTTCAGAGTGGAGAAGAGACATTGAGAGATGACCTCCGTCCTTAAGAGAAGGCGTGGGGTTCACATCTGTCACCACAGGAAATATTGAAGAATTGGTGGGGAATCTCACTTCCAAGTGAGCTCATATGTTCTTAGTGTCATTCCTTCCTATCCCATCTCAACCCCCCTCCCCAGGAGACACACACACACACACACACACACACACACACTATATTATTCTGTAATAAGAAAAGGTGACCATTAAAGGAAGGCAAATAATTATCCAAATGAATGACAATCATAGCCACCTTGGGGGAGTAGTGCAGACTGTGTAGGTCCTCGGTTTCTACTCTAAGCCACGCGGAAAGCACTGGAAGGCTTTAAAGAGGCAAGATGTGACCTAGCTCACGTTTTTAAAGAACCATTTTGGATAAGGAAGTAAGTGTGTAAATCAATAGTTAGGAGGCTATTGCCACCAGGAGGCGAGAGGCGATGGGGGCCTGACTCCGGGTGTGGCAGTGGAGGTGTACGAAGTAGGCAGACTCTGAAGACATTTTGTAAATAATGTCAATAGTGTTTTCAGACAAAATGGAATTCGTATGGGGAAAAGAAGCGAAGTGAAGAATGACGCCCAGGATTTTAGCCTGAGCAAAGGACCGATGGAGTTGACATTTACAGAGATGGGGAGACTCTGGGAGGGGCAGGAAGGGAGACTATCAAAAGTCTGTTTGGGGTCATGTTAAGTTTTATTTGCCTATTAGATGTCTAGGAAGAGGTGCTGCTCAGGCAACTGGATCCACGAGTCTGGAGCGAGATGTGTGTCAGATGAGGAAACATAGACACTTGCCCAAGGCCACACAGCTAAAATGCGGCAGAACCCAGGACTCAGCCCAGGAGTGAATGACACCAAAACTGGAGTTCTTAACCTCTACGCTGTACGGCTTCCCCAGTAACCCAAGGTGAACCAGGACTTGGTGTTTAAGGGGAAAGGACAGGGTGGAACTTCTTAGCTTACTGACCCATGGCCATGATGACTCTCATTCTCCCTGTCTGTGTTACCACTGGGTCTGCACAGCCTCTCAGCATGTGCTTGCCTTCCAAATAAATCATTTCCCAGACTTTGGGCCCCTCACGTTTCTCCATGCATATGAATCGAGTGGGAGGAAGGGAGAGTTGTTGGGTTTTTTCTTTCTTTCTTTTCTCCTTTCTTTTTTTTGGAAACTGTCCGGGGACTGGGAACGCGGTGTTGCTGCTGGTGGTGGCAGCAACTGCTACAATCAGAGCTATTTCAAAGCAAAGAACTAATTTGCTGCATGAATGACTTTAGCTCAAAAGAAGAAATAAGGACGATCAAGAGTCCTAAGGGAACAGAATAATAGGGTAATTTACACGGGGAGATGAGGGAGATAGGAGAAACATGCAGGGTAATTCTTTTGCATAATCTTTATTTTATATTTTTGTCCTTTTTCCCTTTGCCTCTCTGGAGGCAGAGCCTCAGCTTGGAAACGCTTCTTGGTCAACCCTCAATTGATATCTGAAAAAAATGAAAGGGCAAGAGAGACAGGACCACTCAGGCTGGGGGGGAGATGGTTACGAGGTGGTTTCCTACAGCCAGCTTCTATTGGGGGACAATCTGTGGGAGACCCCCAGTGAGCCTTGAGATTGATGAGGGATTGCAAAAGATAGCTTCATATGCCCGACTGAGTGCTATGTACTGAGTAGCACTCAGTTGGGCCAGCCCCAAACTAAGAGCTCACGATGACCCCTATTATGCACTGAATGTCTGTGACCCCCAATTCATATGTTGAAATCCTAACCCCCAATGTGATAGTATTAGAAGATGGGCCCTTTGGGGGATAATGAAGTCATGAAGGTAGACCCCTCATGACTGGGATCAGTGCCCTTATAAAATATAGCCCAGGTCTCTCTCTCTCTCTCTCTCTCTCTCTCTCTCTCTCTCTCTCTCTCTCTCCTTCCACCGTGTGAGGATATGAGGAGACGAAGGCAGCCTACAACCCCGAAGAGGGCTCTGGCCAGGATCCAACCACGCTGGCACTCTGAGCTCAGACTTCCAGCCCCCAGGACGGTGAGAAATGCTTTTCTGTTGGTCACACGCCGCCCAGTACATGTTAATTTGTTGTCACATCCTGAACTGACTAAGGCCACCAGATTCTTCATTTCCCAGCGCAGAGGAGATCTGGGCTGGCGGGACTCTTGGAGAGCATTTAGTCCAAGACCCACACATCCCAAGTCAAGGCCTGGGTTCCAGGTCTTGCTCCAGTGCACACCAGCTGTGTGACCTTGGCCAGACCCTGAGTTATTTTATGCGTAACATAAGGATTGTCGTCTCCATCAGTGATATTTGTTGTCTTCCTCACTGACATTTGCTAGGACCAAATCAGCGAATGGCTGACAAAGCACTTGGTTCGCTGCCAAGCAGTGTCTAAATGTGAATTACTGTTGTTATTTGTCAGTGAAGGAAACTGAGGCCCAGAGTTCAGTGACTCATCCAAAGTCCCACTGCAAGCGAATGGGAAACAAAGGCTTGGGCCTACAGAGTTCTTCCCAGAGGAGAGATTGCGGGGCAGTGGTTAGAGTACAGACTTTGGGAGCAGATTGCCTTGTCTGCCACTTGTCAGCTGTGGGGCTTGGAGTTAGTTCGCCAGCATTCCTGTGACACAGTTTCCCCATCAGGAAAGGGAGGAGAATGATAACACCTACCTCATAGCGTTGTTGTGTGAACTTAGAAGCTAATATATGTGAAGCCTGAGAACAATGCAGGCAAATAGTGTTTAATAAATGCCAGCTATCGGTATCATTTGGGCTAAGCCCAGGAGGCTTCAACGTATGTGGCTATCCCCCTGTGGATCCTCTTCAAGACCAAGAAAGAAGAAGTGAGAGTCATGCGCAGCAGTAGGAATTCAAGTTGGGCTGTGGTAGAACCTCAAGTCCGGTAGAGCTAAAGGATCCAAGGCAGGAGACCTGAGCTCTGGTCCCAGCTCTGCCACCTAAGCCAATCTCTTCGAGGCCCAAGTATCTTGTCTATCCAATGACGCTGACAATGCTTTCCCAACTTGTCCCCAATACAGGGCTTGGATTATACCAAGTGCAAAGCTCATAGGCTGTAGAGTTCTATGGACATATTCAGGTTATCCCTACAGTACAGGTTGATAAAGTAAGTTTTGCAGGGGGAAGGGGGACTGGGAAGGGTGTGTATGACATTTCCTACCTGAAAAGTGTTAAAAGACCAACCTAGAGAGTTTTGGGGTTGCAGTCCTTTCTAACAGATGGATGCTCCACTGTGGCCAGGGGCCTGAGGAAGGTGGGACGGGGTAAGTCAGCTGCCTACTCCAACTCCCTGCAGCATCCATGCAGGTGAGACCAAGCTCCACTGGACATAGTCTACCTCTTTCAAGGCCCCATACTGAGCACCCCCTCCTTCGGGAAGACTGCCTGGACTTCTCACATCTTCCTGAGGATACTTTCAAATTCTTTGCATGAATGGGTAATTCTCAATGAACTGGAGTAACGGGACACAGGGGCATGGAAGGAAGCCACAGAGAGCCCCGAGTCTCAAATAAACAAAACTGTGGTCAACCCTCCATGACCTGTTACCAGATCTCTGTGGTTGAGGGGACAATGGACTTAGAGATGCTCACTTCCCAGAAGAGGTTTGAAAACGGGGCAGAGGTTGATAAGTTTGATTTCAGAAATAAGTTAACGTTGGGGGTCACAAGACTAGGAATGTGGATGGAGAAGGGGAGGCGGGCTATTCCAGATGAGGCACAGGGAGGGGCTTATCTGACCCTCCAACTGAATCCCAGACATTCTCACCTCACAAAAGAGGTCTCAACATACACCAGTCACCTCTGCTAGGAGAGGTTAGCACCTGCCAGTCTCAACAGTAACTTAGCCACAGGGAATGCATGAATAGCCCCGGGAATGGTGACAATAGTTTTATTGTTACACCTGCCCCATCACATTATAATTTCTTTGTTACCTTTACAACTACCCTACCAGACTGGGAGCTCTTTGCAGAAGGGGCTGTTTCTCATTTACTTCATACCCCTGGTGGCCATAGGTGCTCAACAAAATTGTGTTGAGCGAATATTTGTTGACTTAGAGATTAGAATGGGTCCTTCATTGTTAAAGACGTTTCTGGATAGCTGTCAACTGTACCTCTTTGCCTTTTCCAAGAATTAGGGGGCAACCTGAGCCTCACCCCGCACATTCACCTTTGCCCTCGGGCCTGGACGGATCGGGGAGAAGATCTAGAAGCCCTTAGCAGATGGGAAAGTGGGGGGTGGGGGGGGGAATCCAAACTCAAAGACTGATCCAGAGCTATGTTCCAAATACTGACAGAGACCATGACTTACTGAAGCAAGGTTTGGAGGGGGTGGAGAAGGAAAACCCAGGGAATAATTCAAAGCATCCTGCTCCCTAAATCCTAAAATAATAAGCATCACCCATCTGACCTGGCCTCTCGGCTCAGCCTTCTCAGAGGCAGAAACGTGGAAAAATTGCCTTTGGCCACACTTTGCTTCCTTGGTCATGATATTCGACCTCGGCCGCAGTTTTATATACCCTGACCTTCCCCACCCCGGACCTCTTGGTCCACTCACCATAATTAAGCGGCCACAAAACCCCCATAAAGCTCCAGTTATTGCCACAAACATAAGAGCGGGAGTTATTCTCTGTTACCTGTACATAAAGGTTCCTGCTTCATGTGTAAATGCACCTATTCTATGATTGACGGGCTCCAGGTTTATGGCTGTGGCTGCTGCATCGCTGTAGCCCGTGGTTTTATGGCCCTAATTCCATAATAAGCCTTCGTTTTAATTTTTCTCCTTCTACCCTGCAGCCAGAGTCTCCTGGAGATGGGGGAAGGGAGAGGGTTCCTGCCCAATCACTCGAGGCCACCTGTCACAGCAAAATCCTCACCAGAGCCAAACCGACCCACCTGCTCCTCCATCAAAGAAGAAGGTCACCTACCCGGTGGGCAGGAGGCCTGAGCAGCCCAGATGCCCTCCGTGTCAGAGGCCTGAGCTTTGAAAGTATCAAGTTCATCCGTAAATGTGCCAGGGCAGTGCCAGCTGTTCGTGGCCCCAGGAGGTGCCCACGCGAGGGCGAAGGGAAGGCAGAGGTCAGATAAACAGGCCAGGAGAGGGAGGCCTGCCAGCTGGAGGGCCTGACCCCAGCACAGCATCATTAAAAAAATACATAAAAAAGAGCAAAGGGAGGAGGGTGGCTAACCAGCGCTGCCTCTGTCCGTGGTGCTGAGTCATGCCTGTGAACTTTGTCCAGGCTGTTTCTCCTAACCCCAGACTCTGACTCCTGTCCAACGTTCCTCTGCTTTTAATTCCCTCATTGGTGACATTTAAACCATTTTCACGCTGCTGCAGAGTAAACAGAATCTGTCGCGTGTCTCACAGTTGATGCAATCGGTTTCAAGTAATGTTGACGATTCTATCACATTTCCAACAAAGTGTTTTCCTTTGGACGCCTCAGGGTCTCCTCCCCCAGCACCTCATCGCTACTCACATAATCTCTACACACGTGCAGAGGCGAGAAGTGGAGAGATGACGGCATCAGCAGGAGCCACTGGGCGAGTAAAGCCAGTAACAGCAGGACACCGCCCCAGCTGCAGATTAACTACTCGAGGGAGCCACCAAACCACCCTTGTGGAGCAGAGGGAGTTGTTTGAACATTTCCTTTTTTTAATCCTCACCCAAGGATATGTTTCCATTAATGAAGAGAGAGAGAGAGAGAGAGAGAGAGAGAGAGAGAGAGAGAGAGAGAGAGAGAAACATTGATCAGCTGCCTCCCATACATGCCCAGACTTGGAATCGAACCCACAACCTAGGTGTGCGCCCTGACTGGGAATTGAACCGGCAACGCTTTTGGTGTATGGGACGATGCTCCAACCAACTGGGCCATCCAGCCAGAGCGGAACATTTCCAGTTTTTCAAAGCCACTGGTGTGATGAAAAAAACCTCTCGCAAGAGGCACATGTAAGATCTGGTGGGCATGGAGAAGGAGGCAGAAGCCGACCCAGCTCCGCTCTGCAGAGGAGGGAGAAGAATGGACTCACTCTGAGAGGAAATCCGCGACAACCAAGACCAGGCTGCAGGTGGGGGCAGACGGGCAATCTGAGAGGACTCACTGAGATTCTTTCAGGCCAGTTCTGTTCTTCTCCCCGGACCTGCACCATGCATTTTGGAATGGGAGAATTACGGGGTCTGGCCTGGAAATTACGAGCTCCCACTGGCTAGCTGCCGAGTGTGGGCCAGATATTTGATCGCTCTGGGCCTCTGCTTCCACATCTGTAAAATGTCTGATAACAAAAATCCCTTTTAACAGGAATCTCATGAGGATTCAATGAGATAGCAAATGTAAAGCACTGAAGGTATGAGGAGGACTCAGTGAAAGGGAGAAGGGGCGTGTGCCTCGCTCCTTCCAGATACACTATGAGACTGTGAACACTTCCTCAGAAACCCAAAAAGGCAAAGGCCCCTTGAGCTTCAGATTACTAAAGCGCAAGCCCTTGCATGCTCTACAGCCAAGACGAAAGATAAAATGGGCTCTTTGAGGCCAGCTCTCCCGTTGTTAAAATTTTGGTGGGAAACCTTAAGGTCATGGATCTCAGTCATTGATGAAAGGCCATGGCCACCCCATGGCCACCCCATGGCCACACCACCCTCATCCCATGGGAGGAGAAGAAAGGGTCACAGGAGTATATAACCTGCTCCTTTTCTTCTCCATTTCCCCATGGTTCCTCTCCATGGCCGCTTCCTCCATATAAACAGGAACCTTTGCGGGAAATGGGCGTCAGGGCAAGTCCTAACCAGTGCAACCAGGGCCGAGCATCAGCATTCAGTGAGAGGGCTGGAGGCGGAGTTCCCTGAGCTCCTCCAGCCCTGACCTTGTTATGTACGCACTCTGGCTGGCACGCGCTGCTTGTACTCTGGCTATGTCATTCTTAGACCTGATTATAGCGTTGGCCACATGTATGTACAAAGCTTGAGGACAGGCAAATGGGAAAAGTATGACTAGTCAGGCCAGGTGGATGATTCCCATTGGCCCCAAGGTCTTCATTCTTTTTTTTTAAATCCTAACCTGAGGATTTTATTATTATTACTATTGATTTTCAGAAAAAGTGGAAGGGAGGGAGGAGACGGGGATTGGAGAGAGAGAAACATCAATGTGAGAGAGACACATCGATTGATTGCCTCCCACACACACCCCAACCAGGGCTGGGATCAAACCCGCAACCAAGGTACGTGCCCTTGACCAGGAATCAAACCCGAGACCCTTTGGTCTGTGGGCTGACATTCTAGCCACTGAGTAAAACCAGCCAGGGAGGCCTCAAGGTCTTCAGAGCAATGGGCAGATCCTGCCTCCAAGGGGAAGCTGGCTGAGAAGACTCACAAGGATAAAAATCTATAACAATAAAAGCGTAATGTGCTAATTAGGCTGGACGTCCTTCTGGATGAAACCAGGGCTGCGAGGGAAGCCGGTGCCGGCAGCCGGGGGAAGGAAGGCCTACTCTTGCACGCATTTCGTGCATCGGGCCTCTAGTAAAAACATTAAAAAAGAATATCAGGGGCTAGAAAAGACTTGCGAGATATTATAAATGGTTAACTGAATTAACCATTTACAGATGGGAAAACTGAGACCCAGAGGGAGACCCCTCTGAAGTCCCACCGTGACCAGCTGTGCTCTTATGACTCCCAGAGCTTTTCCTCATAACTCAACAAAGAACACACAGTCCAACAGCTTCATTTTGGTGGAGGGAGACATGCTATTTATATGTTTGTCTCCAATTTGAGCTGCTCTGTCCCCAGTGGCAAGGAACAAGACGAGATAATCCTTTTCTCAAGGTTTCCTTGTACAATCTCTGCCAAACAGATTTAGAAAGTGAGTGTTCCTGTTCTGAGCATGAGATTCTTTCTCTCTCTCTCTCTCTCTCTCTCTCTCTCTCTCTCTCTCTCTCACACACACACACACACACACACACACACACACACACACATACCCGTTATTACTGGGCTTTCTGAGAGTGGCTCGCCTCTTTCCAAGAGAAAGGCCACTGGAGGGAGGTCCCACACCTTCTCCACCTCCCTCCACCCCCCCACCCCCCCACCCCGCCCAGTATCCAGTTGAATCCTCTTCTGCAGTCATCTTTCTACATTTGAACTTTACATTTCCCACTTTCCGTCCCTTGAAGTCCTTCAGACCATCCCCCTGCCCCCCATGAAGTCAAGGACACTATATTCCCCACCAACGGAAGAATCCCTTCCCTAAGAGAGGCAGCTGTGATACTGGTCCAGTCGGGCACCCATCCCCATAGGGAGCTGTGTCTCCCTCGCTGGGTTCATACTCCCACAGGACAAGGACTGGTCTCCACAGAAGCAGAGCTCTGCCTCTGCCTCTCCCTGCTCAGCACCGCGGAGGTGGCGTGAGCTCAGAGGAGTGGGGTGATTCTCAGAAAATGACACTCAGGCCAGGAGTCCTTTCAGGGAGCAGACACCTTCCTAAAAGCGTGAAGAAAGTGCAACCTGGAGCCTGAAATCTCTCTCTTACATTTTTACAGGTTCAGGTTCACCTCCTACCTCCCATCCCCCTCCTCCCAGCCCCAAAAGCATCTCCATTATTCTACGTATCCAGTGCAGGCAAGCGTCTGGGAACCTGGGTGCTCAGCTGCTCATTGGGGCCTGTGGCTGGGAGGGAGGGGGTGGGAAAGAAGGGGCGCAGGCTTCCTTGCCTGCTGAGCCGGGGCCTGGGCTGTCTCTTCACCCCCTTCCCCGGGGCAGTTCCACGTCTGCAGGGCTAGAACCCACAGCCTGAGGACTCAGGTCTGCAGAAGGGAAGGTCAGTGAGGTCCCCAGAAGCAAAAAGACTCCATTCTAATCCATTGCTGACAAAGGTCAGCCTAGTGACCCCGATGTCCCTCCAAGCCACTCATGGTTCTCAACGCTGGGTTGGGGGAGCCCCCAAACTCTCACCTCTTAAGTACAGAAAGACCACCCTAGAAAGGACTTTGGAAATCATGCGGTCTAATCATCTCATGTTACAGATGCCCGGGGGAATGTGCATGGCAATTTAGCACTGACTTCGCGTCTCTGAAACTCAGAATGCCCAACTCCGGGCCAGGAGAGGGAGAGAGGTGCCCTGGGCAAGTGGAAAGGCCCTGGGGTCACATGGACTGGTGTTTGCCTCCTGACCCCGCCACCTGAAACGCTGGGTTCTTGGGCAAATCCCTTCCCCTCTCTAAGCCTGTTTCCTCTGCTTAAAATGGGGCGATGGAGGAATTTAATGAGACAGTGTGTGTGGAAGAGCTTCGTACATCGCAGGTGACCAAGGAAATGAGTGTGGTCTCCCAGCCTGGGCTTCCTCCCACCAGCAGGCCGCCCCCAGCTCCTCCTCGGCCCTGCCAGCAAACATGTCCCCCCACCAGCCCACAGGGCCTCCACCCTCACTTTTCCTGCCACCATCACTTTTCCTGCACACATTTGGGGAGCTGTGTGCCCCCAACTCCCTTCCCCAGAGTAAGGGGAGGAGGCGCTGATGATGCCGGTTCTGAGTCCCTTCTGAGACCTCTGGCTCACTGCTTCATTCGTTTCTGTCTTCCCACCCATCTCTTCCAGGCAGCCAGTCTTCCCACAACCGAGTGAGCGAGGCCGGGAGCAGAACGAGGGTGGGGAGGAAGCCGGCAAGGTCGGGCAGGCGAGCTGGTCTCTTTGTTCCCAGAAAATGAATGCCATTTCCATTCCTTCCCACAGGAAGCTGGGTCCATGAGCAGCAGCGGCCAAGGTGCTGCCGTGGTGAGTAATGGCCCCAGTGACGGCTCTGCCCTCGGCTTGTACCTCATGCCCCTAACATGAACTTGGGGCCAACGAGTTGGGGGAGGGGGGTGACAGCTTCAACCCAGCCCTGGCCTCCCCTCACCAGCTCCTCTGCCCTCTGCATTCTTTCTCTTCTCCAGGGAGTCCTCCAAACTCGTCCTCAGAAGCTGCCAGAATTCACTTGATTCACTGCCCCCGGGGGAGAGGAAGGCCCAGAGAGGGGAAGGGCCTCACCTGCAGACACACAGCTTCTCGAACCCCGTGGCCTCTGAGCCACAGGCACAGAGGCTGGGGGACTGTCTGGCACACCCCCGGATCCTGCCCACATGCTTATCTACAAAGGAGAGAATTAACACCCAGCCAGGCCTAGATGTGAATATCAGCTTCCCGCTGTGTGGCCTTAGGGACATGTCCTTCCCTCAGTGTTCCCATCTGTGAAAGGGGATAATGACAGTGTCTCTGGGTCGTTCAAGGACTAAATGGGTCAGTGTGTGAAGTGGCGCGCACAGCGCCTGGGACGGGGCAGGTGCCTCTCATGCCCATTCACAGGCCCTGTGCATGGCTCTCCTCGCAGTCTCTTCCCCCAGCAGTGCCAGGAGAGCAAGAACATCCCGGGGGAAGCTAACAGCCACTGCGTCCTCCTGCCCTGTGGCGAAGGGCCTCTGGACACGAAATTCGGGAACTTGCAACCAGGCCAGAGAAGCTCCTGGGACATGAGTCATGGCCCAGCCTGAGTCTGAGCGCATTTGATCCAGACAGACACGGGGTGGGATGCGAAATATCAGTAAGTGCCGCTGTCCACCACCAGCAGGCCCTGGGAGGGGCCCCCGAGCTCTGTGCCTGCACGTGCGGCCTGCGTGGGCCTGGCTGAGACGGGGCGCATTTGCAAAGCCGGGGAAGGACTTGGTCCAGAAGAGCCGTGGAGTCCTCTGAGGGGCTGGAGGAGCCTCATTGGGTCCCACTCCCTGACCACATGCACAGACATGCGCGCACCTGCTGGAGGCGTGTCATCAGCTGCACCCTGTCATGCGTGCTGACTAGCACTGCCTGCAAGTGAGCAGGCAGGTGGGGCAGGCCCGCCTCCTGGCTCATGGCCAGTGCTCCCCGGCGTGTGCTGCGTGTCCTCGGAGCGCTGTCCCACCCAGGGAGGGGCATTCAGACTCCCAGGGCTCACCTCTGAGCCTCTTGGCCAGTAGCAAACCTACAAATGCTCGGAGAAGTAAGGTGGCCTACCAGCGTCCCGTCCCCCCTGGAGGTGGGGGTGTCGGGCTCAGAGCCATGTCCTCCTGACCCGCGCCCAGTGCTGTCCTGAGGGCGGCTCCTGGGCTCGCAGGTGGTGCACTGTGAGCAGGTCAAGTCAGGGGGAGCCGTTCCAACACCCGTAGGAGGTAGGTCCCCATTATGCCCATTTTTCAGGCAAGGAAACTGAGGCACAGAGGAGTTAAGCAGCGAGTTCAAGAACACACAGCTAGAGCCTTAATGTGAATCTTGACTGGTCTGGTTTCAGAACCCACCCTCTTAACTGCTGTATACTGCTTCACTGCACACGTGTGCAAGCGCGCACACACACACACACACACACACACACACACACACACACACACGGAGAGAGGTAGCAGGCCCCGGCCCTGGAGTGGATGCCCCCCCCCCCTTTCTGGAATAAAAGCAGAAATACCTTTCCCGCATGACCCCCCTCCCCTGCCCTTTACAGCCCCTTGCATGGAAAAAAACAACCCCCCCCCATTCCTCTCCTTGCCCCAACCCCATCTCCCTAAGATCGCATCGCCCTGGCCCCCAGGCCCTCGGTTGTGTTGCAAAGATGTCCCTGGCAGTCGGGAGGCAAGAACAGAATGAAATATATGTAAGATCTTATTAGTAAAGGACATCTGAGCTTCTAATTAAAATTTGCCTAATGACCCAACTTCTCCATCATTTTCGCTCCCAGAGACATTAATTTAAGGTGACAGGTACTTAGGCAAGGGGAAAATTAATTTTTCCCTTAAAAAATTAAAGGGGAAAAGAGTGGCCTGCTCCCTTATTTATTGATTTATCTTTAAAATGTTTATTTTTCAACCTGCCTCCCACTCTTTCCCAATAAAACCTGATGTTGGAGAATAATTTGATGAAGGGAAGGGGGTTGGAAGGAAAGTGTCGTGAGAGTGGGTACCCTGGTGGCACCCACCTGCCATGGAGAGGGGGCTATCTGATACTCTGGGGCAGGGCTGTTAGGGTCCCTCCACCCAGGATCCCCAATTGCTCACTGAGAGCTGACTGTTGGGGCTGGGATTCCGGGAAAACTTGTCATACAGGCGGTTAGATGGCAGACTCACTGGTATCTGTGTCTTCACAGAGCATATGGTGGGCACCTCTCCTTCGAACCCAGGCTGCAGCCCTGCCTTCTGCCTGGGCCTCTCTCCCCCAGCAGCAGGCTGCAGCCTGGGGCACTGGTGGGTGCAGGGAGCAGGTGGGAGATGCCCAGGGAGGCAGCCGTGGTCTCCTGCCCCCTGACCACCTGGGCCTCTAAGGACAGGGGAGGGCTCTGAGCCAGGAGGGGGCATCCTGGCAGGGAAACTGGGCACCGGCGGATGGCATTCCAACCCCAGGCTGTGGAGTCTGCACAGGCCCATGGGGGTTGGTCTGAAGAGAGTGGAAACATCTCCCTGCCCCCTTGCTCATTTATTCTCGCCCAAGTCTCCTCTTCAGACACTGGAATGCTCTCTGCCTCTTCCCAGGGGGCCCTACCCCATCCTCCTTCACATTTCCATGCACCTCAGGAGCTCTGCGCCCACTCCAGTCCCCAAGCCCTTCTGCAGGTCTGGCTTCATCCTTCAGGGAGAAGGGGAGGGGCTGGAGGAGGGGAGAGGGGAGGAAAGTGGAGGGAGGGGCCTCCTTTCAAAAGACTGGAAGTCCTGTTACTTCTTCTCCCTCCTCCTCCTCTCTCCCCCCGCCCGCCCCCCCCGCCCCCCCCCCCCCGCACCTCTCTTTCTCTAACATTCTCTTTCTCCATTTCCCCCTCCAGCAATACGACTACTGCTGAGAAATCTGGTAGCTTTTGCTTCCTGGGAAGCGGAGGAAGGTTTTTCTAGCAATTAGCCGAGGCCTCTGATCGGAGAGATGGTTAAACACCTGGACAACAATAACTTGCTCCGCTGGGTCCGTGGGGGCGGGGGGACTGGAGCAGGGAGGGGCAGTGGGCAGAACTTTTCTCCATCTCCTGGCCAAGGGGCCAAGGCCAACCGCAGGAAGGACTGCCGGGAGGAGAGGGTGGTGGAAGCTGCTGGGGCTACCATACTGGCCACTTTCCCAGAACCCCAAGCCCGGCTCAGCCCCCATCCCCGCCCCCCCGCACCCCGCCCCAGGTTTGAGCTTCACCCCTTCCTTTCTCTGTGATCTTGAGCATGAAACGTCAGTCCTCAGAGCCTCGTTGGTCTGAGCTAATAAATGGTAATAAAGACGCCCACGGCAGACGTGCGAGCTAGTGGACAGAAACTTGCTTTGGGAAGTGACAGAGGACCCCCTCCCCCACATCTGCCCACCACCCCTCCGCCTGCCCGCCCGCCCGCTGGCTGGAGAGAGCAGCAATTCCACTAATGCAGGCAGGGGAGAAAAAGTGCTTTTAAAGATGCCTGTTCATCTTGCTTTGCATACATTTGCATATTGAGTTCAAGAGGCTCGCCCTAATTCTGAGGATGGGAAATAAAATAAATTAACGAATGCGAGATTAACAAATGTGGCTCCTGCAGCAATTGTCTCCCCGGCTGTTCTGGGCTTGACACCAGGAGACAAAGCATGCTCTCCAGGCAATCAACTTTGAATCACCTCTGGGCCCGAGCCCCAGCCAGAGGGACCCTGCCCCTCCCACTCGGACCCAGAGGTCCTGCTGGGGGTTCTGGAAGCCGGGAGCTTGGAGCGTGGGGGGCCGGGCCAGACCCGGGGCACCGAGGACCCCCAGTTGGCTCCATTGTGAACTCTCAGTGCAGGATGTGGCCGAGGAGAGTGTGGGCCCGAGAACACACCCCCAGGTCTGAGTCCCAGCTCTGCCACAGCCAGCTCTGCGGCCTTGGGGAAGTCACCTAACCTCTCTGTTCTTTGGTGCCTTGAGGAGCCAATCAGGAATGATCATAACACCTACCCCGTGGGTTAGTGTGAGGACTGAATGCGTCAGTGTGTGCTCAGTACTCACAGCTGTGCCCAGCCTACTGCAGATGCTTGGGAAATGCTCACTGATGGGACTATTTGTTGTTGTTGTTGTTAAATATATTTTTATTGATTTCAGAGAGGAAGGGAGAGGCAGAGAGAGATAGAAACATCAATGATGAGAGAGAATCATTGATCGGCTGCCTCCTGCACGCCCCACCCTGGGGATCGAGCCCACAACCTGGGCATGTGCCCCGACCTGGAATCGAACCGGTGACCTCTTGGTTCCTGGGTCGATGCTCAACTGCTGAGCCACACCAGCTGGGCTGATAGGACTCTTTTTAGCATCACCACCACCGTCATCACTATTCTGTGGTAGAAATGCATACAGGACCGGGAACCAAAGGTCTAGGTGTCTGTCCTCATCCTGCCCCTCATCCACCGTGTGGCTTTGGGAACAAACCCGGCCCTTTCGGCCTTTGTGCCCCAAAGGGACTGGCCCAGGCTCCCTTCAGGCTGGGACACTCCGATCAGGCGGAGAAGACCCAGCTGGCGCCCAGGCTGCCTGAGACAGACGTGGAGGCAGATAGACTGGCTTATGCAAAGCACACGCCTTCCCCTGGCACTCCTGAGCTTCTGCCCGCGGGAAGGGCCCTGGGGCCATCCCTGAGCAGGCCCTGGGAGCTGGGACACTGCCCTGCACCTGACAGGAGCTCCATCTTTCTGCTTCTACCCCTTCCCACGCGGCCCCCTCCCGGCCACCCTCCCCCCCTCACCCCCACCTGGCCCCATCGGAGAATCCCTCACCACCGCCAGAGAAGGCACGGCACGGAGCTGCAGCTCACATTCACCAGGGTGTACCCGCATCTGCCTTCACCCATTTTATCACCTTCTCCCTCACTGCTGGGAGGGTGGTATCAGAACCCCATTTTCTAGATGGGAAGACTGAGGCCCAGAATGAAACATTTTTTTTCCCCTTAAAATATATTTCATTGATTTTTCACAGAGAGCAATGGAGAGGGATAGAGAGCCAGAAACATCGATGAGAGAGAAACATCGATCAGCTGCCTCCTGCACACTCCCCACTGGGTATGCGCCCGCAACCAAGGCACATGCCCCCGACCGGAAGCCCCCGACCGGAATTGAACCCGGGACCCTTGAGTCTGCATGTCAATGCTCTATCCACTGAGCCAAACCGGCCAGGACAGAATGAAGCATCTTGTAAGAAGTCCCCTTACTAGACAGGTGGACCGGGGGCCAGGGGACCCTCTGTTCCGGGGTCCCCTCCCACGGGCTCCAGGACAGAGAAAGAAGTGGAGAGAACCAGGTCAGCCCCGCTTCCTACCTCGCACCTCGAGGCAGGAGTCTCCCCTGCTCCGCGAGCTGCTGCTGTCATCCAGGCTGAGTGTGCGTGCCGCTGCCTGCCAGGGCCTTCTGAACCCCCCTGAGGAATGGTGTCAAACGGGGGTCACCACTGAGGCCACTGCCACGGCCGTGAACCCTGCCTCCCCGACAGGACTTCTCCGCCTGCCCTCCAGCCAGCACCTGGACCTCGGATCCTCCAGGCTGCCAAGCTGGGCGGGGGTCAGAAAGCAGAGGCCAAGGGTCAGGTGTTCCCAGTTCCCAGAAGGAATTCTCCTCTAATCAAATAGCCAGGAGCCAGGTCCGGGCTGGGGACAGGGTTAGGAGGGAACGTGGCGAAGGTTTTACCGCCAGCCCAGCTTCCAGGCCTCTGCTGGGACCCTCTCAGGCCCCCCTGACCAGCTGCAGCCCAGCTCCGCGGCCGCCGTCCACACCCAGGACCTCCCGCCTCAGCTGCCGTCTCCGTCTCTCCCACCTCCGAGGCCCCTGCTCCGCCAGCGGCCCATTAAGTTGATGAAGAGGCACATTCCGGAATGCAGGAACCATATTTCAGTCCCCAGAGGCCCCTTTGCCCTCCTCAGCTCCCTCCCTGTCCTCTCGGGTGGGCCTCCCCGCCTCCTCCTCTGCCAAGCCCCTGCCCTGCAGCCCTGGCCCTGTCACCGCCCTCGGGTCCCCCAGATCCTAGGGCAGGGGTCCTCAAACTTTTTAAACAGGGGGCCAGTTCACTGTCCCTCAGACCGTTGGAGGGCCGGACTATAGTTTATAAAAAAAACTATGGACACATTCCTATGCACACTGCACATATCTTATTTTGAAGTAAAAGAACAAATGTTTTCGGGGGGCCGCATGTGGCCCGCGGGCCGTAGTTTGAGGACCCCTGTCCTAGCGTGCAGAGAGGTTGGCCAGACTGGTCAGGGCCGCAGGACGGTGGGACACATGGCTGGAGGGAAGAGGGAATCTTTCTGCATCGGTCATGTAACTTCATCCCCTCAGTGGCCCTTCTAGGGGATTATTTCCCCCATTTTCTACAGACGAGAAAACGAAAACTCAGAGAGGTTAAGTCACTTGCCCAAGGTCAGCTAGCTGAGAGACAAGGCGTCAGCTGCTCTGAAGCCAAGCCCTGCACTTCTGCATTCTGCAATGCTTCCTCCACCCCACCCCTACCCCCCACACACCCCACTGCCACCCATACCCACCCACATCCCACCACCACCCCTGCCCCCCACACACCCCACTGCCACCCATACCCACCCACATCCCACCACCACCCCTGCCCCCCACACACCCCACTGCCACCCATACCCACCCACATCCCACCACCACCCCTGCCCCCCACACACCCCACTGCCACCCATACCCACCCACATCCCACCACCACCCCTGCCCCCCACACACCCCACTGCCACCCATACCCACCCACATCCCACCACCACCCCTACCCCACACACACCCCACCGCCACCCCTACCCCGACACACACCCCACCACCACCCCTACCCCCCATACACACACCCCACCACCACCCCTACCCCACACACACCCCACCACCACCACCCCTACCCCCCATACACACACCCCACCGCCACTCCTACCCCACACACACCCCACCGCCACCCCTACCCCCACACACACCCCACCACCACCCCTACCCCCATACACACACCCCACCACCACCACACCCCTCACCACCCCTACCCCCCACACACCCCTACCCCCACACCCCTCACCACCCCTGCCCCCCACATACACCCACCACCACCACCATCACAGAGTCTGGCTCCCCCCACCCACCTCCTTACTGACCACCCAGGCCAGCATTCCCAAATGTCAACCCACAGATTAGCTGCATCAGAATCTCTGAGAAGCTGAGCCCCCTGCCAGAGACGCTGGAGACCTGTATTTAACAGCCTCCTTCAGGTTTCTAATGGGTTTAGAAACCACTTTATTAACACTGATTCTTCATTTTACCGATCGGAAAACTGAGAGGGTATGTGATCGGCCCGATGTCGCACAGCAAAAGGCTGAAGTGAGACCTAAGTCCCAGCTCACTCTCCACTTGAAGGGCCATTAGCAGAGAACAGCCAGGCCCCAGGCCCTGGTGCCACCCCTCCCTCATGTCTCCCCGACCTCCCACCAAGTAACCAAGTGGAGAACGAGGGCAGGGCATTTCTCCGGAAAGCCGCGGCCCGAGAGCTCCACCCCCTCCCCGCCTAGAGCCGGTATGGATGGCTCCTTCCTTCCATCTGTCCCTGGGTCTCTGAGATGGCCCTGCCTGCCTTGGTGATGGAGACTCCCGGGGGGGTGAAAACCTGACAAACACGCAGTCACCCTGGCAGGTACCTTTGATGGCGTTGGAAACCAGTCACCAGATCAGAGGATGATCCACCCCCAAAACTTGGGGTTCATGCTAATGACCTCTGCCAGCCGGCTCTTCGGGCTGAGATCTCATGGCTACACAGGACACTGGTCAGAGGGACCCTGGACTGCAGGCAAGCCCTCCCCCCTTTTCCTTTAGAATTTGTTCTTACTGATTTTTTTTTTAAGAGAAAGGAAGGGAGAAGGAGAGAGAGAAACATGGATCGGCTGCCTCCTGCATGCCCCCTGCTGAGGGTCAAGCCCACAATGCAGGTATATGCCTGACTGGGAATCTAGCCAGCCACCTCTCGGTGCATCGGACGGCTCTCAGCCCACACGGGGCAGCCCTTGACTTGGACAAATCCTCACACCTCCCTCGTGCCGGTGGCCCCAGAGGATGGAGGAAACCAGGCAGGGCCCAGAGTCAAGAGCAGGAAGGCCAACCTGCCCCTGGGTTG
Source organism: Myotis daubentonii (assembly GCF_963259705.1). Lineage (NCBI taxonomy): Eukaryota > Metazoa > Chordata > Mammalia > Chiroptera > Vespertilionidae > Myotis > Myotis daubentonii. Next base: position 44,923,687 of record NC_081855.1, on the reverse strand, counting down.
GCTGGCACACCCTCCTTTTTAGCCCCGAAGGTCTCACATCCCTGGAAAATCCTGTCAGCCCAACCAGACAGCTGGGCCCTCCAGACGGTAAGTGACCTGCTCAGGGCCCCACTGCAGCCCTCTGAGCCTCCTGCCCCCTCCTCTCCACCCCCCACCCCCGCCACTCCCACCCCCACCCCCCACCCCCGCACTCGCTTTCCTCTGTAAGGTGAGAAATAGACAGTGGCATCCAGGTCTTCGAAATACTAACGACGATAAATAACAACAGCAATAATATCCTGTTTCTTCCATTCTACGATGCCATTAATTTTATGTTAAAGTTAACAGCTTTTCCGGGGCAAACGTGGAGTTACATTACATTCCATGTAAAATGCATCACGTTGGCAAAATTAAAATGTTGGAAGGGAAGAGAGTGGGCATCTTCCAAGTGAGGAAATGCGGTAGTGGTAATAACCCTAATAGAAGGACAGCCCAGCCCGTGCAGCCCTGTCCATTGACAAAGCCCCACTCGGTCTGGGGGGGTCTGGGGGGCGTTACTGCTCCGTCTACTGCAGGGAAGAGGACACGGAGGCGTGCGGAGGGCTTCCCCAGCTCAGCCTGGAAGGTCTCCTCATGGACTCACGGACCTCACTCCTTGAGGCTCCCGGGAGCAGACATGGCAGCAGGGGGAGGAGGGTGGAGTCAGGGAGGCTCCCTGTACCCTCCTGGGGACTAACAGCGTTCGCTCCCGCCATATAACACCAATGACCTCGTAATTTATACAGCGGTTCTCATTACTTCCCTTCTCCCCAGGCTTGTTCAATAAACTACCGTTTTATGAATTCCAGCGTGGTCTGTGGAGCACAGAGCTCCCCCTGGCTCCCCCTGCCTTGGGGAGAGGACAGGGGGGCTGGGGGCAGGGGAGGGGAGGGGGCTCCCCCAGGCCCCCCATGCCAGCGGCCGGACAGCTTACCTCGTGAAGTTTTGAGGAAACCCAGCCTGGGATCAAGTCCTGGTTTCTCCCAGGTCCTGGCATTGGGAGCTTGTGGACGGGATCAGATCTGCTCTATGGGTTGTGTCCGAAGGAAGTGACACGATGGGAGTACCCGGTGCGCTGTCGTTGTAACAAGTGCTATTTTCCTGCCTTGCTTGTAACCATCTCCCTGCTCCACTCAGGTCGTCCGTCTCCCCCTCCTCCAGGGAGCCCCCAGGATTGCTCTTTCTCTGCTCTTAGTAATTTAAGATAGAGCCATACTTATTGACATGGAAAATCTCCAGCATATATTATGAAGTTAAAAAAAGCGAGGTGTAAGCCAGTGATGGCGAACCTTTTGAGCTCGGCATGTCAGCATTTTGAAAAACCCTAACTTAACTCTGGTGCCGTGTCACATATAGAAATTTTTTGATATTTGCAACCACAGTAAAACAAAGACTTACATTTTTTATATTTATTTTATATATTTAGATGCCATTTAACAAAGAAAAATCAACCAAAAAAATGAGTTCGCGTGTCACCTCTGACACGCGTGTCATAGGTTCGCCATCACTGGTGTAAGCCAATTTGTAGAGTAGGATTCCAATTTAACACAATATATTTTTACATGTATGAGTAGAGAGATATGGCTCTATCTGTATATACATATAAAAATCAGTAAGTAGATTTCCCAAACTACTAACGATTTTTTTCCTCTGCGTGATGGGACTTAATGTGGAGGGGACAATTTTAATTTATTTTTGTATAATTTTATGCAGTGGGACTGGGTTGACTTTAACCTTGGAGTCGGTATTTTTAACATATCTTTTCAAGTTAAAAAGGAAAAGAAAAGATGACTCCTTCCCCCCCCCCCGCCCCCCCCCCCCCCCGTAAGTACAAAATCTCCTCCTCAGCATCTCAGCAGGTGCAGAGGTCAGGGGGCCATTCTGAAGCCAGCAATTTGGAGGGGGACTTTTTCCACTCCAGTGAACCAGGCTCTGGGCCCTGTTCCTTCCCTCCTATCCCCTCGAGTCTACTCCCCCTCCCCCTCCCCCACCAGAGGCCCAACCCCATCCTCCCCGTCATGTGCCTGGTGCGTTTGCACCTCAGAGGACCTGCCTGTGGGTCACGCAAAGGGAGACTGAGGACCAGTTGGGAACTGGAGCTGCTTCCTTCACCATCTTGAAGATGCACCTGTACCCACTGCGGTCACCATAGCAACACAGCCTCACCAGGGGGCACTGCCCAGGAAACAGGTTGCCTGGAAACGGGCTGGGGATGGGCAGGGTCTAGCCAGAGGGAACCCCCCACACCATCTTTCTGAGGAGGGGGCAGAGAGAGGGAAAGCCAGGGGAGTGGGGAGCCCAGCAAGCCTCTCCGAAGCCCTGGCCTCAGTTTCCCTGTCTGTAAAGAGACAACGGCAGATGGTCACGAGGACCTCTGCAGGGGGCCCAGGTGCTGCCCCGCCTGCAGGAGGTTAAGAGTTTGGGCTCTAGAGCAGACAGCCTCAAGGTGGTAACGACGCCCCAAGCGTTTGCATCTCCCTGTGCCTCAGTTTCCCCATCTGCATAAAAGAGGGATAGTAGACGTACCCACCTCTCCTGGTTATTGTGAGGAATGAGTGTAATTCTGCTTGTAGGGTACACACTCATAACACAGGCCACTTATTGTTATTAAAATGCCTGGCACGTAGTAAACACTCCATAGCGTGCTTACTATCCATCCCCCCTCATCCCAACAGGTTCCAGACAACCTCCACCCACAGTTATTTGCTGAGCACTAACTGGGCCTCCCAGCCTTTGGAGACACTGGAGTGCAGAGCAGAGGGGCATGGCCAAGCCCACCAGCCCACCGGGCAGTGAAACAAGCGCTCACACCTGCCACACAGCCCAGGGGCTCTCTGAGAGGCCTGGGCCCTTGGCCCGTATTGACCGGTGGGCGTGGGGGTGAGGGCACAGCTGGATGAATGTTGCCTTGGCCCAGCGGGTATTTATGTCTCGGGTTTGTGTGGGGTGAGGTGAGGCAGCATATGGAGGGACATAGTAGGTTTGTCACCAAAATAGAGAGCTTAGCACGCGCCAGGCATCGCACCTGTCATCTCATGCGACCCTCCGCTGATGGAGAGATGGGTGTGATCACCCATGTCAGGTCACGATGGGGGCACCGAGGCCCAGGGCGCACAGCCAGGGCGTGGCATGGCCGGGATCCAGGCTCCACGCTCCCCCACTGGACTCCCTCCCCTCCCCCATGTAGGTCAGAGTCCGGGAGGAGGAGGCACAACCCCCTCACCAGCCAGGTGCCTGCAGACACCTGGGAGCGAGAGGAGCTGGGCGGGGGCGGGAGGCAGCTGTCAGCTCCCCTCTGCGTGGGCCTGATGCCTGCTTCCAGCTTCCGCTCCCCTCCGGTGGTGATGGAAGGCCCCGGAGGGGAACCGCGTCTTCCCGGATTGCGATCATTATTGGCTGGATAAGGACTCAATGTCTATTCTTAAGCTGGGGCTGGCGCCAGGCCCCCCTCCTACATGGACCTCAGTACAAGACCCGCCTCCCACAGGCCGCCCCCCGCCCCCCCCCCCCCACACACACAAGTCCCAGTCCCTCTGCGAAGGCCCGGGGTGCGCTGGCCTCGGGCTCACAGCCGGACCTCTCGGCCGCCCGCGGGTGGCCAGCTGTCTCCTGGCCTCTGTGAGCTTCCTCGGTGCTCTCACTGTCTGAGCAGGACGTGCTTTCTCAGGTTCAGCCCGTGCTGGGAAGGGCTAAGGCACTAGATCAGGCGTCAGGGGGCCCACAGCTGGCAGAGTGCCCAGCAGAAGCCTGCTGGGCCCATGGAGTCAGAGGACCCAGGGTCCAGGCCCGGCTCAGCCTCAGCTGCTGCCACACTGTGTCCCCACCCCCGGGGCACAGGAGGAGCCAGGCAGGGACTCCGGAGGCGGAGGCGGTGCCTCGTTGTTTAAATCAGAGACAGCCTGCAGACCGCTCTCCCTGTGGCTCAGGCCCCATCCATGTGCCATGCGCACGGCCGCCGCCATGAAACAATGAAGGAGAATAACCCCACCTGCTCCGCCCTCCGCTCTGGGGCCCAGGTGTCCAGCGGCTCCTGCTTGGGACACGGTGGTACAGTCAAGAGCACCCCCCTCCTTCCCCACCAGAGTGGGGCCTCCCCCAGGCCCACAGCGGCTCTCCAGCCACAGTAAGAGCCGTTTCCCACGGGTGCTCCTCCTCCTCCCTCCTCAGACCCCCCAGGGCCCCTACTTAACTAGGCTCAGACCCCACCACCCTCAGCTCCGCACCCCACCCTCACGGAGATGTTCCATTTGGTACACAGAGGTGAGGAGGGGGCACAGGGACACCCCACACCCCGCAGAAGCTCTGAAAGTCACCCAGCAATCAGAGCCCTGATTCAATCCCAGCGTCCGCAGGCCGCCAGGTGAGCAGGGAAACAGGCCTACGCTCCCCGCCCGCGGAGCCAGTGATTGCTCCAATCAGAGGATGACAGCTGCTCCGCTCATCAGGGCCCCACGCGGGACTTCTCCTCTGAGGCTCAGGAAGAGCCCTGGAGAGGGGGGGTTAGAATGGGGGGAGCGGAGTCAGCCACCTGAAAGGAGGGGCCAAGGCGTTTTCCTGCGTCTCTTGCAAACCTTCTGCAGGAGGGGCTCCGGGGCTCCCACACAGCCAGCTGCTGGCCTTGCGTGGGTTTCTCAGATCAGTAACAACAGCCCCGATTTCTAGAGATGCTTTCCTCACACCTTCCGTGAGATTAAGAAGCCATCCGCTGCCCACAATAGGAATAAGAACCCCACTGCAAAGGATGGCTGTACAGGCGGGTGGGGAGATGGCGGGGAATCACGGGGAAGCTCTGGCCGCTCTGAGAGCCCAGGCAGGGAGGATGACAGCTTAGAAGGCGCTTGGTCAGTCGGCTTCTGAAATCTACCCGGTTTCCCGCACCCTCTTCTACCGAAGACAGCTTTGCGAAAGCACGCAGCAAGTCCGGAGTGAGTGTGGGTAGGCTGAGCGAATGGAGGATGGAGGATGCAGAAGGCAGGGCCCCCAGCGCCTTTGGGAGCCAGGTCTCCAAAGACGGAGGCTCCGGAGGATGTGCAAGTCTGTTTAGAGACGAGTCTCCCGGCTTCAAAGAAAAGAGGCTTAAAAAGGCTTAGGCACAACACGCAGACATCAAAAGCCTCCTGCCCACTGCCAACCAGATGTGCTAAGTGCAAATGAAGCTGAAATGTGCAGATTCAGTTTCCCCTGAAATGCACCTGTCCGCCCGGAAGAAAAAGATTAGAGAGGAGAGCGCTCTCCTGGTCCTGCCACACCTGCCCTCCTCCCAGGCACCCTCACCCCTCATCCCCTCCATCAACATGCCCCACCGAACGCTCTGGGACACCTGGATGCCTGAGCCGGAAATATTAGTGCCCCCTCCGCCTGGCAACAGTGCCTGAAATCAGCAACCAAACCAGTGAGTAGTTACTGAGTGCCTACCCTGCGCCAGGTGTATGCAGGGGACGGTGGGGGCGGGGGAAGGGGGAGAGGGAATGAAACAGCCAATAAGATGCAGTCCTGACCCTGGAGGACTCAGAGGTGTCATGCAACTTTGTCATGTAATTCTGCTGTGTTGAGTGAACCTGTAAGAGTCCGGTGGAGCACAGAGGAGAGAGGGAGTCACTCTGCCGGGCATAGGGGTGGGGTGGGGGGGGCGGGGGAGGCTTCCTGGAAGAGGAGACATTTGGCTCAGGCTTTGGAAAACAAGCTGGAGTTTGCTAGAAGGGGGAGGAGTGAGCATTCGCAGGGAGAGAAGTTAGAGGCTCTGGGAGGGTCGGAGCTGAGGGTCTCAGGGATAAGACAGGGGCCGCCTGGCTGTCCAGCAGCGGTTCTCCCCATCACCTGAGGGCTGGTTAGAACCCAAACTGCCAGGCCCCCACCCCCAGAGTTTCCGATTCAGTGGGTCTAGGGTGGGGACAGGTGATGCTGATGATACGTACTGGGCCGAGGACTATGTCTTTAAGAACCGCAGTTGTAAAGGACTGTGGCAAATCGGATTATTGTTCCCAATCCCTCCGTTCCTCCTGGTAAGAGAATTCCATATCTGCTCCTTTTGCCATGAGACTTGCCTCCTCCTGTTTAAGGAAGTGGAACGTACTTCCCTGAGCCCGTGGGCTGGGCCACGTGACGTGCTTTGGTCAATAAAGTGTTCACGGACTTGACACGAGCAGGGACTTGAAATTCGCTTAATGTGTGGCTCAGCGTGGTGTCCTGTGCCTCTGCCCTCTGTCGTGAGAACACGCTCTGGGTAGCGGCCTGTCCCAGAACAGGAGTCACCCGTCACACACCAGCACCCAGCCCACAGCTCCAAACAGAGCTGGCCCCGCCCACTGAAGACCCTCGGGCGAGAAAGTGTTCATGGGTTAAGCCCTGGGAACCTGGGGAGTGTTTGTTACACAGCAGCATCACAGCAGAAACCTGGCTTTGAATACAAGGGTTTTGAATGACAGGCTAAGAAATGTAGGAGGGATACAGGCAGGAGAATGAAAGCTGAGTGGATCTCACTGGTCAAAACTGGAGGTGGGGAGGCCAGCGGGGAGGCTGTGGCTGTGTTTCAGATGAGGTGCAGGGTAAGCGTCCCAGGGAGCAGAGGAGAGAAAGCAGGGAGCGGACAGGCACGTGCTGCTTGACGTGGGGACATGTTCTGAGAAATGCGTCGTCAGGCGCTTTCGTCCTCGTGCGAACGTCATAGGGCCCACTCACACGAACCTCGATGTCTAGCCCACGGCACAGCTAGGCTCCCTGCTGCGGCCTGTTGCCCCCAGGCCTTGCTGTTACTGCACAAAACAGCACGAGATTAAACCAAACACAGGAGAAAATGAGGCCATCAGAGACCCGGTAGACACGAGGCACATGAGGCTGCTGCCGGCATAACACAACTTCTACAGCGAACTGTTTTTTATATGCGTAGAGCGAGGACACTCTAAAATAATGATAAAAAAGTATAGTCTAGGAAATACATAAACCAGCAGCACAGTCATTTATGATCAAGTACTATTCACCATACCTGGTGGTAGGGGCCGTGCTTTTGTGTGACAGGTAAGTGTTTTACACCAGCGTCACACACATGAGAGCCATGTGTTGCTCTATGACGTTATGACAATAGGAAGTTTCAGCTCCGTTACATGTGATCTCAGGGACCACCACGGTGTATCTGGTGTGCTATTGGCTGACACGTGACTGCACAGACGTGTTAGGGCCCGCAGGACCTGCTGACGAGCTGGCTGAAGTGGGCAGGGGACAGAAGTTCACCATAATGGCCAGTTCTGCCCATTGGAGGAGAGAGCAGTGCCCAGACGCCCCAGGGCGGCCCATCACACCCCACAAGCCCCACCAACCACCCTAAGCAGGGTATGCACCTGGGCAAGCCGGGGGGCAGGGGGCAGAGCAGCATCTGAGAGCTGCAGGGGGCCTTGCCTGGCTGAGTAGCTGAAGCCGCTGCGATTTATGTTCTTTCTCTCCGATCCATTTGGTTCCAAGTCAGCTGTGGATGAGCTTCGCCCACAACCGCTGATCTTTTAATTTAATTGTGCGCGCTGGGGTGTTCATTCCCCCTAGCAAATACATCAAAATTGTCACATTGTAAATAAACAGCCTCCGTCCCCCACTCAACACCCACCCACCGCCACCCCTCCTCCCACACGGGCTGACACAGCTGCAGCAGCTGGAAGGGAGGGAGGCCTGCGAGGGGCAGGGATCCCCGAGGAAAGGGAAGCTCCCCTGGAGGGAAGTGAGAGACAGACAGGCCAGAGACCTGCCTTCCAGCCAAAGGGCCTCTGGGACAGACGCTCCCCCAGACACGCCCCCCCCCCCGACAGCACGGAGCCTCGGAACGGCCTAGGGACACGCTGGGCCAATGGGGAGCACGCCTGGCCTCTCTGAGCCTCAGTCTCCTTATCCGCAACCTGAGTTTCATGCTGAGACAAAACACACTGTAGTGACAAGGTCTCGTCCACTCTGAAGTGACCGAGCATTTAGCAGCGCTTTCTTACAGTCACCCTGTAGCAGTTAGAGCTCTGGCCTCGGCTTTATCCCGGCTCCATCGCCTACCCTGTGACTTGACCTCTCTGTGCCCAGGTTGCCTTCTCTGGAAAGAGAGGCACCCGACTCATCGACGTGGGTGAGAAATCATGTGAAGGGACTAGCAGGTGTTGGCTCTTAATGTTACATTAAGGAGGAAATTGATTAGAGAGGCACAGCCCCCTCCAGCTCCCTCCGCCTCCGGTTCCCAGGCTGTGTGTCGTGAACAGTAACACGCAGACAAGATGTGAGGCCCAGGGGACCACGGCAAGAATTATTTTTTGGTTGAGTTTCCTCACTGTTGAAAACAAGACCTCACTGTGGAACGTGCCTCCCCCCCCCCCCGCGCGTGCACACGCACACACCCACGCACACACACGCGCACACACACACTCAGTGAGGAAAGTGAAGTCGCATGGCAGGGGCCCCCACTGGGAGGGAGGGAGTCAGGAAAGGGAGACCCCACCAGCGCATTCCCACGGGGCAAGAAAGGGTGAAGTCCCTCCTCTAGGGTTGAGGCGCCAACAGAAAGGAAAAGAGATTCACTCCCTCCAGAAATATTAATAATTCGCTCCCTCCTGGTTTAAGATGTGAAAACTGAAATGGTCCCCCCTCCCTTGGGGAAATCCTGGCTCTGGAATCATGTGCCATCACTTGGGACCCCATCTTGTCACTTTCAGGTGCTGTGATCTGGAGCGAGTCATTCAATACCAGGGCCCTCCTCTGTAAGGAGGCAATGACAGCACCGCCTGCAGCGTGGTCCTGGGCCTGCGGTGAGAGAGCACATGCCTTCGAAGGGTCAATCGTGTTTGCTTTTACTGTCTGTTACTGTCGGGCTTTTTTGTTGTTGTATTTTAATATATATTTTTATTAATTTCAGAGAGGAAGGGAGAGGGAGAGAGAGAAACATCAATGATGAGAGAGAATCATTGATTGGCTGCCTCCTGCACACCCCCTACTGGGGATCAAGCCCGCAACCCGGCATGTGCCCTTGTCAGGAATCGAACACAGGACCCTTCAGTCCCCAGGCCAATGCTCTACCCACTGAGCCAAACCAGCCAGGGCAATTCTTTTAATTTTGGTGTTTGTTTGTTTGTTTGTTTTTAAATCTGTGTGGTGGAGACCACTGGTTGCATCCCCTTCTTCCCTTAGCAATGGAACTGCTACGGTTTAGCTGGGCACATGGCCCTCCAGAACCAACTAGGCTGGGCCTCCCTTGCAGCTAGATTGGGCCAGCGCTGTGTGAGAGGTGGCGTGGGCACCTCTGGGTGTGCTCTTGAGAAGGCGCTGACTGGCCCTCCCAACCCACTGCTGCCTCTCCTCCCTTCCCCCTGGCTGGAGGGCAAACCCGTGCTAAGGAGGGAGACACCCTAAGGAGAGTGGAGCAGCCAGATAGAGGGGGTCCCCAACACCAAGGAGCCCCCATATTTAGTTGGACTGCTGTGGTCGGCCTAGAACCACGAGGAAGAAATGAACTTTGATCTTGTTTAAGGGACGGTCACCTCTGGTCTGTGGGACAGCAAGGACACCGTATCCCAGTTACAATAATAACACTGCCCCCCCAGCCGCAGCCCCCTGCAGCTCGCTTTCGAGGAGCAAACAAGAACAGGAGTACAGTGGTCTCGGCACTCGGTAAAGCGATGTGCACGGGGGAGCTGCTCTGGTCATTCTGGGGGCGCTGCCTGAGGGTCAGGATGGAGCGATGGACGTAGAGAAGGAAGGGACTAGGTGGGTGATGAGGGCGATGGAGACAGGCAAGTCTGTGATGGCTCCGAGACCTCTTGTTTGGAGGATGAAAGGGATGAGGACTCAGCTGCTAACACAGCATGACTGGGGGGATGAGACCATCTGGGCAGGAAAGTGACACGCTCTGTCTGGGCCACATGGAGCCAGGTGTGTGGGTGACCCCCAGGGAGAGGTGCCCAAAACGCAGGGGAGATTTAGAGGCTTGAAGGTGGGGACTTCGAGGCCACTTCTCCCAGGAGCTGAAGCCCAGGCTAGGCACAGGGGTGAGCAGAAGATTTAGAGGAAATGGACAAACACCCAAATAAACAGGTAAGCACACAGTGACGTACAATGAAGGAAAAGAATAAGGCACTATCGCTGAGCGAATGGAGACGCTGTGTGAGGGGGGTCAGGGAAAACCTCCATGAGGTCATCGCGTTTAAGTAAGACCTCGACTGTGTGGACAGGGTGCAGGGAAATGGTAGGTGGGAAACGGGGCAGACTGGGGACCAGCAGAAGTAGCACGCACAAAGGCCCTGTGGTCGCGGAGACGTTGCATGACTGGCAGCAGGGGCAATGGAAATGTGTCATTCCTTTTGGCTGTCCAACCCCCTTCCTATGTCGGAGGAGTCCCCTGCTTTTTTGGCGAGACCAGCTTCCCACCACGGTCACTAAAAATGTCAAATAATCGCATTCCCAGTCTCCCTTGCAGCTAGGATGCCCCGACCAGGAATCAAACTGTGACCTGCTGGTTCCTAGGTCGACGCTCAGCCACTGAGCCACGCCGGCTGGGCCTGCTGTGTCGTGTAGAGCCCTCCTTTATCCGGATGCGGATCTGTACACAGAGCTCCTCCTGGCCAGAAAGAAATCGCTTTCTCATCCCCCAAATGCATCATCACATCACTGTTATCCGACGCCCTGCACTGGCCCTGCACTGGCCGCAGAGCCCTCTTCTCAGACCCAGGCGCCTGCTCTCTGACTCAGAATCCCACTTGATTGGACAGAACTCCGCTCAGCTTCCCAGAACTCGGCTCTGGGCTTTTTTAATTGATTCAGCAGATTGCAGTATTGCCATCCAGAGACCGCCTTCATGCTGCACAACCCTGGCTGCTTACCCAGAAACCCACCCGGCTACCCAGAATCCTGCCTGTCTCCTCAGAACTTCGCTGGGTTGCGCCAAGCCCTCTGCGATTTTGTAGAAACCTGAGTTCACAGCATCCGGCCTCGGTACTGAGAAGCCTGCTGTGCCCTGCGCCGCCCTGCCCGTCAGGGAGAACGGGGCATCGAGACGCAGCGTCATTCCCTCAGGCACCCGCTCTGGGGGACTCAGCACCAACTGCTGCCCACATGACCACCCCTGCCAATCTCTTCGGTCTGTACGACCCACTGTGGCAGTGCAGAGCCCTCCAGAGAGGATCAGAACCTGGTTTTTATACAGACTCCCCAGAACTGGTACGTAGACATCTAGTGGGCGCACGAAACGCCTCTCTCTTAGGTAGGAGCCCAACCTGATACACGTTCTTCAGCAAAGCCCAGTGTCACGCCAGTGGTTCCTCTAAGGGCGGCGCCCCCGTACAAACCCTGGTGAGGTGACTGGCAGGGAGAGCAGCTGCGGATCCTTCCGATGTCACCCTTGCTTTGGGGGGGGGGTGGGAGGACTTGTGCCCCCAAATCAGGGTCGAGGCCCCCTTCAGTTAGTTCTTCCTCCCCCTACCAGGGGGCTGGAGTGAGAACTCTGCAGAGCAAGGGACAGGCAGAGACTTGGTCAAGGCCTGGGGGGGGGGGGGGTGGCGGGGGGAGGCAAGCACCCACCTTGCTTCTCCTTGTGCCGGCCCTGGCCGCCTGGCCACAAATCTGCTTGGACAGAAATAATCAGCCGAATTAATTTAGCTTTAAATAGCAGCAACGAGAATGTTTCCACAAAATTTTCTCCGAGGAGAGCTAAGCAGAATTAATGATGGCACAATATCAGAGAGAAATGTTATTTATTAAGGCCTAATCATTCCAGGGACGGGGAAGTCATCATCACGTAATAAAGTAGCAATCAGCCGGCCAGGCCGAGTGCAGCCCTGCTCAGCCCAGGACCCAGGAGGGGCCCTGGGAGGCGGGGACCAGGGGAGCCCCGGGGAGAAGCTCCCTGCGGAGTGGGCAGCTCCTGTGGGATCTCGCTGCTACAGGGGCTGAGCCAGGCTCTGGGCCTGGCCACATCCTCATGGCCCATTTGTGTCTTTGCTCAGCACCTCTGAAGGGGAACGGCCTTGACAGCTGTCAGGACATCGTCAAGGAATGGAGGGCTCCAAAAGAGGGTTCTGGCCCAGCTGGCATGGCTCAGTGGTTGAGCTTTGACCTATGAACCAGGAAGTTATGGTTTGAGATTCCCGGTCAGAACACATGCCCGGGTTGCGGGCTCCATCCCCAGTGGGGGGCATGCAGGAGGCAGCCAATCAGTGATTCTCTCTCATCATTGATGTTTCTCTCTCTCCCTCTCCCTTCCTCTCTGAAATCAATAAAAATTATATCTATATATATAAAAGCCCAGTGACCCAAACAGCGGAACGACCAGAACGACTGGTGGCTATGATGTGCACTGATCTGGGCCCCGATCGGTCCCCCAACACCCTTGTCGGGGTGGGTCAGCCGGACCCCACCCATGAATGAATTTGTGCACCAGGCCTCTAGGATATATATATAAAGATCCTGTCTAGCCCCACCTACTACCTGCTGCCCCCACCTTAAAGGTTCCTTCCTTCTTGTGTTCTTTCAACTATTATTTAAGAGCCCAGCACTGTTCTAGCTGCTGGGGATATGGTGGGAAGGCAGGCAAACAAGTAAATGAGCCAGATGATGTGTGGCAGTAGCAGTGTTATGGACACAGCGACGTGATAAGGAGTGACAGGAGAGGGTGGCTGGTAGAGGGGCGTGATCCGGGAAGGGTGCTGAAGGAAGTGGATCATTTGAGCTGAGACCTCAGTAACAGGAATGTCCGTGGGAAGATCTGAAGCAGGGGAAGGATGTGAGGCAGGTGTCCCGGCCCCAGCAAAGGCCTGGGAGAGGGGGGAAGCTGGGCTTTCTGAAGGCCGAGTAGCTGGGTCCCAGCAGGCAGAGGGGGAGAGTGGCAGGAGCTGTATTTATTATTATTATTATTATTATTATTATTATTATTATTCAGAGAAATAATTCTGTTACAAAGAGTACAGGAATGGGTCAACGTCAGAGAGTTCCCAAGGGGAAGATGAGATTCAGGGGAGGAAGGATGAGGGGCCACTTACTCTATGGCCCGGCCCACCCTGAGATCTTCCTCCCGTTACACTATGGCCCCAGATGTGCTGGCACTGTGTGTGTGTGTCGCTGTGAGGTTGGTTAGTTCCTACTTACAGATCCTCATGGTGGGTCGCAGGCTACCAGACAAGGCAAGACATGTGGTGAGAGGAGGAGTCCAGACCCCCGTCCCAGCCCCTGAGCACTCTAACAGACCCCCCGGGACAGGGGTCTTCTCACCAGGCCTCAGGACTGAGAGTTGACATCCCGGCCTGTCCCCAACAACTTGGATGCATGGAGGGGACCTTCATGCCCCCGCTCAGGGTGAAGCAGTCTTCATCGGTGTGCTTCCTCATCCCCACCCACTGGGGACAAGCCTGGAATAACCCTCGTTGCTCCTAAAAAGATGTAGGCAGGAGCCCGGTTGGATGGGAAATGCTCCATTGCTTTGGGGGACTCTCCTGGAACCTAAAATTAGACACAAAGGAAGAACCCCTCTAATCTAGCCAGACTGGGTTCACTGTGCCTGGAATAAGCCCTGGGGATTTCTGTGTCCCGAAGCCTCGCTGGGTCTCTTGTCCTTCCTCTAATATCCCACCTGTCCTCCAGCAGTCAGGAACCTTGGGGTCATGTTGCCCGTATCCAATCAGTCACCCACGCCCATGAATTCTCCCTCCTGGGTGTGTGAATCCAGCCCCCCCACCCCCCGCTTCCTGGGTGGACATCTCCCGTTCTTGCCTGCCCAGCACCGCCCCCCTTCTGATAAGGGCGCCCTGATTTCCTTGGGGGAATGACCTCTCCCCAGCTCCCAGTCCATGCAGACAGACCAAGTGCTCGAGGTTGACCCCTGCCCCAGCTGCCTGGAGAAGCAAGCACGCGACCCAGACCCAGACGATCAAAGAAGTCCACACTCTTGGCCAGAGTGATTGTTTGAGGATGGACATGTGGCCTCATCCAGGCCAATAGAGTCAGGTCCTGGACTTTTGTAGAACCTGCTGTGGGTGGTGCTGGGCGTCTTGGCTGTTAAAGGTAAGCTGGGTATGTGGATGGGCAACCTGCCACCATGGGGGCAGTGCCTGCTTAAGTTCAGCCTGGGAGGTGGAGAGGGAGTGGTGCTGGTGTGTCGTTTTGGCTTCTGTGTGTAATAACCAAGCACCACACTTCGGCAGCATTTGCCAATAAGCTTTTATTCGCATGGATGTGCAAGTTGGCTGGGGTTGGCTGATCTGGGGCAGGCTCAGCTGGTGGGAGTGGCTGGAGTGGGGAGAGGGGGCCCCACAACACAGGCTCTCGCCCTCCTTGGGCTGGCAGGCTAGCTAGTTCTCATACGAATGGCAAAGGGACAGGAGAGCGAGCAGAAACATGCTACGTCTCAGAAGGACTGGACTCGGGACAGTCACTCTGCCACTGTTGCCCCGTTCCATGGGCCAAAGTGAGTCCCACGGCCCAGTCCAGAGTCAGAGAGAACTGAAATCCACTCAGAACTGCCAAGTCCCTTTACCACGGCCATGGCTATGGAGAGGGCTTGAGATTGGGGCCAGGGATGCGATCCACTGCAGGCAGGTCACGTGAGCCCTTGGAGCCAGCTGAGCCCGAGCCAGACCCACCGCCTGAGTCCAATTGACCTTCCCGCCCCCCAGTTCTGCCCTCTGCATACCTTGAGGGATCCCCTGTTCTAACAGCAGAAGAGACCCTCTTCGAAGAGAACGAGAAGGAGCCCCAATACACACAGTCCCAGTGTGCTGTGCTGGAGGCTGCACACCCTTTCTCACCCTGGGACCATCCCCGCTCTGCAGACAGGGGTTGGGGTCAGCAGGTGTGCGACCTGCCCGTGCTCTCGGGGTGAGGGGTCAGGGTGGAAAGTGCCCGGAGGGTCTGCCTGAGGAGGAAGCACTTGTTCTCCCCACTTTGGAGTGGTGACCCTTCACCCCAGAAGTGGGTGCTCAGGTCCTGTGCCCATGCTCCGCTCCGCCAGCCAAACTAATAGAAACAGCGGATGTTTCCCAAGCCAGGCCTGTGTGCTCGGCAGCTGCTACACTCTTCGAGGGAAGCATTCGCTCCGATCATCTTTGCAGGAGCCCTGGATGTAAGCATTAACTTGGTATCAACTCCATTTTACGGAGAGGAAACCGAGCCTCGTAAAGATTAGAGAACTTGCCCAGTTCGTAAGTGGTGGGGCCAGGATCCCAACCTCTGCGGTCTGCAGCAGCGCCCAGCCTCACAGCATCTGTTTAGGCTAAAGGGGATCCTTAAAGGCCCCCTAAAAACCCTGAGGGGGGCGGGGGTCAAAGGCATCAAGCCTAGACCACCCTGCCTCTCCCTGGGGGGTGAGTCCTCACAGGCCCTCAGCTCACCCCTCAGTGCCTGGTCACCAGCCTCGTGCTGGGGAGCCCCCCTCTCTCTGGCTGCAGACATGATAAATGGCTCCAATTATCCCCTCCAAGCTCCGATTTAATGTACTGTTTTATTAATGGCAACTAGCAGAGGACTGCAAAGAGCCCACTGCGCGCCAGTGGCCTGGCTCCATTCTGAAGCTTGCTAGCTCGCTGGGTGCAGGGAGGAGAGGGTGACAGGGGAGAGGCACCACCCCATCTCCAATTCCTCGTCAGGGAAATGACTGGGCGCCCCTCCCACTCGGGCCCCAGGCTGAACGAACACATCTTCGCCTGGCAAGTTCCACCCATCGCTAATGCTTTGCTGCTTCCTTGACTGACAAATTAGAGGTTTGAACAAAATGTGGATGTGGGTGGGGAGGGGGATGGCAGCTGCCCACCCTGTAATTAGGAGGGGGATGAGAGAAAGGGGGAGTCAGGGGGGTTCAGCCAGCCCACAGACATTCCTTCATGTTGCCCAGCTCTGGCTGAGCGTGGAGAGTGGGTACAACCCTCCGTTAACTGCAGGTGGGTCCTCCCACTGGTCCAAGGCTGAGACGTCTCACCAGCTGGCAGACATGTCACCTCAGACCACCTTTGACACCGGCTGGGCCTGTTTCACTGGTCCCATTGGACGAACGGAAAACTGAGGTCTGGAGAGAGGTGGGGCTTTGTCCAGGTCACAGTGGGAGAGTCGGCACGCACACCGGAGGCTCTGATTGCCCTGGAATCCTCCCCCTACATGAGGCCACGCTAAATGGCGTGACCAGCCTGCAGTGGAGAGGGAGTAGGGATCCTCTTCCCATGCCCAGGTAGGCTCTGGGTCATCGGGCACAGGGCAGAGCCTGGCAAACTCGGGGGTGGGGGAGCGGGGTGTGTATGTGCATGTGTGCAGTGGATGCTCACCCAATACTGTGGAATCCGCCTCTTCCCAACGTTCAGGCCAACGATATGTGCTGTGGAGAGAATGGGAGACCAGACGCCGCTCCCAACATGTTTTCAGAAGTTATCAGGCCATCTTGATACCCTGTGAAAATTCGGCAAGGGAGGCAGGTACACAGAGTCAGAGAGACTGTCAGCAGGGGACACAGTCTGTCCCGTCTGCCCCAGTCTGCCCCGTCTGTCCCGGGAGCCCGAGGGGTACGGTTTGTTGGTCCCAGCCTATTCATGGTGATGTTCACGGAATGTCTGAGGCACTCACCCAGGAGGGAGTACTCTCAGCAAACCCCACAGACACTCTCCCGCCAGGGCTAACGCTATGGCTGGACTGGCCTGCGCTGGTTCTTATGTTGTACACCAGCAAAAGCCATCATGGAACTTGGACCCCATAAGAGTGGGAGTTAGGGTGTGGGAACGGAGAAGAGGGGTCACTCGGTGACCAGTGATCTAGGTTACCCAGGGCTTTCTGAAAGGGAGACCTTCCTGGGTGGGGGCAGCCTAGTGCCTTATCTGGTCATTTTGCTAGTAGACATGTCACACAGCTGGGACCTGTATTCAAGATGATGCCATTGAAGTGGATCCTCCACCATCAAAAGCTTAACACCAGGCACTTACTCTCCAGGGACCCAAGCCATCCCACGGAGGATGGGTCAAGAACAGGGGTGGGCAAACTTTTTGACTCGAGGGCCACAATGGGTTCTTAAACTGGACCGGAGGGCCGGAACAAAAGCATGGATGGAGTGTTTGTGTGAACTAATATAAATTCAAAGTAAACATCATTATATAAAAGGGTACGGTCTTTTTTTTTTTTTTTTTTTTTTTTAGTTTTACTCATTTCAAACGGGCCGGATCCGGCCCGTGGGCCGTAGTTTGCCCACGGCTGGTCAAGAACTTCCAGGAGGAGACATGTCCAAGTGGGACTGAAAGAAGAGTGGGAATGAGCCGAGCACAGGGCAGGGGGTGGGTGGGGGGAATTCCAGGCAAAGGGGACAGAGGGAACAATGGGGACAGAACCCTGGAGAGGAGGAATAGATGGGGCTCAGACCGCCAGGGAAGGAGATGTTGGGCAAAAAGCCCCAAACGAAACTGAGGTTGGAAGGAGCCAGAGCCCACAGAGCCAGGCTAGAAGCTGTGCTCGCCCCTCGCCAGGACCTACTGGCTTTCAGGAGGGACGAGAGCTAGGCACGGTGGAAAGAGCACCCTGGCTAC